>NC_071588.1:8065103-8366197 GCF_024509145.1 Vidua macroura | reverse complement strand
ATCTTTGAAGTTCAGTGGCTTCTGTAGAAATGCTTAAACTACAGGTTTTCATCCATAGAACAGCTTCCTCCATCCTGCACCAGAAAGGGCTGAAACCCCCAAACTCTGGGGGATTTCACTCTGCTAAGAGTGAAACGCTTCCCTGGTTACCATGTGACACAGCCAGGCAGTACCTGTCACCTTCCTTCACCCATGTCTGAAATACCTGAATTTACACCAGCTCAAAGTAATGCCTGGCAAGGTGTGTGGTCCTAGCAAGGTGGCTAAAAGGCAGAATTTGCCATTGTGACCTTCTTATTAACTTGACACTCAGCATTAGATTATGGAGGAGTGGTAAAAGCACCAAACTCAAATCCCTCCTGATGCATCTAGCAGGCCTCTGGTCCTTGGTGACACTGGAGCTCATGGATGGTGAGTTTTAATCCACTCTCCCTTTTTTCAGAGGGTTATTTTCTCTCTGCTGCATTTCGTTACGTGTCTAATGTGTGGTAAAAAAAAAAAAAATTGAATATGAACTAAGCTACAGCATCTGTGACTTCTAACTGGGGTTGAGATGATGTAAAGCCTGCACATTCCTTTTCCAGATACCTCTTTGCCTGATGTTGAGGTCTATTAAAATATACAAAGACACCTGGTCAAAATACAGTTGAGATGGGGAATATTTCCCCTAGACAATTAAATGATGGGTCCAAAATAGGTACTGCTTAACTGTGCTAAACCTAGACTATCTGATTCCATTAACTGTTTGATTGCATCAGTAATTCAGTTTGACATCTCTGAAAGTTATTATAAAAGATGCATAGGTGTTCTGTGGAATTTTTCAGAATTACATTAATATTTACCTACCACTGAAACAGATGTCTAGAGGTTTTTCAAATCCCATGAAGAACTAAGTTATTTTAAAAGCTGCCTGATGTAACATACATTGCATTTTTACATTCTTATTCTAAAATAGAAGCTAATCATCAAAACAACAATTCCAATCCATGCCTACAAGTTCTAAATAACTTCCTCAGCTTCAACTTACACTGTCTAAACAAAAGCAGAGTTAGGGCTGAACCTGATTATTGCAAGTGTTGATCAGGAGTCATTAAAACAAATTAAAGATACCAGAGGCAGATCCTTATGTTAAGGAGGGGAAAAAAGAATAATGCAAACATCAGTAACACCTCAGCAGTGTTACTACACAGGAAAGTTAATCTGGCAGATCACTTACAGTGATTGTTGTTGCCTCCCAGCATGACTGAAAACATGTGAAAAATCTCAGTTGATCAAATGGAAATGCAGACTAATTCCTTTGGGGTTCTGAGGGGAGATCCCCTGCTCTTGAAAGACAAGCATCAGGCAGGAGAGTGGCTGAGAGATGGTGACAGTGACAGACACAGATCACCAGGACTCTGCAGAACTTCCCAGGAAATCCTCTCTACCCCAAAGACCAGAAATAGAAGACAGCAATTAAAAAACATCAAGTCTTCTCCCCCAGATGAAAAAATCTTCAATTTAAATACAAAAATATGTATATGTTAATACTTTTCTTGTCAAATGTCTTCTGCTTATTTACTTACTCTGCTTATTCTTACATTATGTTTATATCTACTGAATGCAAAAATCTGAGTAAATTATTTTGGTTATCTAATCCTTAAACAACTTAGGCTGAGTGATAAGAAACTGGAATTCTATAAAATTTTGGCAAGCCATTTTTTATCACTTGGATTTCTCCCAGGTTGACATATTTTATCATTATTACTCCTGTTCACTGTTTGTATGAGGCTAAGGGGTCACAGTTGGAAGAGCTCTGTTGTAAGGCGTGCCAGTGGAGACAAATGTTTCATCTGAAGTGAGGTTTATAACCAGCTGTTCCTCAGTGTGGAGTGAAAGAAGGAGACAGAAAAAAAGCACACAATCTTTGCAGACCTGATTGCCTTCAGCTACTCTGTTGAGTTCAGTACAGTTCATCTTTACTGACATCAGAGAAGGGACCAGATGCAGAGAAAAGTCAATGGAAGAGCTCATGTGGGCTTGTTTCTGTATCAGGTACTAATGGCTGCAGAACTGTCCCTGTCTGTTTTGCCTACGGTTTGTGTTGGTCTGAGAAAGAGCCCAGGTGTTGCTGCAGTGTTCTCCGTAAAGCAAGGGCTGTCTATATCAAAAGATGCAGCAGTGTGTTTTGGGGTATAGATCATGCTCAGGAGTTGCCAGTTCTGCTACTTTAGTTGTCAATAACTGCTCCAGTCATGCAAAGGAAACAGAAAGTTTAAAGCATTTTAAACAAAGGCCAATATAAAAACGATATCATTTTTCTATAATCCGTTGCTTTGGGTAAGCATACACCTTCTGAAATTTTCTTGTGCCACAGATTTTTCATTCCTGCATGTTAAAAGCATTTGGCACTGCTCAATCATTTTCTCAGGGAGGGCCAGTTTATACCTACAGCTGCACCTGGGTGAAAATGGTAGGAGTTTCCAAAATGCTTGAAAATCAATTGTGGATAAGGTTGTGGGGGGAGGGTGTGTTTGAGTGGATGAAGGCTTTGTGGTTACATTTTACATCCTCCTCTTTTACAGCACTGTTGAATTATTTTGTTTCTGTGCATAAACAAGATTCATAAAGAGACTCCTATCAAAAAAAGCTGATGTTCCCATTACCAAGGTGAAGCCCCACATCATTTCTGACGCAATTTTACCGGGAGCTTACAACAATCTACCAGAAACAATAGAGGGTCCTGTGGCAATGAGATGATTGTTAATTGCCGTGGGTGTTAGGCATTGATGGGCTTTTTGTTGGCAACCGTTCTAACCCTATTATGTTTCTAAAGTGGGACTGAAAAGCATTGTAGGGAGCACCATGTAAACGGCACTAAAGGCACTGAGACTGAGCGACCTCCCAGAAAGACAGACAGGTGCCAGCTAAAGCCCCATATGATTGATTTTCTACGGCTAAAATGGCAACCACAGACATCTGGTTCTGCCGCAGTTATAATAACAGAAGCAAAACTGGGGTGGTGAGTTTTGTTTCCCACAGAAAAGGGCCAGCATTCGCGTCCAGGGGCCTGCACCCCATCCAGGCGCCTGTGACCCCGAGTGGGCTGCCACCTCCCAAAATTCTGAACGGCTCAGGACGGCTCCCAGACCCAACCTGCCACCACCGAGGATCAGGGCTGCCCTGGCAGTGCCAAGCGTCTCCTGCAAACTGACATCAGGAAACTGTTGTTGTCTTAGTTAGAACAGCAAGGCTGCTTAGAATGACGTAAAAATATGATATTTGACTATCAGTGGGGGAGCTTTTGCTTCTCTGGGAGTAAAGCTTTATACCTCCAGCACTAGGAATTGAGTTTTAAGTCCTGAGAAAAGCACACTCTGTGTATGTGCATATAGACACACATATATGTGACCTGTGTTTAGTACTTGGGCTTGTTTTAATGTTGGCCTGCATTTAAGCCAAGAGATTTTTCTCAAATGTAGGTATAGCTATGAAAAACAGGCCAAAGACAGCACAAAAAAACTAACCATTTGATTGAGTGGTATCACATGGGCAGGAAAAAGCCTTGCAGCTTCAAGACTGGTGGAAGAGAGAGTCAGCTGAGCATCTTATGATGTTTGTACTACCTAGCAACACTAATGTGCTTTCTAAATCATCTTGTAATATCAAGTGCAGTGTTTTAGTTCTTTGCTATTGCAAGGACGAAATGCCATTATTACAAAGATGTAAGTCAAAGATGGGAGCCCTTCTACCTGTTTCCTTGCCACTAAGATCAAAATCTGTTGCTCTTTTTAATTACTTTGAATTATTCACAGTTTTGCGTGGGACTCACACAAGGCTGTGATGTGGTACATGGGTCAAACCACTGAGCAGTTTCAGAGGTAAAAGAACTATGTAGGAGTTCAAGTGTCCTTTGTCATTGGCTGCCTCTTATTGAGATGTTTTTTTTTGGAGGGGGTATTTCTTCAGTTTGCAAAACTATGCAATAAAGGACAGTATGTATGTTCATTTATGCATATTTTTTTTCTACAGAATAGAGCTTAATAATTTCTTAGTTATAAGAACTTTTCAAGAGATTGAAGCACAGAAGGTGAATTATGGGATCCAAAAGCAAAGATGTTTTGTTATTGCTACAGCTTAATGCTACAGCAACCATTGCTAGTTCTTTGTGTAGTGTTTATGCCCTATAATTAGAAGCTCTAATATAATCCAGAATTTACTGGAGCTGTAACGTATTATCATCCAAGTCACTTCGCAAACATGAATTCCCTTTGTTTTTCAACACTGTGTTACTTTTCTCTGTAAATTCCCCAAACGGCTAGATATTTACTCCATTCTAAGAGCCAGGAATGCAGGGAGGAGTAGACCTAAATGTGCCGCCTGCCAGCTCTGAGCTAGAAGCGGCCTGAATGGAACAGCAGGGGCTGATTGACCTGACAGCGCAACTGCGGCTCCCCGAGGCCGGATCGAAACACTGCCCGTACCCGGGCTGTGACCTCTGAGCCGGTTTGTCTCTGACACTGCTCTCGCTGTGAGGACATTTGTCCTTCCCTGGCTCTCATAATAACTGAACGGTCCTGCCCACAGCGCCTTTTCCGCCAAGGCCCTTTAACAATCCCTCAGCCTGATCTGGCTGTAATTTTTCATACAGCCCAGACCACGTCAGACGAGAGGGTACCAGCGACAGACCTGGCCTCTCCTCCTACGTTCTCAGCAAGGGCAAACAGCAGAGTCGTGTCAGCGCTGCCCCGGGGTGCCCAGCAGCCGGAGGTGGCCCCGCTGCGGGCCCGGGGCCGGAGGCGCAGCACGGCCCCGACCCGGCCCCGTGAGGGAGCAGCGCCCGCAGTTCTCCTTCGCGTCCTCACCTGAGGGGGGGCCGCCACGCCGCGCTCTCTGATTGGCCACTTCCCTCCTTGCCGGTTCTCTGTAGCCCAATGAGAGCGCGCGGCGGGGTGGGGGGCGGGTGGGGATTGGCTGAGCGCGGCGGTGGGCGGGGCGGTCGCTGGGCCCGCGCGGGGGAGCGGAAGCGCCGCGCTGAGGGCGGCAGTGGCGGCCGGGCTGAGGGGCCTGAGGGGCCTGAGGGGCCGGCCGGGTGCGGCGCGATGCGGGGCGGCCGCCGCCTCTTCCCGCTGCTGCTCCTGGCGCTGCTGCCCGGGCTATGCCACGGCAGGGAGCCGGCGCCGGGCGCCGTGACTTGCGGCTCGGTGCTGAAACTGCTCAACACCCGCCACAGCGTACGGCTCCACTCGCATGAGGTCAAGTACGGCTCCGGTGAGCAGGGCCTGGCCGGGGAGCTGGAAAACAGTGGGGCACAGGCTGTGAGGGGCCGAGGAAGCGCGGGCGACAGGTGGTGCCTGACAGGGAAATGGCGGGGGTAGGCAGGCTGTAAGGGTTGTGGGGAAGGTGGAGGAAGTTGGTTTTTCCCGAGGTTCATATCCTTGGTGCAGAGGGAAGCGGCAGGCCAGGGATGGGGTTTAGGGGTGGGCTGGAGGCACGGCAGGGACAGGGGGATGCTGAGGCTGTGGGACAGGAAGATGTGTCAGCTGCTTTGTGAGCCCTGGAGTCGGGATGTGACAGGGGTGGTTTGCCCTCATCCCTGAGATAAGCCCTGCTCAGTGTCAAGGCCCTCAGCAATACTTCCCAGTGTCTGTTCTGGCATCGAGGGTGCTGGTCTGTTGGGGAACACGAAGACCTTGATAGTATTTTTAATAAAGGTGGGATGGTGTGAATAGTACCTGTCATGGATCAGATTTTTTTTCTTGTGTTCGCCATGAACTTTGACAGTTCGCATCTGCTAACACATGCTGTGTTTCGCTGCTTCCTTCTGAAAGATGATTTGGAACCTGCATTCCTTTTACAGTCAGTAAATGGACTGTGAAAATTAAGCATCTCGTAAACATGAAGGCATGACAACATTAAAGCAAACTTCTGTAGTTTTCTCATGTCTTTTTGAACTGGGGAGGTGGGATAAGTCTTGTGTCATTTAATTCTATTCAAACAGGAAGTGGGCAGCAGTCAGTGACAGGAGTTGAAGCTTCAGATGATGCCAACAGCTACTGGCGGATCCGTGGGAAGAGTGACAACAGTTGCCAGCGTGGGACACCAGTGAAATGTGGGCAAGCCATACGACTTACCCACGTTAACACTGGGAAAAACCTGCACACTCATCACTTCCCATCACCACTCTCCAATAACCAAGTGAGTTGGTTTAAATCTTAAGCTTTTGTACAAGTAGTGCATGCTATTGACAATAGTCTCTCCAGTTACTTGGGTTTTTGGAGAATCAGAGTTGAGTACCAGCTACCAGAAGCAGTATGTTTGTGCATATCCAGATTCAAGTATAGGTTTTTCTGCATCTTAAAATGATGTATTTCAGTTCTTGACAGAGGTAATACAGTATGTGCCAGCATTGGTATTTCACAGTACTTTTAACAAATCTGCTTTTTTTTTATTTTTCTGCACTGCTGCTGCTGGGAAGGCTGTTCTGAAATGTTTGGTGTTTTCTAGATGCAGGAGGATTGAGTACCTCCCTCAACATTGTGAAGATTGCTCTAGAGCCAGGCAACTAGTCATGTGTTAGAACATTAGGCATTCCTATGTCCATGTTCCTTGGTGATCCAGTCTGTTAGTCTCAGTTGTCTTTTTGCTATCGCTATTGCATTACACTTCATATTTTTCTGTCCTCCTTCCACAGGAAAACTGAACTGCTCTTGCAATCATACTTAAATATAATTTTGTACATATCTAGAAGAGTGTAATTTCTAACTGTAATTCAGCCCCAGAACAAATACTTCTCCAAGATGGAAGATCTCTCATAAATAATGCAGTTGTTGGAAGATTTTAGTTGTTAGTCATGTCAGTCTTCCATCAGGCTTTGTAGATAGGTTGTTACATTCAAACTTGGAAGGTCTGACTCTTTGTGGAGAAATTTTTCTTTCACCATGAGTAAAGTGGCTGAAGCAATAAGGTTCAGCTTTGTGTAGGGTGTCTTGATAATTTGATCATTAAAAGTGATGGAAAAATAACATTTCAAAAGAATTGTTTAAGGGAAAGATTTACTCTGAAACCTTCCCCTGGGTTTCATTTTTCAGTGTAGACACTTCATATCTTGTCATTAAGGTAAGAATGTTCAACTATCATTGTGAGGTTTTGTTTTGTTTGATGTTTTTTCAGCACTTTTTGCTCAGATTACAGGTTGGAGTTTGTTGGCACTGTGTGATCAAATTGTCTGGTAGAACCTTACTGCTTCTGGCTTTGGTAACTCTTGACAAAGCAAAACAACAACGCTTCTTTGCCCATCCTTGTCTTTGAACTCTTCTGAGTCTGTGGTTGATGTTTGTGTGTCCTGGAGGTGTTTGCTTACACTTTCACTTCAGGAAGCTTGTGTCTCTAACAGGAAGTAAGTGCCTTTGGGGATGATGGCGAAGGAGATGACCTGGATTTCTGGATTGTGCAGTGCAGTGGGACTTACTGGGAGCGGGAGGATGCCGTGCGCTTCAAGCACGTGGGGACTGAGGTGTTCCTGTCCGTCACGGGGGAGCAGTACGGCCACCCCATTAGAGGCCAGCGGGAAGTTCATGGCATGCCTGCTGCCAACCACCACAACTATTGGAAAGCCATGGAGGGAGTCTTCATCAAACCCAGTCTGGACCCTGCAAAACATGATGAGCTCTGAACTGACACAGGATCCAAAATGCTTTGTTTGACTCCAGTGTTTGGAGATGCTAGTTCTTGATTTCTTCTAAGTCCTGCCTTGCCTAAGTGACTGATTTTCTGTGTTACTGAAGGGCATTAGTTCATTCTAGGAATGCAGCACTTCTGTGGGGAATGGCTTCTGCCAGATTCAGCCACTGACATTTATTTGGTGAAGTCCTTTCTGAATTTCCAAGCTTTATTGGTGAAACTAGTTCATACATCTGTTAGGTTTTGTTGTCATTTGTTTGCTTGTTACTTTTTCTCGAATTCAAAGAAAATGAAAAAATGAAAGTAATACTTTTCTCTAGTCCCAAGTAATAATAAAACTTTGTATTTTGTAATCTTTTTCCAGCTATAATTAAATATTTAGAAACTGATTTCTACATCCTAGTGAAGGAATGTTATTGATGAGGAGATGGATTGAGTGTAGAAATGGAAAAATGGCTATGAAATGTGGTGTTTTTTGAACGACTTGCAGTCAGCTATTCAGTCTTTGAGTTAAAAAAAATATCAATTTGAAAATTGCATCCAATGTCTTATGAAAGTTTCATTCTGTATTGTATTGGAAGACTTGAAAATATTGTGTATGTTGGAGTAAGAAGACAAAATTTTAATAGTTGTACTTTGTCCAAGAAATTCAGATGTTCTAGTAGTGCTGGTACAGCTGATTGTCCATTGGTAAAGCTGCTCTGCTCTATGAACAGGTGCAGAAAACTGCTGCTTGCTTAATTAATATTAGAATTTCACAGAATTTCTTGTGGTGTAAAGGAATGGTTAAATTTGGCTTACTTCTGTGTCACTCTACAAGATCAGTATGACAATCCAGGTGAATAAATAGTGAGGCATACACCTATGTGGGGGTTTTTATGTGTGAATCCAGAAGAGCAAAAAAAAATCTGAGACAATGGTTTGGTCATGGATTTCTGACAGAGTGGTACGCACTGGAGTGCTAGCAAGGAATCTTCACTGAACAAGTTAAGAATTTCTGTGTTCCTCTGTGAAAAGAAATTAATTCTTTGCATTTTTTACACAGTGTTACTGGAAATACTGATTAAAATTCAAAATACCATGTATTTGTGATTTTGTCTCAAACTGAAAAGCTCACTGGATGAGTGAGAAAAGTCAGAACATTCAGGTGTTCTTGTTTCCATGTGCAAAGTTTGCTGATTACGGTGCTCATTAGTCAATCAGTCAAAGAAGCAGGAAACTGATTTACTGCTCTTACAGCTCCAGTCAGGAGCTGCAGTGTTGGTGTTGTGTTGAGAGGGTGCAGTAGGCACTTGAGCTCAGCTTTACAAATCCAGTGGGCTGCTCTGTGCACCTCATGTTGGAGTGCTGCCCAGGCTGGCTCCAGGCTTTATTTAAGGATTTCCTGCTAGGGAAGATCTGTCCAAACCCTGTGGAACAAGGAACCTCTGTAACAGCATTTCTGGTGTACCTTGCTATTTTTCTTCAAAGGAAAAGGTAAGAATGTTTTTTTTAGTAATTTTAGTTGCATGTGTGTATTTGGGATTGCAAGGCAATGTAAGGATTGCAGGCATTTTGGAGATTAAGTAGACTGGCTTTTGCTGTTTCGTATTAGAAGTAAATTTTCCTGTGATTAATATTTCAGGTTCACTGATACTCCTGACTAATTGGTATTGAGGTTATAGCTATAAAAGGATAAGTATTTAAAAACAAACCAAACCTGCATAAACAAGCTTTTCCCTTTTTAAGGAGGGCTTTTCTTTTGAAGGTGGTCTATACATAAACACAAAAAATGTGATGGCATTTGACAGGAGGAAGAAATAGTCTTGGCAATGAGTTCTCTAAGTTCACTAAGAGCTAAAATGCTTTGTGCCTGCACCATATGGGCTTAGTGTTTGTGCACCTGTGGAATACCAAATTGGCTGAGAAGGGGTAGAGCTGTGGGGCTCATCTTGCTCTGTGTGCCAGGTATTATCCCCACCCAATGATTTTCTGTGCCTGGATTTTCTGTCCTTGGCAAAGGTGGTTTTCAGTCTTATTTATTATGCTTGAGTGGAATCTCACTGGGCCTTTGGCTTTCTGTTCTGGATTTGAACCAAATTGATTTGGTGAGGCTGCAAAGAAACTTTTAGTCTTTATTGCTTACTTTATTATGTTCTGTTCTGAAAAAAATTTGTACCTTTTGTTCCTAAAGAACGAAGTTGCCACACAAAAATATACCCATGAATGCCTTATTTAAAGACATGTTCAACAATATTCCTATGAACTGTTTCCTCCATTTCTGATTCTGACCAAAGTGTAAAAGTCGCTTAGCCCTAATATTTCACTTGGGAATGTGTCACAATAGTTGGGGGCATTTTGTTTGGTAGGGATTTTTTCTCCCAATTTTTATCACTGTAAGTGGTGGCCTGAAGGACTCTCAAGGCTGGTTGAAGTACACCTTACTTTGGAAAGGTGTAATATAGTACTCCAAGAATTACTGGTACTCCTAGCATGCTGAATTCTGGCTACAAAAGTCATATTAATGTAGCAAGTGCAAAAACTATAGCTGTGAAAAATGATAGCTTGTGCTCCTGTGCAAGTACTGAGATTTCAGAGTGTGATTCAGGTATTTTTATTTACTTTGGCTGCTCATAATTCAACTTTTAGTCCTGCCCCCGTGGGTGAGGATTAGAGACTTGGAGAATCTGTTTCTGTATTGCTGTGTGGTGGTGTTTGCTTTCCATATGATTTTATCATCTGCCTAAAATTCTTGGGGCTCTAGGATAATGAAATGTAGATATACAAGTTGGGAATGCTGTTTGTTTCTTTATGTTCCTTTATTTTCCTTTAAGACATTTTATGCCTTCTACCAAAATTCTCTGTATTTGACCTTGAAAGGTTAAATGAAACCTGTTGATTTTGACTTCTGATGCTAGCAGGAAAGAATTCTTTCAAATAACTGACAGTTGCTTACCTGTTTCTCGCTTTTTACTACAAGAACTCTCTGAAAAGGTGCACCAATGTTACTTTGTACTCTTCCTTTAAGAAACCAGAAAGGCTTTTGGGGAAAGAATTAGAAGGCTCTGTATTTATAATTGTTCTCAGTGGGAATAGTTGCTAGTCAGTCTTTGAAATCTGTCAAATAGTGCATTTTACACATATGTATATATCTAGTTCAATATGAAATGACAAAGAGTTCCTTAGATATGTTAATTTTGGAGGCAAGTGTGTGCCTGCAGATATTTTTATTCTATTTCTGGAAACTCTTTAAAGCTCTGTACAACTGCTCCGCATATGAACACTTGCCACACATTTTGACTTCTTAGTCAGGATGAATGAAACCTGGATTTAGTTCTTCCAGTGTGCTGGAAGGGATGTGTTGCTCACTGATTCTTCATACTGAATGTTGAGGCTAAATATAAACCAGTGATTGTATTTAAATGGTATAACCATAATTTAATTTATTGTGTTTAGGAATACTAATTGGGTATATCTGTTCTTATTAGGTTAAATTAGCATATCTTTTTAAAGAGAAAAAAATACAGTCAAAGCAAGCCTGTAACAATGACCCTCGCTCAGCAGTATTTGTAAGCCTGTTAGTTTTGCTGAATCTTCTCTGTCTTCTGCCTGCCTTCCCCAGCACTGAAGCAGTAGCTGACACTGGAGATGCACCACATTTCACACCTGGCCTAGACAGAGGCTGAACTGTAGCAGTGTCTTCTTCTAGCAGTAGCATCCTGCTGGTGTCTGACTCCCTTGGCATCCTTGCTGCCTCTTTGCTAAATTCCCTGCTGGCAGCTGAGAACTGGCTGAGAGCCTATCAGAGATTTGTGTATGTAGGGTGTCTGATGCTAATGCCCCTCTTTATTAGTTTTGAGTTTGCATTTGTGCCCTTTTGGTTTTGCAATTTTCTCTTTAAAAACATCTCCTGTAATCCAGCCCTGGGCCACCAATCAATTATCTTTGATAATTAATTGCTTCATAACATGGCTGTTTCATCAGCTGCCTTTCAGGAATTCATGTGTTTGGGGTTACAAGACAGCACTTGTAGTTGTGTCATTTAGCTTTTTAAGGAAGGAAGAAAAGAAGTTAAACAGGAATATTTGAAGCTATGGAAGTGCTTTCCTCTTCACTGTGCTTGGTTCTATCCTGTGGGGTAGGAAGCACAGGACATGGTTTTCTTCCTCAACGAAGAATAAAACATTCAACCTTACCAACCTGGAGTTACGTGGGAGACACAAGGCAATTTGAACATTACCTTAGGGTTTAATATGCATGCAGGTCACAAACGGTAATAAACTTTAAGCATTTTGAAAAACCTTAGGAACCTAAAGGAATAAGTATTTCATACCTCTTCCTTCCAGGGATATTCTAAGCATCTTCGTGCTCCCATGTTTATAAATTCTTTGATAGGGTGTGGGTATTTACACATAATAATTTATTTTTATTTTCTGTGCAAAAGAGGGAAACCCAGCATTAGCTCCTTCTCATCTGTTTCCTGAATCAAAATTACTGTAATTGCAGTAATGCGTGGAAATTGATTTGAGACATGGTCAGCCAATTCCTCTGGGGACAGTACTGGTTTATTTTGGGTGTGTATGAGCAAGGAGGGAATATAGTGAGCACCTTGAAAAGTAGCCTTCAGCAGCTGCGCTGTTCAATGCTTCTTTCTATTTAAATTGCATCAAATTTAACTGATTATGAAAACCTTTTTACTACATTTGGTATTGTGCTAATTATAAATTAGCATGAAGTTCATAGTAAAATCCTGTGATAGCTCTGACACTGATTCAAGCTGCTGTTCTGTGAGGGATTCATCTGTCTCCTTTCCTTTGGGAAAATGGTGTCCTGCTTCAATAGGATAAGAAGTGTTAGAAGCTGTATGACATCTCAGGGGTCCCAAAGCCTTACAAAATACATTACAAATTAATCAAAATGTGTACAAGCTGTAAAGCTGTGTGATTACTTCCAATGTGCTTTTTTTTAATTGTAAAAATAATGTGTGGATGCTGGCTTTGTGTGGAGGACTGTCGAGCTTCGGCTCGGATCTGTGGCTCTTTGCTTGATCTTCGTGATGGTTATGTATTTATCCACCTCGGCTTCATTTTCTGTGAGTACTCATTATTAGTACAAGTGTGTGCTGTACTGAAAATCAAAGTAGGTGGGGTGAATCTAAGTGCAGCTCAAACCACAGCTGAACTTAAGACGCAGTAGGTGCCCGATGTTGTTATTTTTCTTCTGGTGATGCCCTCACAGCCCCATCTCTGCCTGCCCAGCTGCCGCAGCGTGGAAGGGTCGGCGCCTTCCCGCGGCTGCCTGGCTTGGCAGGTGCCCGCAGACAGCCCCTACACGAGAATTTCTCTTCTGTGCGCTTAAATGCTGGTGGCTACTCTGTCCTGCCTAGGGAACAGCCCTGTGGATGAGCTGTATAAAAACTTGCGTGGCGTGAATGCGAGCAGGGCCGTTCTGAGGAGAAAGGGGCGGGCGCGCCTCGTTCTCTCGGTGCGGGAGCCGTGGCCGCTAGTCAGCGCTGCTCCTCCGCCTTCCGCGCCGCTCCCCAGCGCTGCCTGCTGCGAGCCGTGAGCCTTTGGCAGCCCGGCAGGGTTTCAGCAGCGCAGCTTTGATCGCCGCAGATTTATACTCTTCGGGGGGAAACAAATAACATCCGCTTCCCCCGCGTTACACTGCTAAGGCGATCAGCTGCTGCAAGACCGCCCGTGCAGTCGTGCCTCCTTAGGTGCGCTCTGCCAAGTCATGTACTGCTCGGTTATTAGAAGGGAAGTTTAAGACATTAGCATAAGCTCTGAAGCGGTGCTTCAGGCGTTTCTGTTTACTATTTTTCTTTAGGATCGTTGAAGTGCGGCCAAGGATGAAGTCTGTTTGCTTACAGTGTACATTTAAGGCAATTATCTGTATTGTAAAATTAAATACCGGTTTCTGCTCGGTGGGGGAAGAAAATGCACAAAAGGATCGTTAAAAAGGGAGCTCTCCTTGTCCTGTCATGTATAAAAAAACGCATTGCATTTCGCAAGATCTCGATAGTAAAAGCTAAAACGAAACGATCTGTTCCTAACTAGAATAGGCTGCACGTCAGTGGTAGTTACAGGAACACCTCTTCTCCCTAACGTAGCTCACCTGGCTCTCCTGGGCTCTTGCTGGACCGCTTCCCCTGGAGTAGATCCTGTGCCATCCGCCGAGGATTCCCTTTGGCATGAGGATGAAAGCCGAGCTGCCATCTCTTACCGACACGGTATCGGTTTGCGAGCCGCTGCGAGACTTCTGCCAGCCATCCTGCGGGGATGGAGCTCCCGCTGGCTTCGTGGGTCACCCACATCGCGCCCCATCAGCTGTCCTCAGTGGGGACAGCAAGCGGCGGGTCCAGCTCCCCTTCCTACCAGCGCAGTTATTGCCGAGGGCTTTGTTCACGTGCCAAAAGAACGTGGTTTTTTGGTCTTTTTTGGTTTTGTTTTTTTTTTTCCTGCATGTATGCCTGGCGGTGCAATTTGGGTTCCTCAGCATCCGCCGCCTGCCGATATTCTTTCATGTCTAGCGGAAAGATGCTCTCGCACAGGAACCTTCAGGGATTCCGGATACCAGTATTTGCGTGCCAGCCGCTGCTAATGGCGATCCTTGGGTGCTGGCAGGAGACCCTCATTCTCATAGCGAAATTGTTCTCACGGCTCACTCTACCCCCATCCCACCCCTCTTCTCTCTGCTGGGCACGATCGGCGTCTCTATTCAGCCTCGCCCGCCGCAGCGGGGCGTGGAGGGAGCGGGGAGGTCCCACGGTGTGCGCCGGCCCCGCCGGAGCCCCCGGCTGCGGGCAGAGCCCGGGCCCCGGCAGAGCCTGGGCGCGGCGCGTCTCCAATGGAAGAGCTCCGCGGCGGCTGGGCGCGGCAATGCTCGGCCCCAGGGCCGACGCCCAGGGACGGGGCTGAGCTGGGCAGAGCTGTGTCCGCTGGGTCGGCGGAGAGGGCGATTCTTCCGCTGCCTTCACCCGACTTCCTCTGGCCGGGCGGCAAGTTTAAAGCCCAGTAGCTCAAGAGCCCAAAAGGCTGCAAAACCGAATCGTTGTGCCTTCCTGTGCCGAGAATACATAGCGGCGACTCAGTCAGTACCTGCCCGGGAGAGGGAGCTGACAGGCTCACGGGGATCCTGATTGCTTATCCCACATCAAGGACGCCCGGAGGCCTTCGTGCTTAGGGGTGTTCCAATCGTACTTTTATACGGCTTGTGAGAGGGCTTCCGGCCCTGTCCGGCTGCTGACACTGCGAGAGAAACACGCCATAAGCATTCTCAGCAGTTCCCATCCTAGTACAAACCCATCTAGCTCAGTAACTGGCTTCGGCGGGCACACGGAATGTGATGCGGGAAAATAATCGCATAGGCACTTGCTTAATCACCTGTCTACTCCGCTTGTATCCTCCCGACTTGTTCAAAACGGGAAGGGTCATGACGTGTGCCAGCAACATCCTATGCTAGGCTAGCGTTGAGTGTGCTTGTGACCCCATTGCCAAAGAAAAAAAAATATCAAGCTCTTATAGCATTAAAGCTGTGCGGGTAAAACAGACCTCAAGAAGTGCAGAATGCAAAGCTTCTCCTGAAATTGGACCCAAGGGAGTACCATCTGCTCTCTCTTGCAAATATTATACTTTTGAACACATTACCTCTGCCTTTGCTGGGTGCGGATGTGCAGATGATTACTGTCAAGCTGCAGGCAATTTTCTGTAAAGCTGCACAGCAAAACACGTTTATGTTGTGCTGCGTTTCCTCAGTAATACAAGCCCACGGTGAGATTGGCTCTCATACGAGCTTAGAGACTTCAGTCTCAAGGGCAAAATAGTTTAAAATGTTAAAATATTTGTCTGTCTCTATGCGCTGTTTTCCCTCATGATATGGGTGGCTGTTTATTGTGAGCAATTAACTGAAATCTTGCTTAAGAAATCCCAGCAGCCTCGGGGCCCCTCGGTCTTGGCTCTGGGAGGAAAAAGTGCTTCGTGACGCCCCTTAGGAAAACTGCCATTCCCAGGGCTAAAGCCGGGTGCCAGAGGACAGGAGGGATGCTTCTCGGCAGAGGGCGGGGAGGGGCGATCCGATCGACGGGAACAGATTCGGTCTTTAAGCGGTAAATTCGCAATTCGGAGGGCACAACTTCCCTACTCAGAAAGGTAGAGGTATTTGTGATTTTTTGGAAGCGGCAGATGGAGTTGAAGAAACACCGCTCTCCGGGAGAGCCAGGAGTGGGTGGCAGAGAAAAGCCTGAGAACCCTCCCAAGACTGGAAATTTGGCATAGCAGCTTTTTTCGGCTTTCTCCCAGCGACACCCGAAAGTCGGGCCGGGGAGCGAGTGAACCCCGCAACTCTTGTTCTGCTGGGACGGGGAGGTGGGGTCCCGAATGTGGGGAACATCAGAACAAAGTGAATATGCGTGTCAGTGACGGAGAACGAGGGTTTCCAAACCCGGCGGTGCAGAGCAGGGCAGGGGCGGGGGCTGCGTGGGGCAGGGCGCAGGCGTGGAGCGGACGTACAATGGGAGCTGGCCAGGGGAGGTGGTTCAGCATCCTCAGCACGAACCTGCCGCCGGAGCGGCTCCTGCTCTGCCCACAGCACGCTCCTGCTTGGGACCCCGCGGCGGAGCTCCGGCAGCGGAGGTTGCGGCGGCTGCGTGCCAGGGCACTGGCCTCACCGGGGAGGACATGCTGCGCGAGGCGGCGCTGGGAAGGCTGCTGCTGAGTGGGATGCTACATTAAAAGATGCTTTGAAGGGAAGATAATAATAAATGCCGAATGTTAGTTTCCCTTCCAACCTGCTTTCTGCGCTCTTCTGCATAGGAAAGTTGCCCAGTCTAGATCGTTCTTGTCAGAAAAGCACCTTGACACTAGATCATATTTTCTTATATCTGGTGCCTTAAGAAACCGAAGGAAAAGTGATTGTTGTTCAGTCGGAGACACTATGGTTTATACTGAAAGAATTCCTTAGTATTTAACCTAAAATAAAATTCCATCCTTATAAAGCGTTAGCTGAAGTCCAGGGATCTTTTGGAATGAATAGGTAGAGCTATACTTAAGGTACTGAACTGGAACTGATGAGCAGTACTCAGTTTGTAGCTGCAGAACTGAGTGATCCCAAAAACGTGTCAGTGCTTCTTCGTCCCATCTGGAAGAGAAAATTATAGGCTTTCTTTGCCTTGTCTGTGAGCAGTGCTCTGGGTCCCAGGGCAGGTGTCCAAGAAGGCAGCAGGAATACAGGGTGACATGCCTAGGGCTGCCCAGGTGAACCCCTGCCCTCCCCAGTATCCTTCTCCCGCAGAGCGGGGGAAGATCACCCGCTACCTCTCTGCCGTGGGCTGCTCGGAGCAGGTTAAAATGGCGACGGCCACCCTGTCCCTCGAAGGTAGGGACTTCTGCCCGTCCCTGTCCGGCTGTCCAGGGGCTGTGGAGTGACCAGGCACGGGTGGGAGCCTGGGCACAGCCGCTACCGCCCGGCTGAGGGAGGCTGGGTGTTCTGCTGGAGCCAGCCCCTCTTTGGCCCGGGGTGCTGTGGCCTCTGCTCGAGCCTGCGGGGTGACACGGGTTCCCCACGCCTCGCAGCCCTTCTCCGCCCGCTGCTTTCTCCGCCGGGACTGACCGGCGGCAGGTGCGAGACTCTCACTCATTTCTTTGTGAAAAATGCGGCGAAACACACTGTGGGGGCTCACCCCCAAGCCCCCCGGAGGGCCCGGGAGGTGCTTTCCCGACGGCATGGTCGGAGCAGCAGTGGGCTCCCTCCAGGCTGGTCTCCGGGGCATTTATGTGCATCAGTGGATTTAAACTGAATAGAGAAGAGCCTCTATAGAGAATATAGCCTCGTCTATGTCGAGAAGTGGTTTTAGCCGGTGTCCCCTTTGCCCCCGCTCTGAGCCTGTCCTCCCCGTCTCTGCTGGGACTGGCGGACGTGACTTTTCGCGTCAGCCTTTCACAGAGGGTAAGGCAGTGGCTTCAAGCACACCTTCCCGACGGATGGGGGGCCGCCCTCTGCCTCCCTATGTCACGGTGGGGAAAGATCCTCCGGCTTGAAGCCTTCCTTTTGATCAGAGCCTGCGAATAAAGCGGCGGGACCGACTGTCAGCGGGGTCCTCTCATGAGCCGCGAGCCAGAGGCCCTCGGAACCCCCAAACGATCCGTTTGCGGGGGTCGGTTTCACCCGGCAGCAGCTGTGGGGCTCAGCCGGCTGCGGTGCACTGGCCTTTGTCGAGCACCGAAAATGAGCCCCCGGCACCGAAACCCTCTCTTCCTGCCGGTGGCAGCGCGTCTGCAGCTGCCCGTGCCGCTCGCCGGCCGCACGGGTGCTCGCCGCGCCGTCGGGGCAGCGGGCGCGGAGCGAAGCCCGGGCCGAGCCTCCCCCCGGCCCGGGGAGCCGCTCCGCCGCCGGAGGGGGAAGGCAAGGCTGGGGCTTTACCCCACCCGCTGTAGTGCCGAGACCCATTCATTCAGGTAGTCCAGGCTTTAAAGACCCCTTACCCCACTGTCTTCCATAATACGGGGTGCAAGTGGGAAACAGTTCGGCTTCGCTTCTCCCGATTTAAATATTATCCTGATTCTCCCGCCCCTGTTTAAGTTATCCCCTACATTTTTCTTATTTTTCTTATTTTTCTTATTTTTCTTAATTTTCTTAATTTTTCTTTTTTTTTTTCTTTTTTTTCTTTTTTTCTTTTTTCTTTTTCTTTCTTTTTTTCTTTTTCTTTTTCTTTCTTTTTTCTTTCTTTTTTCTTTCTTTTTTCTTTCTTTCTCTTCTCTTCTCTTCTCTTCTCTTCTCTTCTCTTCTCTTCTCTTCTCTTCTCTTCTCTTCTCTTCTCTTCTCTTCTCTTCTCTTCTCTTCTCTCCTCTCCTCTCCTCTCCTCTCCTCTCCTCTCCTCTCCTCTCCTCTCCTCTCCTCTCCTCTCCTCTCCTCTCCTCTCCTCTCCTCTCCTCTCCTCTCCTCTCCTCTCCTCTCCTCTCCTCTCCTCTCCTCTCCTCTCCTCTCCTCTCCTCTCCTTTTTTCTTTTTTTTATTTTTTTTATTTCCCCCCCACCTTTCCTCCCCTTTTTTTTCCTTTTTGTGTGTGTGTGTTTCGAGGGATGGGAAAGAGATTGGTGGTTGTTTGTTTGATAAGTTTTCTTCCTGTAACTTCCTGTAAAAAATTACCTTTTGGTAAGGTTGTCTGTGCATGAACAGGGAAATGAGGGGGAAAAGGGATCTGATCAGAGAATTCAGAGAGACATTCAACCAAAACTACTCTTTCACTTGTACCAAACACTTCTATAAATGTCCTAAGTTAATCACTTGCTGTTTGGGGATAGGCAGCGAGAAATCCTTAGCTTTGCTCCTTTTTGGTGTCTGCAACAGCTTGCACATGAAGGTGACCTCCATACTTCTCTAGGGTTGGTGAGAGATCCCCTTTTCCTTTAGAATGGGAAGGTTTTGATTTTCTCCTTCTCTCAGAACACAGCCTCCCTTTTGTGTGAATTTTTCAAAATAATTTAGAGATGTGTAAAAGGTGTAGCTGCTATGAAAAGAAACTAAGTAACAGATTCTTGTGCTGGAGGGCTGTGTAAACTCCGATGGCCATCACCCCAACCTTGTTCTGAAATATGATAGGAATTCACAGTGGTGGAACAAACCAGTTTGTTTCTAGCACTGTGTGATGGTGGCTTTTGTAGCCAGTGTAACTCCCCATAGATTTTAATTGGGCAAACTGCTCACAAAGACATAGCAGCTCCTGACGAAGGTGTTACTTGTTAGTATATCAGTATTTGAGGAAGGCAGGGCTCTGCTATTTGTTGCAGTAGTAGCAGGGTGACTCTATAAAATATTTGACTTATTACATTCATGCAAAATGATACACAGCAGCTTATCCCTGTCATCTGATTACTCTGTGTCTCAAGATGTTTAAAAGGTTCAACTATCTCCCAGGTGAGTGAGTAAGCAGGAATTTTACAGAGTCAGTCTAATGCTGAGCCCAGGAACTGTACCTACTTTCATGCAGTGCCACAAAGACTATTTTGGTTTGCCCCAAGGAACTTCTATTCTCAATTATCCACCCACCTGCTGTTCTGCTAGTTCCTTATGGCAGAGATCCCTGCCCATGGAGCTTCTGGTGACAATACACTAAAGAGAAGAGCACTGTTTTAAAGTTCTGATGCTTTGAGACTTTTCTCCCCATCTGTTCACTTCTGAGCAGAAGGATGTGTCCTTTGCAAGAATGCAGGGCTGCTAGATCCAAGCTTTGCCTAGGCAAGCTTTCCATTCCCAGGAAGGGTTTAGCTGGAGTCTCAGAAGTTGTGTACAGATTTAGCCAGGCTTCAGCTGAAAAGCTGGATAGATAATGCCATTGTCAAACCTCCAGTAGAACAGTTCGGCCACCTGCTACTCCCTTTGGATGGAAACAGGATGTTTACTGGAGGGCTTTTCAGGAAGGGAATGTACTTTCAGGTACCCCATCTGAACAGGTTTCTCTGGAGGACTTAACAGTGTATACCTTTTTTCCTGATCAATTACAGCTAGAATTTAGATTTTTTTTTTTTTTTTTATTCTTCATCCTCTTTCTTAGCACTTAGTTTGTTGTAATTGCCAGAACATGTCCTATCCAATCTGTGCTGAAATGAATTCTGAGGACTGTGGAGCAGTGGCAGGATATGGCCCTAAAGCCCAGCTGTTTATGCTTCCTGCAGGGAAGTGGCTGTCTATGGCAGCCCTTCTAGAGGCAATGTACACCCTCTGCTGCAGTGGAGAAAGCGCAGTGCAGATCAGCAGGCCTAGGGAAAAAATTATATTGTGCCTTGGTTTTCAGTAAATATGCTATGAGCTACCTAGTGGTATTAGGTCTAATCATAGGCCTCAAAGCTATGGCTGGATTTATGTTGATCACTTTAAAACAAATCTCACAGATATATTTAGTAGAAGAATGTGTAAAACCCCAACCCCCAAATGGTATTATGTAACCAATACAGTATTTAAGTGCCCCCTGTGTAAACTAAGTGAAAAGCCTGCTGTTTGCTTTCTTTGCCTCTGTTGTGTATTGGTCAACCGAAGCCGGGTGCTCTGTTTGCTGTTCTGATTACTATTTTAAAAGGAAAGATCCATAGGATCATGTTATCCAGAAACTAAAAAAGAGTTAAACCCCTCTCACTGGGCTTAAGAGAGAGGTCTAGGGCTGAGTAAGAGCCCTCTCGTGGGCTACCCAGAGGTGTCTATTGCCAGGGGAGCTTGTGCCATTTGAAAGCACACATCAAGGATACAGCCCTGCACAATGTACTTTGTCTCTTTATTTTGGCATGTGTGGTGCAGCCGTTGTCAGCGGCCTCTGCAATCTCAGCCACAGGGTTCAGCTGAGCTCAGCAAAGATGAAGATGTGTTAGTGTAGGGTCAAGGAGATGGTGGGAGCTAGTGGGACAACTGGGAATGTTGCTGCTGCTACATCTAGAGCTGCTATCTGGTGGAAACAAGAGGTGGATTTCCTCTTGCTTTGAACCAAGAGGACTTTGTAGGCTTTCCCCCTAATTTACTGTTATTGATCTGCCATCAGCTCCTTGCCCAGTTAAATCCTTTATTCAAGGTGCTGGATCTTAGGAGCACAGTGGTTTCCCATTATTGTTATAATCTTTTGCCAAAGAGAGATTCCCCCTTCTCAGTAATGCACCAAAGTGGAAGTAATCGCTCTTTTTTCTTCTTGCATTTGTCCTTTCCTGTTTCATTCACTGATTGAAAAATGGCTAAAGAGCAGCCCCCATTTCACCTCCCCTTTTCCCTGATTGACTCAGCAGCTCCTGGGACAGAGAGAGGAAAGGGGCCTCGAGGTCACAACCTTCACAATCTTCAAAGCCCCTGCCGCTTCCAGCAGCTGTCACAGCTCTCACTGACCATATCCCCAGAAGGTCAGCAAAAAAATAAACACTGGGGCCCGACAGGTCCCCTTCTCATGCAAACTGGCCATTTCCCTCCCCAGCTCCCATTCCATGCATAGATTACACATTGGAGACCCCCTTGGATTTGCACAGAGCTATGCAAGAGCAAAATGCCACAGAAAATAAAAGCAGAAGGGCTTCCTGGGCAGGCAGGGTGGGAAAAAGAAAAGCAGCTTCCTGAGCTCTCCATGCCCACCCACAGGCTGCTGCAGCCATTTTGTGTGCGCAAAGCCTGAAGGTGAAGCTGGGGAGGGGGCTGACTTTTCCCTGGGAGAAAGACTGCAGGGAAGGATTCAGCTTTTGTATCTGCTTGTGCATGTGAGGGATGGAAGACAGAGAACCCAAAAGAAATAGGAAATGAAGCATAGACTGTAAAAGCCTTTTCATTCGGATTAGATTGCATCCCTCTCCGACAGCCAGCCTGTTTTCTGCACTCACCTTCCTCTGCAAAAAGTCGTGATGAAGCAGAAATAGTGCCAGGGAGAAGCACAGGTTCAAAAGGCCAGAGCAGGAAGGTCCTTTGCTAAGGAAATACCCCTCCCCAGCCCTCTTTTATAGAAGTATCCATTTCACCATGACCACTAATAATCAAAGGGCTATTTCCTGGCCTTCCCAGATGCAAAGCACTGTTCTCATCTCCATTATTGCACACCCTTCCCCTCCCACCTCACACTCACTTCCCTACACGTGCTCCCCCATGGCTGAACCCAGCACTAGGGCACGACTCGAGTTTTTCAGGCTCCACAGTGAAGGAAGACGCTCGTTTCCTATTCGCGTTTTCGGCCTCTCCCCACAAGACCAAACGGGCGAGCAGCACACCGGATCGCAGAGCAAAAACTCGTCGAGGGCATTTTTATCTGCGAGGGGCTGCCAGGGAGGCTGCTGACCTGCAAGAAACCCACCAGGAAGAAAAGGCAGGGACAGGGGACTCGGGGGTCACTTTTATTTATTTGGTGTTGGCCGGGTACAGCAGAGGGGCTGCCCCAGGCCCCGCGGCCGCGGGGAGCGCGGCCTGGGGCGGCGGGGCGGGGGGCGGCGGCGGGCCTGGGGCAAGCGGAGCGCGGAGCCGCTCACCTTGTCCTGCCCCTGCGCGCACGCTCTCCGCCGCTGCGTGTTTAAACAAAGAAAGTTGCACAACCAAAGTCCGTCCGTCAGTGTCGTGTGTATCCCCTCCGCCCCGTTAAGGTGGCTCTCGGGTGCGGCGGGACGTCCCCGTCCCCGCGCGCTGTCACCGGCTCGTCCCCGGCTCTCGCCGCTCCCCGGCGCACTGACGCCCTTTCATTATTGCACTGCTCGCTGCGACCGTGACAGTAGTGCAACAGGGAAAGAGGGGCAGCCCGGCCGGTGGTCCCAGCGCTGGCACAGCAGCTGCGGCGGCTGCTGGGCTGGGGGCACAGAGGGAGAGCCCGGGTGGGGTGGGAAGATCCTGGCTTTGTCCCCGAGCTAGCCGCCTCCCATTGGAATGATGCTGAGGGGCAGCTCACGGGGAGGGGGGGGAGTTAACCGAGGATAGCGGCAGCCGTACAACGGGGAGGCAGCGAGCACGGCGCCGTAGTATGGCTTCGGACCCTGCTCCGTGCCCCGCTGCTCCGGGGAGACGCGCGGCAGCGGCCCCGCGGCAGCTCCGCCGCGCCCCGATCCGGCCCTCAGTCCCCTCCCACCACCCCTTTCCCTGGGCCCCTGAGGTCCCGAAAGGGACCGCGGGGACCACCTGAAATGGAAGGCAGGGCCACCCACTCGGCCATCCCGGCTGCTGTCAGCCCCCAGCTGATCCTCACAAAGCAGAGAGGAGATTTAACACCCCCATCCCTGCTTCGTTCCCACGTACCTCAGAGAGCAGCTCTCGGGAAGGGCCGGAGGCAGTGCCCGGCCCCGCTGCGCCGCCCGACCCTGGAATAGCCCCGGGTGCGGGGCACGGTCGCGGAGCCCGGCGGGCCGCACTCGCCGGGCAGAGGCATGAGCTTTGTTTCGCTGAGGTTATGGGGATTAGAGTCTCGGCCTCTTTGTGCTGTGCTCTGCTTTGCACCACACTGGTTTTTGAGCTGGGATCAGCTACAGAAACAGCAAGTATGGCTATGTATCTCCTCCCATCCTTTGGTGGGTGTTTACATTAGTATGTAATATAGACACCCTTCAAACGTCTCAGAACTCATACTATTTTAGAAAGGAACCATGATGGGTTTCTCTGGTTTCAATCACTGCTTGTGTTTTAAACATGAAGCCGTTTTGAATCCTGTGTGATAGATAGCATCAAAAATATGCCCATTACTCACAACCTGAGTCACCAGAATAGCACGATTATTTGTCACAAATAACATCTCTGTACAATTATTCGCCTATCTAGCAACACTCAGCATTTCACAACTTTTCCCTTAACTCGATGGGCATATGGGGTTATTTTTTCTGCTGTGGCTTTCTTCTCTCCATGAAGAATAACCCTCAAAAGAAAAGACCCTATAAGCAATATTGCACTACTACCCTGATCACAAAAGCAGAGGCAATATTGATAGGGTCTCATCCTTAAGGTTAGGAAGCTGGATAATGTGTCTTGCAGCAGGTGACTGGAGGGAGCTTCATTCCATGCCTGCAAATGGGGAAGGGGTAAAAAGTTAGAAAGCAGTCCACTGCCCTATGGATCACAGCACCATGTGCTCCTGGGAGAGTGAGGATGCAGGAATGGAGTAAATCTCTGACCCACAGAATCCGTGCATGGGCACTACCCCTTTCTCCCAGGACACATTTAACTCTGGTATGGATTTTATCCAGGTTTCTGTACCTCCATCCCCAGTTCTCACTTTCTTCTGTGTAAATTTCTCTCCTTTATTAATAGCCTCAGCCAATTAGCTGCCTAGCTGTCAGAGGCTGGGAAGTGCTATTATTTGATTAACTGATAGTTGTATTTTGAGCCTCTTAGTAACAGGCATCAAGCCCTCAAAGAACTTCCTTTCTAGGGCTGTCCTACTTGGAAAGCCCAGTGTTTTAAATATCCCTCCCTTCATTGGAAATCACGGGATTAAGTACACACCAAAAATTAGAAAGCAAAACAGGATCTCCAGGGCTGGCTCTCCAGCACTGACTTCACATTTATGCACACAGGTTAAACAGTGTTTGGAGACGCACGCGTGTTTTGCCCTAGCTTGTTTTGTTTGGCTTTTTCTTCTCTTCCCCCTCCCCAGCACCTTTTCTGTCCAAGGCTGGAAGGCACAATCTTCAGCTGGGGTTGGCTTAGTGTCGAACACACTAACAGCCACAGAAATTACTCCCAGGGAAGGGCTGAGACACCTCCAGCTCCAGGAATGCTTTGCCAACTAGACTCTTCCTCTGCACTCTGGCTCCCAATTAACCTGCCCCAGTGCATTTGTCACGTAGGAACACTTGAGAGCCCAGAGGAAGGGGAAGGAAATTTCATTCCCAGGCCATCCCAAACCAGGTCATGATTTTGACACATTAAGCTTCTCTTTCCTCAGTCTGCTTTCCAGTGGATTAAATTGGAGTGTAATGAAGGGACAATCCCCTAATTCATGGATTCCTGGCTAATTTATCCATGCCACATTGAGCTGGTCTTTGCCATTGGAGGTCCCTGGCTTTTGGCATGCTGGTGTGAGGCAGCCCTGCATCCTCTTTGATGCTGCCTCACTTGCCAAAGAAAAAGGAACTAGGCAAGCTCCATTCAGTGTTTGTTTTTTTCTAATGCTCAATAATCAAAATCTCCAATCTGTCCCAATCCCTCCTTTTCCCCATCCTTTGTGATGCTTGTGGAAGAAAACAGGGATCTTTTTTCCACATAATTTATTTATATTAAATATTTGCTCACGCTAATTAAAAGGCCACATTCACAGAGATTGCTGAAAGCAGCTCAGAACTGAGTTTTATCAAACTTCTGTATTCTTGTTACCTTGGCAAAGCCTCAGGTTAAATCCTGCCATTGCTTCTCAACAATCCCTGCAACCTAGACATTCAGTTAGACTGAGAACATAAAAAAAAGATGCAACTAGGCTCAGCCTTACCTTTCCATCTATTCCCGTCCAGTTTATTTTGTTTATTGTTTATCATGTCTTTTCCACTCTTCAGCCTCGATGTTATCTCAAACAAGACTTAGGACATAATACACACAATTTAACTTCTCCAGTGGCCCAAGAGACAAACCTACCAGCAAGCTTACAGTGGAAACACACAATCTGCATATGAAGTGATGTTGCTGATGCATGGATAGTGCAGGGGAAAGCACGATTTGACAACTTTCTCACAACTTAAATAGTTCAGTAGTTGCAGAACCTACAACTGGCAGGGGAGGGTAAGGGATGTAATTAGAAATGTCAGCCACAAGTTTCAAGCAAAGGCAATTAAGTTACTTTATGTTTCTGGACCTGTGCTGAGAGCCTAGATGCGTCTCAAAAATGTCCTTATCTCTAAGTGGTGTATTGGCACAGGCCTCCCTACACATTGCCTTTTTTTTTTTTTTTTAACAGAACAGGAAAAATAAAGACTGAATCAGCCTTCAATAGTATTCCAATAGTATTCTACCTAGTTTGCAAATGATACACAAAGCCTGGGTTGCACTATGTCCTATAGCAGGGAGACTCTCTGGAATGTATATGGGGGTTATTTTAAAATAAACGTTTAAACACGAGATTATGAAATGCATGCTATTTATACACTGTGAGGCTCAGCATCTCTAGATATGTTTAGAAACCTCTCTTGCCTTTAATCACAGTTATAGAAACTAAATGGAAATGTCACCCAGACTAGTATGGAAATAACACTTTATGCGTTGCTCAATAATGGAAGCTCTTTTTTTGGCAGTGTGTGTGGGGGAGTCTTACTGTAGTGGAGCCTTTGCTATGTGTTTAAGTCCCCTTTTTCTGATGTTAGGAGCCAAATAGACTGAAGTGTCCTTACGATGAAGCGTTGGGATAAATAAAGTAGTGAGCTGAGTCTCTGGAGCTGAGGCCTCTGCTTTTCATGAGATCAGAGCTTGCCTTCTCTGGTTTAGCTTAGGGAGGCAATTCTCCTTCCCTTTGTTGCTGTTTTGTTTGTTTATTTTTCTTGTGGTTAAAGATGCCACTGGGGCAAGCAGTTTTTTTAAATTTTCATCTCAGTTACAATCTCACAAAACATAGAAGGGCACAGTCCAGCCTTGTTTCCCTGGCCACAGCCAGTTCTCTAGCCTGAGGAAAGGAGACCATTTAAAAGACATCTTGCAATTAAATACATTATATAGTTTACAATATATTTTCTGCAGCGGAATTGACACTATCACCAAAGGTCAAAGCAAACACTTTAAACAGCTGTAGGCTGAAGTTGATTTAGAGTTTTCCATCCTATTTAATAATTTTATCATTGTTTTAAAACTGGGAAGTGTTGCCTTTTTAATTTTTTTTTTTTTTTTTTTTTTTTTTTTTTTTAAGAGAGAGAAAATTCTTAGCATTCCAGTCCTGGCTCCTTAAGTCTATCTAGCAAGTTTGTACAAATCTGTCCAGAAAAAAAGGGGATTCTTGCTTCCATGCAAGAGTCAACTTGCCCAGGTGTGAGACTCCAGAGAGTAAGGGTTGATAATCCTCTCTGAAAACATCACCTTCCCAAGTGTGTTTCACCCACCAAGTTCAGGGATTCTGTCACCCACAGCCACTTACCAATACGTTCCCCTTCTCCTGAAATCAGGAGGGATTACACTCCAGAATGTCCTGCCATTTGATTCTTGTTCATAATATTTAGTTTGTGGGTTTCAATAACCCTTTTCTCAGCAGCAATATTTCCTCGGCTGGCAGAACCCAGATCTGCGTCAGTGAGCTCCATTAAAAGGAATGACAGAGCTCCTTAAACAGCCCAGACTTTGTAACCCCACAATACGGCTTTTCTGCATGGTGTTTACCAGCGCTCTGCTGTCTGACGGAAAAAAAAAAAAAAAAAAAAAAAGAGACTACTTATGGTACTAAATGCAGGAGGAAAATAGGGCTAAATACTATCACCCTGGAAGTGCCGATCCCACTGTTGGCCCTCCCTGTACAGGGCAAGTGAAAGGCCTTGTAGTTGCCTTGGCTGGGGAAGAGAACATGTGAGGCTGATCCTGAGCTCCCCCAAATAACTCTTTCCCCCACGGCAAGGGCCAGACTCCCCTCATCACAGCCAGCTGCCCCCAACCCGCCCGGGCCCGCAGGGGCAGGGGTGTGGTCTCTGCACGGGGCCCCGAGCCCGAGCCGGCACAGCCGAGGCCAGTGGCACGGCACGAGGGGAAGCGGCACCTCCTGCCCCCGCCCGGCCGCCTCCCTTCCCCAAACCACCCAAGAGCGGCCAGAGTAGGAGCGACCTTAACACAGATCTAGCACTCAATGCAATGACTCAAAAAGTCCCCCTGAAGAAAAAAAAAAAAAAAAAATCCCTCTGAAAACTTAAACCATCTGATTCCACTTTCCGCTCCAATTGGTTGTGTAGCCAGGGCGCAGGTCTGGCCTCCTCCACCACACTAATACCCTATGTGTGCTGCCTCCACAGAGGAGGGGTTCTTTTAACAAGTTTATGCAACAACAGGATGGAGGCTCTGCCGGAGCCCTTCCCCCCGCAGCCCGACCTGATTCCCCGCATTCCTCCCGCGCCCTCCCCCTCCGACCCAACTGGAGACAAACTCTGGCATCTCCACACACATGCAAATGGTTTCCCTTGCACAAATACAGACTCCTGAAGGGGCCTTTGCTTCCGAATCCCCCCTCTTTTTTTTTTTTTTTTTCTTTCCTCCAGTGCTTTTTTTTTTTTTTTTTTTTTTCGCTGTTACATTCCTCAGTCAGACAGGGTTAAAAAAAAAAAAAAAAGTGGGGAAGGGAGGGTTTGGAATGTGTAACCTCCATCCCAGGCCCAAATCTGCAGGGAACCCCGTCCTCTCCCCTCACACCCCTGTGGCTGCCTTCCACAGAGCTGGCGCTCAGCAAAGGGCGTTTGTGGGCTCCATTGCCCCAGCCAGAGCCAGGAGCCCTCAGAAGGTTGTCCCTCTCCCTTTCCAAAGGGGATATGGTCCTTGTCATCGCACAGGCCTTTCCCTGTATCACACGCCTCAAATTCCCCCCACGCCCAGGGGAGGTTTTGAAGCGTAGTGACCATATTATTTTTAAAGACATAACTTCATATAGGAAAATAACTATGCATCTATTTCCCCTGTGATTTCTCCACCTCCAAACGAGGCAGGCTCACATGTCTGAGAGGCCATCTTACAGCCCAGCATCAGCCCCACCAAGGCTTTCACTAGCACTTATTTCTATTCGCTGATGGGCTCACATGAGCACACACACACACACAGAGAACAAAGCATTGCCCTGCTCCAGGGTGGCTTCCAGCTCCTCACTGGTCCACCCTCCTTCCCATTCTTCCTGGCCAGGGACAGCAAAGGGCCCTCCATGCTCCCACTCTGGTCACTCTTACAGTCTATGGATGGCAAGGGGGGAAGACACCCCCTAGCAAATCCCTCAGAGATTTCACTCTTTCCTACCTCTTCATTAATCAAGAATTAGAAGGAAGAAGACAGGAAAGTGCCAAAGCTAAATAGGCCTCCCCGTTCCTTAACACACATAAAAATGGCAACCGTGCTACAATGCAGAGATGGATGAAAAGAAAAGCTCTAGAGAAAAGGAGCCATGGCGGCTCGAGTTTCCTCCACTGAGGCCTGGGAATGCACCGCATGGGCCACCAGCACCATGCCTCCGGTTCAGGCATGGAGGCTCATCCTCCTCCTCTGGGCGCGAACGGGACACAGCCTTCAGCTCACCCCAGAAACAGAAGGGCTGAAAAGGTGTCTTTTGTCTGCTCCCTCGGTCATTGGAGAACTGGAGTGCGTTATTGAGGAGTCGGCTTCTCCTCAACTGTCTAAAATGGAACACGCTCCCCGCCTTAGGACGTGGTCCTCCATTTTCTGCCTCCCCATGGCTCGCTCACCAGCACATCCTGGCCTGGCTTGGGATGTGCTGTGCAATCTGAAAGCACTCGTTTACCTAGATTTGATTTCCAATATGACGGCTCTCCCCACCCCCACCCTTTGCTCCCAAGGTAACAGCTCAAGGCTTCAGGAAAAAAAAGAGAGAGAGAGGAAGGTCCCATCCCCCAGCCCTCCAAACCCCTTTCTTAGCAGCTGCAAGCGAAAATACCACATCTGCCTCCAACTACACCGCGAGTGACAGTCACCAACATATTGTTATTTAAAGATCAATTCTGAATGCAGTGTTCCTGTTCCTAGGCCTACATCATCCTCGCATCTCTCAGCCTCGCTCCACGTTGCTGTTGGGAAGTGCAGGGACAGATTGTCTTTCAAATCCTATTGATTATTATTTAGGTATCTTGTACTATTTTTTTTTTTTTAATGAAAATGAAGGTATCAATATTCCTTTAATCTTAACAGTAATTTCTCTAAAAGTGAAATATGATGGAACTTGAAAAATACATCAATAGGAAGCAAAAATTAAATTGTCTGTAAATACATGGGTATATATTAAAGTCACTGAATTCTATACACAACAGTAACATCCTTAGGTTCATAAATCCCTAATTTTTAGAGCAGAGGAAGAAAATATTCAAAGCTGGTAAGGATATTTTTAATAGTGGTGATTGCTCTGAAGGAGGACAAGAGGGCTTTAAAATGTGAATAGGCCAGCTTTTTATTTTACAACTTGGACACACAAACCCAAGCTAGTGGCAGAAAGGGCAATCCATTTTGTACACTGAAGCAGTCAAAACGGGGAACAAAACCCAAGGAATTTCCATACAGAGCTCTCAACCCAAACACAAAATAAACAAACAAACACAAGGGTAGGGATTTTTTAAATTAATTTCTACATGATCTTGACATTTTAATGCTCGTTTAAGCCTTTGTGGTGGAGGGAAGAAATCAGAGTAGGGGGCTGGCTCCCTACTAAAATGCATTAAATAACTACAGAATGCCATAATGTCAGGGGCTGGGTGTGCAACAGTAACTGATCATAAAGGATGTATTAGGACTGGAACCAAATGCTTTGACAATATTATTGCACTGCTTTATTTGTGCAGACAGTAGTGCAACATTGTCAGAGCCAGCGATACCAGCAGCCACTGTCACGTTCTGCACAGCTGTCCCTGCATCCTTTTGTAAGGGACTGTTACATTACAGTGTTAACCACAATAACGTTTTTATGTTTAGCCCCAATAAAACTCTGCATGACAAAGTTTATTTGCAATAGTAATTAGACAAGGTAAAAAAAAAAAAAAAGAAAACAACAAAAAGTTAGTTTCAAAAATGACAGAAAGAGAGGAAAAAAAGGGATAGGGATAGAAAAAGACCACTGTTACTATGGCTTGTTAAACAAACCATTCAAGTCTTCTGCTACATGCCCAGTATATCTAGGCACGGTACGTTATAAAGGTTTTATACAATAAAATGTTTTTCTACTGTAATGGAGAATAAAATAAGAAGGGTCATAATTCAGTATCCCCAAATGTATGTGCTTCCATAAAACCCAGATTGGTCAGTCAATGAATCTGAACTAGACAATTTAAATAAATCACAGAAAGTGCCAACCCTTTCCTGTGCCTTCAGAAGTTTTCTTAATTGTGCTGTGATTTTATCATGGTTGACCAATACTGATGAAAAAGCCTGGGGGTGTGGTGTATATATAGAATGGTATAAATACACAGTGCTTTGATTTGCCATGGAAAATGTTACAGAAAAGATGAGACCTGGGTACAAAAATATCTAGTGCCTGTGCTTCAATCTCACACATATCTGTGTGTGTGACCACTCTAAAATTACAGCATACACACCAGAGATTCCTAGAAACATACAACAGCATTAAATCCCTGTCGAGATTGATAGGGACCACCTTAAACATATAGGAGAAAGTTTCTCTAAGGGGAAAAACTATAAGGAAATCATTAAAATTTTCAGTGTAGATATTATATGGAAGAGTGTGGAAATTAGTAACTAATTACTCACAAGCTATTGGTAAACAAAGCAAGTAATGGGATGCCTTGAAAGCTCTCAGAAATGTTTGGAGCTTATGTCTGAAATAGGATGTTTAAATTATTCCAGCCCATTTCTATAGACAGACACATAAAAATGTATAACCCAGAATCTCTCTCCTTATTTAAAACCACTCCCACATGTATAAAACCTTATTTCACACACGTGCATAAATACACTGGAGGAGGCATCTATTTTAGGGTTGTTTGCCCACTCTGAAGAGGGTGGGCTGCTAAAGGGGGTCATGTTTCTGCCAGCCAATGCCCTTTTAATATTGCACTGCTCATCATAATTGCCAGTAGTACAACAGAAAAAGGGCTCTGGACAACAGCATACTTCAGAGACTTTCCAAAATAAATGAAAAATCAGTTAGAAACTTCTCCAAGTGATGGCTTCTGTGCATGTTTTAGTCTAAAACAGATTTGTTACATTCAAAAAAAGGAGTTTCTTGAACAACCACATTGAATCAATATCATTCTTTAAAATTAGATTTTAATATTTCACAACTGCTTCTTCAATTAACTTCAGCAAGAATTTAGGTAAGCTTGCTTTAGGAACTTTTTTTTTCCCTTATCAATAGTAAATGTACTGCATTAGAGCATGTGAAAGCAAATACCAGAACTGGGATTGTCCTGGTTTCATTTTAGCACCTCAGTATTTTACAAAAGTAGGTATAATGAACTAAAATACACAATGGAGGATATTAATTTATCCTTTCTCTTGCTTTCATCTGAATCAGCTGTTAAAATAATTGCTACTTATTGCATACATGCTTCTAGTACCTAAAATTATTCACTTCTACTTGCTAAGGAAGTCTTGCTATTTTAGAGGCATCTAAACAAGCTTTCAAAACAACTGCCATCCAGCAGTGAGAAACCTTTAAAAATCACCTACTTGCATCATGAAAACATTATTATTGTAATTTTTCCTTTTTCAGAAAGAATATATGGGTAGTAAGGAGAAAACATCAGTTAATCATTACAAATCAGACATTCCAAATAATTTTAGCAATAAGTAACATTTAAAAGTCAACTTAGTCTTTAGGCTCAAACTGTTTACCCTTTGTTTCTCTAGACAATTTCAAAGTCAAAGCTGGAAAATGTAACTATTTGTTAAATAAGAATCACTTGAGAAATTATAAAATTATTTTATTTCAAACAATGCAAAGAAATTCTATGTAAAGAAATTCAAACTTGAAAACAACTTTCCATGAACTCTATAGATAAGTAAGAATCATACCAGATGCTAAAATAAATTAAACTAATTTGGTTCTGGGGGAGTTTGGGCTGAGCGAGAAAATTCACTACATGAATTCTAGTTGTCACTCTATCATAGTAGTATTAACACAAAGCCAATTGATTTGGAAACGTCCCAACCCAATTAGAATCTTAAATTGTATCATTCCTGTTTTCTCCCTTTATTTTAATTTTTCCTCCTTTTTTTTTTTTTTAACAATAATTTACTCCTAATCCAGAAACCTAGACTGGTTTGGAGATGTTTTTTAAAAAAAAGAAAAAAGAAAGAGAAGGAAAGAAAAAGAAAAGAAAAAAAAAAAAAAAACCTAAAAGAATTTGCGTTAAACCTTAGGAAGTTTTTTTTAATTCCAGAGCCCCAAGTCTGTGTTTGAGGGTACAAGCTTTCCTTACACAACTCAAGGACCACACACTGGAGGGAAACGGAGTGGAATTGGGGCAAAGTGCAAGAATGCCAAAGAAACACTTTGGGTTGCGCACCCTGGTTTATTGCAAAAACTCTGGACTATTTAAGCAAAGCATTACTTTTACGAGATTTAAATATTAAGCCAATATAAATACTGGCTGGAGATAGCATGTGACTTATTGCCTCGCTCTTTGGGGGTTTTAGCAAAAAAACCCCAAAAAACAAAACAAAACAACAAAAAAGAGGGAGCTTCTAAAACAGGATCTTTTAACAAAACAATTCTACGTGGTATCTAGACAGATAGGAGCTTTGCTAGGTTTAAAAACGTGAATAGTATTTTGCAGGAGGAGCGCTGTGGCACAATGAGAGCGGGCAGCAGCCGCGAACCCTCCCGTGGAACAGCCCTCGCGCGACTGGGGGTGGGGAGGGAGCGCTCGGCTCCGGCGACAGGAATTTCATTCGTGGGATCCCACTCAGTTTCTCAGGAGTGTTTGCATAGGTGAAATGTTTGAGAGGAAGAAAAGGGGGGGAAAAAAAGCTCGCTACTATCTAGAGATTCCAGCCCAGCCCGCCGGCACTCGTGTCTCTCCCGGCGCTGCTCGGCGCACGGGCGATGCGCTCCGTGCCGTCTCCGCTCCCGCTCCGCTCCCGGCGGGCACGGGCACCCATTCCCCACTCCTGCCGCTCCCAAGTTTTATCCCCAGCCCCGCTGCCGCCCTCAGCGGCTCCGGCCGCCCGCTGTTTTCAACGCCTCGTATCGATCGCACGCCAGAACGCAAACCGACCAGCCAAACTTCACTCGGGGAATCGCCACATTTACAGTGCGGGAGGAAAGGACTCCCGCACTGCCCGCTCCGCGGGGAAACCTCTCCGGGAAGCGCGCGGCCCCGCCGGGGAGCTTCCGCACGGGAGGTGGGCGAGGGGCGCCGCCGTCAAGCGGCTCCCCCTCCCCCGCCCGGCCCCGCGCTCCCCGCCGGGTCCCCCCGCCCCGCGCCCTCGCTGCCCCGGGCGGGGGGCGCCGCTCGGGCCCCGTCCCGCCGCCGCTCGCCCCGCGGGCCATTGTCAGCGCCGCGCCCCCCGGCACCCAGCGCCCCCCCGGGCCCGCGCTCCCGCCATTTCCGCCCGGGCGGGCGGATGCGGCCGCGGGCGGCGGCAGGGCCGGCGGGCCCCGGGCCCCCGCGGTACCTGGCGGCGGGAGGGACGACGGACGGGTCCCCGCGCCGCGGGGGGGAAAGTTGCCAAAAGAGGCGCAAAAGAGGCGGCGGGAGCGGCGCGGCTCCGCAGCCCCCCGCACGCCTCCCGCCGCCGCCGCCCCGGGCGCGCCTCGGCGCGGCTCCCTGATCGATCCGAACGTGGGCAAATCCTCCGGTACCAACCTCATGGCCTCCCCGCTCCAGCCTCCATCTTTGACTAGTTGACATTCAGCTCCTGCCTGACCAACTCCTCATTAGCATACCTCCCCCCCCATTGGCCCGGCCCTGCGCTAGTCTTTGCCACCGCCTCCGCCATTGGCTCCCGGGGAGGATGTTTAAAAATATTACCCCGCCGCCCATTGGCGCCCCTGTGGCCACGTCACGGATCGCTCTTTATTTTAACAATGAATGCACAAACACATTCTTCCATTCACAAATTTTTTTTTTTTTTTTCAGTAGTTTGCCCGCCTTTTCTCCAACTACATTTTCATTGATTTTTTGTTTCAACTGTGGGGGTCCCGGTTGTAAACAGATAAATCAAAGGTGAACAGAGGGGGGACCTGAGCAAATATTATTTTCTCTCTCTTTTCTCTTTTGTTCGGCAGTGCTGGTGTTGGGGGAACAAAACTGATCCCCAGCCGTCCCGGATCGGAGAGGTGTGGTCGGGGGGGGAGTGGGGTGGGGTGGGGGTAGAGGCTGCTCTGCCCAAGAGGTTGCAACTATTTTGTGTCTATTTCGGTTTCAAAGCTGGACCTCTTTCCCGCAATTAGAAAAGCAACCTCTGCCCGGGCAAAAGAAACCGCTAAATTAGTCAAATTTAGAATAGTAATTGTTGCTGTGGGTGGGGAGCGTTCGCGGGGGGGGCTCGGTGGGTGCGTGCCCACGGAGAGGCTGCTCCGCTCCCTCCCGGAGCGGCGGCAGCGCCCTGGACGGCCGCGCTCCCCTCCCGCTCCTCCCGCAGCCGCGGGCTGAGCCAAGCAGGGGATTTAATTGTGACCGACTGAAACACACCAGGTCACTTCAGTGCACTTTCATGACAAGGGCTTTTCCTTTTGTACGCGCGGTTGAGCTGAAATCAGGAGATATCAAAGTTTAAGGGCTAGGGAGGGAAGATCTCTAGCATTTCTCTTGCCCTGCAGATTGTGAAAAACAGGAATCGTTGAAACATTAATCAAAAAAGACTGAGAGAGTCATTGACTCTGAGAGTCCTTCTCACAGGGAAAGGTCTCGGTGAGTCTCTTTTTTGGAAAGGTTTCTGCCATATTGCTAACTAACAAACTCACAAATGTGCAGTTGCTTCCCCTTCCAAATACATAGTTCCTCAGTTCTTCAACAATTGATTTCAACAGATGTTTGCAAAGTGGAAATGTTTCCATACATCAGTGAGAACAATTTATCAGCAAACGGAGTGAGAAAGTACTAAACTTTCATACACTTTCGTGGGTATGAAGGCTTTTTTCAAATTTCAACTGTATTTACTGACATTTTATTAAGCTGCCTGTCTTTAAAAACAAAACAAAAGAGTGTATTTTTTCTGAATGGTTGTATTATTTTAATTTAAAAATATCCTTTCCTTTCATTTGTTCTCTACCTTCATACCAAATCCAGCCCAAAAATATAACTTGTGTCCGTGTGAACTAAAATTTTACATTATACAAGAAGAAAGATATTAGCTATTTTTAAAAATAAACTAAACTTCCTTTGTATCTATTCTTGGGCTTGGGAGTTGGTTCTGATTTGGATATTTTCTCCATATATGTATGCATATATATGTGTAGCCCCCCACACACAAACATTGAACCCAAGTTGTAAATGCTGGATCTGGGTACTAATGGGTGGGGACTTGGAGCAGTGGATCTCTGGCAGTGTTTTTGGAGATGGGAGAGAAGGGCAGTGGGCTGTGAAATCACACATTCCTGTCCAATGGAGCTGAAATAATGGTATTGTTCTCTGGAAAAGAGGTTGCTTTTCTCTTCTCCATTCTTCCCCTGATCTGCAGGGACCTGATTGTGCAGTTAATCAGCAAAAAAGCGTTTGATGTAAGGCAGGGCGTGAATTCAAAAGGGCCAGGGGGGATTCAAGAGGGATTCTTCTGTCTGTTAGAAAATGTTTTTCTGATTTCAAAATGGTAGGCATTTGAAAAGCTGCACTGGTCTCTCTTCAGAGATCCGAGTTTGTAGTAGGTACCAGCACTAATTATATCGCTTCCTTTGTGGGTTTGACACTTTACTGCTTGGGAAAAAAAAAAAAAAAAAAAAAAAAAAAAAAAAAAAAAAGAGGGAGAGAAAAAAAAAAAGTAGATATCTTACAGCAAAAAGAAAGATGTCCTTCCTGGAGCAAAGGTGAGCCTCTATATCCCTGCAGTTAATTCCTTCAGCTCGCTATCAGTCGCCAGAGAGTCTCCTTATGCCTTGCCACACGTTTAGCATTGCACGATTCAGAGTAAAATAAAGCCCGTGGGGAGCAGGTAAGAACTAAGTTGGTTTTGTAGCTCTTTTTGGTGACCTGTGTCCTGAGCATGGCATCCACCTCCCCGAATCTTTAAACACTGAGCCTTTCCTGTCCCACACACTTCTCTGTAAATCTTTCCTTGCCAGACCTGTCTTGAATGCCAAGAATATTTGAAGCCTGTTTCTTATTTCAGTGTGGTCATTTCCCAAACTTTAACAAAATGCATTCTGCGGATTTCTGGTGCTATCTTTCATATGCACAGCATCTATACATATGTAAATATGTAAATTCATTGCTATCCCTTTACTTAATATATTATTATAGCTACACAGGAAATGACACATCCTAGAGAAAGGCAACTGCCTTGGATGTTTACGTGAAAAAATGTGTAACTTTACAGCAAACTCCAAACGGATTTGTCAGTTTAACTTTGAACAAACTGCAAAAAAATTAATGAAAGGTCCCCATCGCCCACCCAGCCCCAGATCTGTCTCTGTACACCGCAGCCCCTTCTACGGGTTTCTTCCTGCTCTGTGAAAGGAGGATTGCTCTGTTGTAATGCTGGATTAATTGATTTAATTTTTGTGTTTTAGGGCTGGGGGACACTGGGGAATTCTTTGGATTTTATTTTGGTGGTGTTTTGCTGCAAATGTGCAGTTGTGCTCTCCCCTCCCTTTGGAAAGGAAGGCTGAGGAAAGCCATTTGTTCTGCTGCTAGTTTGCTTTCAAGAAGGGCTCCTTGCAACTGTCCAATGCTGGAGAAGCATGGCGTTTTTATAATTTTTAAACATCAAGGAGGGGAGGGAGAAAAGCTGATTTTTTTTTTTTCTCCAGATCTTGGGGTGTTTTTGCAGTGTAACTCAATCTGATGTCACTGGGGGTGGAGTCTCTGCTGCGTTTGCTTAAACTGGAGCTGCCTCAGTAAAAGGCCTTGTGGCTGAAAGTTCTTAAATCTGTGGCAGACAGGCATGACTATTCCTTAATGAGACCCCCGCTGCAATAACGCATTTTGTATTTTAATCAGCTTCTTAATGCTATTAATTACGATTTCTTTCATAACACTCTCCCCATCTGCAAGGTTAATGCAGTCCCACCCGAGCAGCACAGTAACACGCTCCACCGTTACCGTCTGTGTGAAAACACATGTATAAACTCATATAAACCCCTCTTAATTAGGTCTTGAACATGCATATGCTTTGTGGGTGTGGGTGACAGGCAGAAACAAAGAGAAGAGAGGAGGACAAGGAAAATTTCACAGAAGTTTCCAAAGATATTTACAGAAGTAGTTATAAATTAACTTTAAACTTCATCCTTGTGGAAGATTGCTACATATAGGAAGGATAGATTTGGGGTTTGTGTTTTGTCTTTTATTCCCAGTTCTCTAGCTGCAAACATTTGCTTCTGTGGATGAAACTATAAGGTTGGATTCAAAACTAATTGATAAAACTCCATGGGAGACAGGAACAAATAGATTCATAAAGTGTTCACAGGGCAGCATTGACTATTCATGTTTAAACTTAAACAGATTGGACTTTTGGTTTGCTTCAAAAAATGAGTACCACTCTTTCAGAGGGGCTGGAAATCAAAGACCCTCTGAGATCAGTTAAAATAGTAATTCTCATTTAGCACAGCTACCTTGACTTTTCTGTTTTAACACACTAACATGAAAAATTAAGTGGTCCCCTTATTTAAACACTCATTTGAATGATCCTAAATCTTTCCCCTGAAATATGGGAGATTTCACTATTCCCATATTTCTACCCAAGTAGTTTACAAAAAAAAAAAAGTTTTTTTCTTTGAATGGGCTTTCATTCAGACACATGAGAATAAAACAGTTTAAAGGTATTATATGTATGCATATCCCTCTCCAGATACATGTGTCTACATATCAATGAAATTCAAATTGTTTCTATATTTTCCCGCAGATTCTTATAGTTTTTCAACAAATGCAACTTGTTAAAGGCTTTTTTAAGTGGAAAAAAAAAACCCAATAAACAAAACCCAAACAAAAACAAAAGCACTATTCACAACAAAAAGGCATCCCCCAAAACATTTTAGTAATTTAAAAGCTGTCAGAAACGATTTCTAAAAGTTTAAAATGCACCTAAACTCACTCCCACCAACCACATCTTTATTTAGACCAAACAATCGTTTTAATGTGATAAAAATGCAATATTTTCTTCAGGATATTTTCCTATCTGCAGGATTGAAAGCAAGAAAGGCAGAGAAATCTCGTACCTTTTACTAAAAATAAATAATCTTAATAATTTCCTAGCTAGCAGATGGCCAAAAATACCTTACATGTTTCCATAAACATATCCAATCGATAGCTTCAAAAGTGATTGAATGTAACCGAAATGCAGCCAGCCCAAAGAGCTCAGCTCTCTCCTGATCAAACCTCTACAAAGCAGGCTCTTGTGCTCGACTTGACAGTGTCCGAGAGGGAGGGGAGCGGCAATGAGAAAACCAGTCACTAAATGCGAGTTATGAATGAGGGATTGGATGGGAGGGGAAAAAAAAAAAAAAAAAAAAAAAAAAAAGGGGACGCAGCTAATGCAAAAATCAGTTTAATTCCATCGGTTTTACATTGATGTGCTTTGGCCCCCGGATCCCACGGCGGCTGCGGACCCGCAGTTAAACCCATCTCTAGCCCAAACCCCGGCACACATCCCCGCTACAGGAAAGAGGGGCATTGTGCTCCTCGGCTCACATTTTCTTCTCCCCCCTCTTTACTCGTCCCCCATCTCTCCCCCCTCCCTCTTTTGTAAATCAGAATGAGGAGGTTTTATAGTGAGTCTAATTCTCACTCCCTCCATTTCCTTCCTTTCTGCATTTTTTATCCCCCTTCCACCCCGCCCCTCCTCTGCCTGCAGCCCTGGTATTGATTAACCACTTCGCTGCTACCCCTGGGCGCTGCCTCTCTCCGGCCGCTCGGAGCCGGGCCGGGCCGGGCCGGGGCAGCCGCGCTCGGCAGCGCCGGGGCCGCGGGCAGGAGGCGGCCGGGGCTGCCCCGGGGCCGCTGCCCCAGCGCCCGGAGCCGGCCCCGCGCTCCCGCCGCTCCTGACCAGCCCTTTGAAGTCAGTGGCACTTAATGGTATTTAATGAGGCTGCCGCAGCGCCGGCAGTGCCCGGACGGCTCCGGGAGCGGGGAAAAGTGGTCAAAGCATCCGCCAGTGAGCCAAACGCGGGGGAGTTCAGCACAGGGGTGCAGCCCCCGGGAGTGCGGAGCCGTGGGAGGAGGAGTGTGAAGGAGCGAGGGGGAAAAACCCCGAGCACCGAAATAGTTAATGGCCTCTGGATGCATTGATTAGTATTGATGGTTTTGGTAGTTTTAATGGATTTGTTGTTTGTGGGAGGTGGGGAGCTTTTCCCTTGCTTTGAATTCTAACCCCCTGGCTGGGAGCTTGCTCCTAATTGCATGCACAGCATTCCTTCGGAGTGGGTGGTATCACCTTTTACTGCTGCTCCCTTCCACAGGGAAGGCCTGTAAAAAATCCCTTTCATGTGCCCGAAAATCAATACCCAGGGCTCTGGATGGCTGCTGTAAAAACAAAACAAAATCCTATCCCTCCCTCACACAAAAAATAATTATACATACATACATACATATATACATACACATATATCTGTATAGGGAGAGAGAAGGGAAAAAGAGCCCCAGAAGAGCCACCCCTCCCTGCAGACAAATGCAGAGGGCAGTTGGTTCCTTTTGCCAAACCAGGGCAGAGGCAGTGTCAGGCTGGTGTGGAAAGAGCCCCTATTTTTACAGCTGTTGGGGACACTTTCAGAGGGGGCTGCAGTTGGGAGCTGGAGGTTTCAGTGTGGTTCTAGTCAATAAAAATGGATGTGGCTTGAAAATGCCTGCTCCAATGGCAGGGAGGATGGAGGGTCAGAAGCAGTGCTTAAAAGGTTAAAAAGGACTGTGTGAGTGGGAAGTTGTAGGGTTATGGGTGGAGTTATCTACACTTCGTGAAAAAGCACAACAGAGTAAACAAATTCATCTTTCAGTTAATGTCAGGATGGAGGCAAGAGTGAAAGTGTGTTGTGCCTCACTGTGACCAGCACTGGGCTTTTTGAAATAAAAAAATTGAGATATTTTATTAGGAAACTATTAAGCCGAGTTTATTTTTTATTCTGTCCCCAAATTGTGCGAAAATGATATCAGTCTGAGTTACAAGTGGACTTCACGTTCACTTCTCTGTCTGCTGGATCTTAATTTCTTTAGCACTGAGGGGAGAGGGAACGATTGTTAAGCATTTAAAAATCCATGCAAAATAAATCAATGTGTTTCTGCCATCTACATTTCAATTCAATAACATCGTTTTCATAGAGCTATTTCATTAGGATGGAATAACTCACCTGTAAGTAATTACAGCTGACTTGCTTTCTAGCAGAGACCAATACAAGTCCAGAAAGGGGATAAAGGTTAGCTCAAAGAAATACTGCAGAGGTTTGGCTTGGGTATAAAAGCCAATAGTTATGTTCTCTCCTTAGAAAGCAAGTAATTTTGAGTCATCATTTAAAAGAAAATTCATAGCTGTGCCTTGAAGCTTCATTTTAATCTAGAATTTAAAATCAAAACCTAACTTGAAAGTGTTTCATCAGTAAAAGGTCTGCATCAAACAGAAAAAAGCTCCAAATGAACAAACAACCCGAAGTTTCTATAATAATTGTTTGAGAAATCCACCTTTCTCAGATTTCACAGAGGCTCAAGCAGTCAAATAGTTTGTTTGGTATTTGTTGTTGTAATTCTTCTTGTTGAAATTTTGTGTTGGCACTGAGTAACATTTGTTTGAAATTAGTTTATCAGTGTAACACTAACTTATTCTTAGGTTTAGTGGTTCAAAAGTGCACTGCTTTGAATGAGATAATTTAAGTGGAGCTGTACATGGAAAAAAAAACCCATGAAGAGTATTTAAAATTATTTTAAAATCTAATATTCAATATCAGATTTAAAAAGCATGTTTCAATATACAGTTTAGTGCAAAAATAGTGCAAAAATTTAGGTCAAAATTGTTATTTAAATTCTAGTTCAAATGCTTACTAATTTTATTTAATGATTTTATTACAGCAAACTGCACAAACATTTTGTAATCATTCATAATAATGTGCAATTCTTATTTTTATCTCGTCCAGAATATGCAGTAGGAAATTGTCCAGGACAATATCTTTTTAGGAAAACCCATGTTTCTTAGTAACAAACAAGATTTTAAACAGAAAGAGCCTTTTTCATTATTAGATAATTTCAGGAAGTTCATTCTTTCAACATTCTACAAGCTTTTGTACGTACATTTTAAAACAAAATATTTGCAAAATAAAATGCTTTTCTAAAATCCCTAGGACATGTTCATCTCCAAAATTCTGTGTGTTTGTATTTTAAGCTCTTTTTGGAACAAAATTAAAAAGGTCATTTTGCTTTACCAAACAGTTAAAATGTGCTTTCATACAGGCAGGGAGAGGAGGGAGCTGGGCTGTGACGGATTTGAGGCATTGTTTTAGGAGAGCACTACAGCTACAAAACCTACACTGCCAGTGTTTCAGGAGTCTACTCTTTGTTTTAGTGTTAAGAAGAACACTCAGATTATTTTATTTTATTTATTTTTAAAATTAAGACAGTCCACAAAATTTAATCAGAAGCAGAACATAGGATTCAGTTCTTTCCTTCTTTCCAAACCTGTTTCTTAGTTGCTTTTTTGCCCCAAATAGTTTAAAAAACCCTCAACACCAACCTAAAATAAAATAAAGCAAACGACTTGCAATTCAGAGAGCATGAAAAAAAAAAGAAAAGGATGGTTATTTCCTTTACTCACTGAATTCACCTTAACAAACTATTTTGGAATTTCATTTGTTTGAAAGCTGAGCATATTTATCTCCCAGGCATTTTAGGGCACTAATCTGTTTGACATTCAAGAAAAGTAACTGAAGAAAAACCTACCTCTTTCCCACCCCCAAGCAGAATTGCCAATTAATATGATTCTGTTAGTCCTGACCAAATGGGAGGAATCAGTGAGGTACTATGGGAGATTTATCTAAGGGTCATATCTCACTTCTGAGTTAAGAATTTAATATGAAAACAAATAATTATAAAGGTTTTCTCTTTCCTTTGGTAGCTGTAAAATTGGTGCTAAACATGAAGATACTTCTGTGCTTGTTGAGGTGTCAGAGCAGTCCCTGGGCAGAGTTAGCAGAGCTTTCTGTTTCTCTGCTAAATTTTGAAATCAGCCTCCCCTTTTGTAACTCTAAAACCCCACCAGCAAGCATTTGTGCAGATTCACTTGGTATATTTAAAAGGAGCTAATCTATATAAATGGAATGATGAAATTATGGTTTGCTTATCAAACAGTTTAGTTTAAAGGACTCATGAAGTTTCAGCTTAAATTTGGGTGGTTTAGGGGGGTGAACATGTGGCTGTGATCTTAGTTGGACTATCTCATAAACTGTCCTTTCAAAATGAAGTAGAAAACTGCAGATAGAAATGTTCACAGCTTTGCTTGGCTTGCTACTGAATTGCCCTCTGGAGCTACATTGCAAACTCATTTCCATTGCTTTTAGCTGTTAACCAATATAACTTTGTTTTAAACTTGCAGACTTAGTGAACACTCCCAAAGTTAAATTTAATCTTTGTATTCCTCACTAGCACCAGTGAAACTCAATTTTAAACAATGTTTATTAAAAACTTTGTTTCAAGATTAATTTCCCCTTCCCTTACAACTTGTATGATTTGCTCTTCTCACAAATCCAAAACAATAATTATTGGCATTTTGCTAAATTATTTTTTCTCAAGTTGTGTGCCAGTTATTCAAGTACATCAAGGATTAATGGTTCAATTATATTTAAGATATCACTTAGAAGTTCACACCCTGTTTCCAGGCACCTCTGGTTAACCAAAGAGAGCACCTACCTTTCATTATAATTTAGTATTCCTCATCACTTGTAATGAAAGATACTGAATTAGTTAAGCAAGACCTTATTGGTACAACAGGAAAAATGAAAATAATTGAATTAACAAGCCCTGAGAAATGATCTTTGTAATTATAGAATTTCTTTGTTTCATATCTCACACACATTGTGCATTTAACCACAGGAAAGCTGAGGGTGCTTTAGGTGTAAAAGACCCTTTAGAAATATTTCAGTCAACACTGCTAGCTCTTGAGCTTGTTTATGTTTGCCTTTCATGTCAATGGGGGAAAAATAGCAATGAAATTTTGGTGTTTATACACCTAGGAGCTGGGAAGTCCTGGTTAAATATACCAATCTGGAGCTGGGAACATTTATGTGAGAATGAGAGCTTCTTTGTGCTAATTGAAATCTGTACCTGGAAAGTAACAACCCACAAGAAGAACTAATTTTTCAATCAGATCTCAAAGTGGTCAAGAGCCTGTGACCAAACCCAGGACAAAATCAGATATGTATGGTGCTCTATAAACACTCTCTTACAGAACAGGAGTTTTTTTCTATCGTGGAGGTGGAATTCAGATTGTAGAAGTAATCTGTTAAGATCAAACAGATAACAGTGTCTTTTCAAAACATTTAAAAATATTCCTTATCCACACTGTTATCTTTGTGACTAAATGATTTTAGCAAATGCTGCAGGGAATATGACATTAGCTAACAGAGTGCAAAGGGTCCCTGTTTGTCTCAATCCTCTGAATATTCCTTGTAGTGGGCTGAGTCCACATATAAAACATTCAAATGCTTTTCCCCAAATGACATCAAAGACTGTTTAAATCAATATTTGGATGATCAGGGAGCAAATGTTTGAATTTGGGAAGGAAGGGGCAAATGTAGCCTGCGCGTGGTTGCTGTAGCACATCACACACGATTTGAGGTGGGCAAAGGTTGTCACATGGCAGAGCTGCTGTCGGAAGGGGAGGAAGGGACAGCAGCTACTCAAGTGGTGAGAGGAGATCTGAAGGATTTCATGACTGGGCAATTCCACCAGGCAGATTAAAAGTGGGAGGAATTAGCACTACCTTCAAGAGAGCTCTGATTTTTGTGTGGACAAAATTAACAGGGAACTGGAGATTCTCAGAACAGAATCAGTTTAGCAATTCTTCCAAGTACTTGATTTAATATCACCAAAGAAGAGGTGCCTTTGTGGCAGAAACCAGAGATAGCACTTTTTTTTTTTATCTAAGCTTAAAAGGAAACTACTTTGGTGCTGTGAACACCACCAAAATCCTTTTAAAAGTCCAGAATTTAAGAGAAAATTTTCTCAGCTAAGACCTGACAGTGGAAACTTCAGTCATCATTATGTTCCAGCTCAGACAGTTTTTCTCTTTGCCATGTAAACTTTTAAGAGAATAAAGGTGTAGAACTGTGATTTAAACCAATGCAAAATAAAAGAAGCCAAAAACAAAACAGAAAAACCCCCACGCAGTAAGAACACCTTGATAACATTTTAAACAAACTATTAAGGTTTGTTCCAAATATGCACATAAACTTTGTTCTAACAGGGGAAGACTCAAATAGAGTATCAAGTTTGTTTACTACTTTTACCTGTCTCTTGGCAGACCTACCTTGGCTTCAGCACAACTTTCAGAAGTCCCTGGCACCCTAAAATTGCTGTTCATTAGTGTCTGGAAAAAACTAACCAGCTTTTCTTTGCTGCTCATATAGAGGATGTGCACTCTCTACTTCACTATTTCTCACTCAAATCAAACTTTTTATTAAAAGGTATCATCAAAAGAAATCCCTAAAAAGTTTAGGGTCATTATCTGACAGGATATTTGTTTTTATTAAGGGTATGTTAAACTATCCTGATCCAAATAACAATCAAGATAACATCTCTTTAAGCTACATTAATTCAGACTCTTAAAGTCCAACATGTATGTGGCAAAGTGTGCAAATTAATAGCTAAAGGATGTTATGCACTTAAACCACACTTTGAAACAACAGACCATTCCAAAGAGATTGTACACTCTCTTCTCATTTAACTGAAATTAATCAAAATTAAACAAATTCTCAAAATGTCAGAAGCGATTGTAAAAAAACAATGTGCATTGCAAACCCCACCACCTAAACAGCCATTATGGTTAAAGGAAATCTGTGATCTGCAACTAATTAGGAGCAAAATGGTTGTAAAATATTTAATTTGTGAGTAGCATTTTAAATTCAGTAACAGCTATAACAAAATGGGTAAGTAAATGACATTAATCACTCCTGATACTAAATTATCCCTATTTTGCTGCTAGGACAGGAATCAGACTGAGCAATGTTTTCTATTAGTTAAACACATCCATAACCCAATGAAAGCCTAGGAGGCCCTTTAGCTTGCAGGGATTCCAGCATCCTTGTTGTTCCTTTATTTTGGGTGCTTTTAGAGGTCATATAACTGTTTTAAAGAGTCACCTCTTGATTTTTCAGCGGAGGTAGTAAGCATTATTTTCCTGATAAGAGCTATTTCAGACAGGTAGAGCAATATTTCCTGCAGTGGAGACTAAACACCAAGCTCATCAGAAATGACTTTAACAACTAAAGGAAAATACTGCTCTCCAGACTGCAATACCTTTTTCTTCTCTTTTTGGTTTTGTTTCAAAGAAGAAGAATATTTGGAGGTTATATTAAATAATGCAACAAAATCTAAGTGATTATTTCCACAGTGAAGCTGTTGTTTCCCTCAAAATATGGTATCTTCTTTGGCATTAATATATTAATGGCAAGTGCAGCAAGTGGGTGCAAGTGCTCAGCTTCTCCATCCCAAAACACTCCTGTATGGTGTCTCCTGCATGATCTAAAAGACCGAGACATATAGTCTCACTCTCACCTGTTTTCCAGCTTTTTACACACTCTGCCTGTCCATTCCTATTTCTTATTTCATGAAAAGTAAAATTGTATTTTTAAAAAAGAAAATAGACCCATTTTTAAAGCTCATTTTAATTCACGAACATCCCAGATTAGATTCAGCTTCTCAAGATGAATTATTTCCTGCTTTTCTTTCTTGTAAATATCTTCCACCACCAACCACCTTCTGCAGATAAAACTTTACCAATTAGTCATTTACAGACATAAACTCACAAGGCAAAAAACAGCCTTTGCAGCTCTAGGCCTCTTTGATGATGATGATGTTTACAAATGCTTTCACTGCTGGGCTAGTAATGTGCACTTTGCCATTAGCTCTCTGAAACTGTTCGACACACAAAATGTGCCTTTCAGCAAGGCAGATGGTAAGAAAGATTGTTCCTTTCATTATATGCAGGACACTTGTAAAATAAATAATGGCTGGGGTGAACGTACCGATTTCTTCAGACTGAAAAAAGCTGTCTTGTTGTTCCAAATGATTTCACTGGCTGAACAGGTCACTTGCATAAATATGTGTCCTGGTGAGATTTCCACTGTTCCCACATTGCCACCGTGCCTCCCAGCAGAGGATGGCGTGGGGGCTTCTGGTGCCAGGTGCTTTACATGCCCATTGTAAGGCAACCCTTGTACATGAGATGCGACCGAAATCCTTCTTTTCTCTACCATGGTTTGCTCAGTTCCTATGAAAATTTGCAGTTCCCTCCTTTAGATGTCAAGTGCATGAGGACATGCTAGTTCCTAACAGCACTGTCGTATGCAACAGAACAAAAGTTCTGCATTTGATGGGGATACAGGAGCTGAAAAGGGTTAAGTCAGACAACAGAGACATGAATAATCTGCACTGCCTGAACAGAAGCAGAAGTGGGTTCCTGAACTGTGTGTCTTGCAGGAAGGGTAAGTGAGAGAAATGTCACAGCCCAAGCAGCTTGCACTCATTTGGGAGAGGAATAGCTGTTTCAATAAAGTAGAGAGTGGGCAAAGTTTATCCTGTACAAGCACCACAGGGGTTAGAGCCCTTTTGCTGCTGCAGGCAGCCTTGGCTGAACAGCTGAGTGTCCATTTGGAGTCAGGCAGAAGCAAACATGATATCAGCTCAGCTGCTCTGTGCCAGAGCATTCTCTCTGTGCTCTGGTTTTCCCTTGAGTGTTGGCTGGGACCAGCCATTCCTACTCCTGTGACTTCTCTAAAGCTCAGGCAAGGAGTTGAACCCAACATAACCAGTTTTTGCTTTGCAGGTGACCACAACAACACATTGAGAGCAGGTAGCATACTTAGCTTCCCCTCTGAGTACCAGACATCAACAGAAATCTGAGGGTTAGAAAGATGAATCAGCTGCTCTCTCCATTCCCTTTCTCACCATGCTCTGCTGTGAGTTTTGTTTGAATATCAACCAAAATACTTTAATAGCTAACTTTGCTATTCAAGAAAGAGAATGTAGCTAGAATGAATGAAATTGAGTCTTTGACTCTGTGATGTAAAACCCTCTCTGTTAGACTTCTAATCACTAAACTAAAAGGAAAGATGGAGATACAGTAATTAATTGTAAGAAAGGAACTAAAACTAGGAGAGGTAAGAGAAGAGAACAAATGATCTGAATGGAGGGATGGAAGCATTCTCCAGACCAACCTAAACACTTTCACACAATGACATGGAAAATAAAGACTTCAGATGTCTCCAGATAGGGAAGGAGCATGTTTCTAAAATCATTCTGCTAAGAAAGGGAAAGAACTTGGGTATTTCTAGGAGAGAAGATCCATTTGCCTTTTCCCATGCTGTACAGCCATCACTGGCACTTTGGACCTGGCTCAGCTGGGTAAAAAGGTTCTGAGGGGAATGTTTCCACATCTGTCCTTCTGCCCCTCCATCCATCTCCCTGTGGAGGAACATCCCTATTGTGACATGACTACAGCTTGGTCGTGCATGATCATTGTGTTTAGATGTAAAAAGAGAAAATGCTCTGAGTAATACTGGGTTCCTGTGAGTCTGTCACTGGGACATTTGCTTCCTTCTTGGAGGATAAAACCACAGACACTTCTTACCCTCATCTGTCCTGTACTTACTTGTTCCTGGGAAAAGCAAACATCTTGGTCTATACTCGTCATATCCATGCCAGCTGGTTAGCTGTGTGAGGGACATACAGCTCTCTGGAGAGAAGATGGGAAAAGGAGCTGAAGTTTTGATCATGAATCTTATGAACTGTATCTTGGTCAACAGAAAAATAAATGAGAGGATCCTCAGAATGCAGATCTGTTTAAACACATGTTCTTAGCACTTGACACTGAGATTGCCAATGATCACAGCACCCTGATGCTTTCCTAATCTGGCGTGTCCATAGTCCAGGCTTCTCGGATTTCAGTTATATCCTTTTGTCTCATGTTTGCAGCTAATGCAGGACAGGAGTCCCGTGGCTGAATTCCCAGAGAAATATGTCTTTAGAATTTGACTGAGACACTGTCTCCTGTGGGGAAAGTAACTGTGGGATTCTGAGTTCAGCCCATGGCTGGACAAAAATGTGGTCCAGCCTACTGACAGGTTTTCACTTGCCTTTTCTTTTTTGACATTGTTTCCTAAAACCTCATAGGAGTTAAACAATAAAACATTTCATTTTTATGAAGAGTCTGATACTGTTTCCACTGATGCACATCTGTGCAGCGGGACTCTGGATCAGCTGAGTTTTCTGAGTACTACTCATAGGAATGATGGATATTTGCTACTCCTTGGGAGGATCTGAACTCCTGCATGATTTCTGTGATATCCTAGCATCAGAGGAACTTAGGCCACAGTACACTGAAAGAGTAATCTACTTAGGTTTATCCCAAATAAAAAGGTTGTTTTATTTTAACGTACTTATAGAAACTGAGGATGGGGAAATATCTGTCAGTCCCTGTAGTCATATTTCAGGTATTACTGGGACACCCTCTGCACTGAGAGATGGAGTTTGCTTTTCAGAAATCTCTCAGCAACAGATGGGCATTATGAATGGAAAGTGAGGACTGCAGAAGCCAAGTTTCATTTCCCATACTCTGCATGGACTGTCAGTAATGCCAGATCTGGGAATTTACAAGATTTAGCAGTACTGTACAATGTAGAGGAGTTTCTATTTTTCTGCCTGTGTACCAGCTCAATGCTTTTCTGTCCAGGTTTGTTTTATACACTGTGTTTAGAAACGGTTCATTTGTCATGTTTTAAGAAGACACAGAGTATCACTGTTTCCAACTCTTTGAACATGGAATGCTGATTAATTTCTAATTTGGACACTTAATTAAGATTAAGAGCTTGGAACAGTTTCCATCTGAAAGCAGCGAGACTTTAGCTGCTGATTTTGAATGCAGGTAGAATTACTCTGTCAGGCTGTGTCAGTGCAGCACAAAAAGTACAGCAGAGTGCTAAAGAAACAGATTTTCCGCTAAAGTCCAGAACAGAGGTCTGGAGAGCTTCCAGCTCCTACCCAGCCAACAGTATCTCCTGCTAAAATCATTGATGTGGATCAGTGTGAGGATTGGAACTGCACTTTCGGACAAAACAGTTGTCGTTGAGGAGGCTGCCTGTGTGCCTCAAAGGAGAGCGTCTACTCAAACACTGTCCTCAGTGCTTGCTACAAGATGATTCTTTTTTTTTCTGGCAAGACAGGAGACTAAGACATTGGAAGCCTGTTCGAGGTAGCCAAATAAGGGCAGCCCAGGATGAAAAAGAAGTGATAGAGAGATTTAGATCGTGTCTTGCCAACACAAAGATGGCACTCACTGGCTACAGATACATGCCACATTTCAGAGCAGTGTCTTGCTGTTCCCTGTGCTCTCCAGCAGAGAAAAGACACTTTACTCTCATCCTCCTGCAGAGGTCCACTCTTGCTCTCTGTCACCGTTACCCCTTCGGGCCAGAAGTTATTTCATTTGAGGACAGAGAGACAACTCCCTGTGCATTGTTTGCACAGCTCAGAATTCAGTGTGGGGAGGGAGCAGCAGTGGGGCAGGCAGGGCTGTGCTTGGGGAGGGGATGAACTGAAGTGGCCCCTTGGCCCTGCCCCTGCAGAGAGCTGCACTGACAGGCAGGAGCGTCCTGTGGCAGAGACCATTCATTCACACAGGCCAGCCCTGGAGCAAGTATGTGAAGATCAAAAAAATTGATTGGTCTGGGATCCCTTATATTCCCTTTTCTCTTCCCAGTAAGCTGTGTTGTGCCTTATCTTGCCTATGCTTTAGGATCACCTGGTGTTAGTGAGCTATTGATTACAGCAGGCAAAGAAAGCCTCTTAGCACTTACCCAACTGCACGGAGCCTCCCATTTTAGGAACTCCTTCCCAGAAAGCCCCACTGCACTGGGGGTTAGGTTTTAATTTGGCAGGTCCAGGCTACTTCTCTTTATTCTGATATTCAGGCTACTTCTCTTTATTCTCTTTATTCTGCAGGTTCCTCTCTGCTTGCTGGTGAGTGAGTGCCTTTAGCCTATGTTACCTCTCTGTGTTTCTTTTTTTCCCTTTGTTAGACACAATGTTTATCACTTCATGAGCTGTTGTTCTCAAAATATGTGGACTCTGCAATAAGAGACACAGACACAATGTTGCTCAGAGTAAGCTCAAAGATTTGAGCTCACTCAAATCTTGCAATTGTAGATCCCAAGGTATTTTATGAAGGTGATTGTTTCTACAGCAGAGAAGCGAAGTTGCCTGCTCTCAGACACACATCTCATGTGGGACAGAACACAGATTATGGAGTGCAGATCTCAACTGCACTTGCTCTGTTTGCTTCCTTGGCCTTGTTGTGTTGTGCTTATGCTATGGGAGCACATGAACAGGGTCCTTGGAGTGAGGCAGGATTGCAAACACCCCCACACCTACAGGTGGAACTTGAGTACATTCTCTTTCAGAGTAGTGATTGGCACAAAGTTCAGATATACTTTTAAGGAAAGCCCTGTGTGTTTGTTTGTGCCAAGGAGTTTTGTTGTTGTCTCTGCTTTCTTCAAGCATACATTCTCTCAACTCTGAACATCACCATAGACCTTACTGCTGTAATTGCTCTGCTTCTTCCTTGTGTAGCTCTAAATTTAGTTTTCAGATGACAGTGTGTATTGGATAAATGAGGAATTGTTGTACATGCCCAGGGTCTTGTTTTAAAATATCAAATGGAATAATGGTACCCAGCTGAAAAGTAACAGGACTTTATTGTGATTATTTGATCATTTTCCTTTGAAAGAAAGGTTTTCCAAGCCCATCAGCACTTGTGAGCTGCAAGAAAAAAATGATCAAATGACAATATGCTCAGGAAAACAGCTGCTCTTATTATAGCCACGAGTCAAAATCTGTTTTACTGTAAAATTTCATTGGCATCAACTGGAATTTTGCCTGAGTAAGGTGCTCGAGATTTTTCTTCAAGTAACTTTACAGTTACTCAACATGGAGAATTGGGGATCACGTGACATTCCTGACACAATATTATGTTTCCATTCTTGCTGCATGAACATACTTATCTGAAGAGTAAGTAGATTTTGCACTTTAAAAAGTGCATGCTCATGCTGAAGGCAGACAAAGACCTTGGAGCTGTTGTGCTATTGGAACTTCATCTATTTATTCAACTGTCCACCATGGCAGGAATTTTTCTCTTAAATATGGAATTCCCCACTTTTTTTTCCTTAAACAAGAGAACCAGAGGGTGAAAGGGTTGAAGATTAAAATGTAAACAGCAAAATTTATTATAATTACAAGAGTGTTTCAAATTATTTCCTTAAACTGCAACATAATTTACCTCTAGTCAAGGTCTCTATTGGTGGTGAAAGAGGAAACTGCTTGACCTTGGGGTGACCTCTGGCCCCCGGGGGTCAGCGCCCGAGGAATGTGCAGATGTCACGGTTCATAAGCAAGGACAGAAACTCTCAGGTTTCCCAGGCAGAGAGGCGCCAGTTCGGGGATGGGGCCAACATGTGCACCTCCCTTTGAACCAGCCACTCGTACCTGCAACCCCATGGAAAGCAAGCACGCCCTGGGCTGGAGATGGGAAAGGTCCAGGGCTGCCCTGGATGGAGGCTTGTGCCAGCAGTGGGCAGAAGCAGCAGAACATAACGGAGGGAAAGATGAAATTTCAATAAAGAGGATCAGCATCTACACCACTTTTTATTTGTACTCAAGGAATGCTGCAGGCAAATGTGACCTGCAGTGCAGATCCATGTGCAGATCCTGGCTAGGAGCATTTAGAGGAGCTTTGACTGCAACCAACAGATGCATCTCGTTGCTGTTGTAAAAACAAGTGTCCTAAACTCTTAAAAATGCAAAGAAAGGAGAGAAGAATATAAGGATTTACTGCCCATGTACTACGTTAACAAAACCTGCATGGGCTGAATTGGTGCAGTGCAATTGCTGCTGGGACTTCTGCAAAGCCTGCAGAGATCCTCTCAGTAACCCTGTCTGGAGTCAGTCAAGTGCTACTGGGTACCTCCTCTCTGGCCCAGAGAAAGCCATTTGTGCTGCCAGCCCATGTTCTCTGAGCAACAATGCAAAAAAAACAAAAAAGAAAAGAAAAACTTTCACAGCTAAAAAAACCCCAAACCAACAAAACAAAAACCCCAAATCAAAACCAATTATTCTTAATAAATCAAATGAACAAGAAAAGTAGGTTTAAGCTAAAACAAATTGTGTGGTAAATATTAAGGTCAGGGAGAGAAAATTATACCAGCAATAATATTCAAAGAAGAAATGGGATGAGGGAAACAAACAAACACAAGTTGTATTTTAATATTTAATTCATACCTTATATATCAAAATATAATTTATATTCAAGGAAATTGTGAACCCAAGAGTTCCTTTCAACTATTTGCAGCCTACAAACCACAAGTTGTGCTAAGCATGATCAAAGTACTTCACAATTAGTTAGGGTTTAAATCACTATAATTGTCAGCCTAGGTTGTAATCAGAGAAACATTGTTTTGAAGCAGCAGCAAACTTGCCCTGGTTGTAATCTAGGGAAAATTCAAGAAAAACCTTGGGATCTGGTTGGTTAACTGGAGCCCAGTGCTTGAGGACAGAGCTCTGTTAAACATGTGGGACATCAGAGAGGCTGTCCTGGGATCGTGAGAAGCCACCCTGCAGACGCTGCTGTGCAAAGGACTGCTGCTGCTCCGCTCAGCTGCCTGGGGAGGAGTGGGCAGGACACCAGAGAGTCTTTGTAAAAACCAGTTCCTGAGGTGCTGTAAGAATCACGTGCTCCAGGTGATCCTGGGAGGTGCTTGGTACATTCGTTGTGGGGATGGTAGGAAGAGGCAGCCAGTGGAATGAGCGGTGCAGAATTCTTGGATGGAGGAGGCTGCAGGAGTGCCAAGAATGACTGCAATGCGAGTGCAAGCCTGCTCGAGCATTGCTCTTTTAATAAAGCTGGCAGTTGTGTTATCTGGAAGCTGTGATGGGTTTCCTAACAGATTCCTTGGAAGTTTCAGGTTGGAGAACTCTTCCAGGGGCTCTGCCAACACAACTGAATAGAGGATGAGCTCAAATGCTTTTGTAATTAGGAAGAGAGTATTTCTTGAAATTAAAAAAGATCTTCTAGGAGTACAGAAAATAAAGACTGTCTTTGAAGAAATCATGCTTTCTACACCTTAAAAGGGTAACGATAGCTTTAATCTGGACTCTGCTATGGAGAAACTGGAGGAAATTTCCCCACTGGAAGCCTCAAAAAGAGAATTTGCTCAGCAGTACAAATGAATAAAACAACAAGGCTTTGTGCTTGAGGATCTCAAAGCGTTTTCTGCTCTGCACCAGGAAATGTAATACCTCCTGGGAGCTGTGCTAAATTGGAAACAGGGACTTTCTCAAAGCTCACTCAACTCCACTCTGGCTCAGCACAGCCATGCTTCCACCAGCGTTGGTGGAAAAGACAAGTGATGTTTTGACAACTTGAGTCTTCAGTCGTGACTTTTCTACAGGGATGCAGGAGATTAGCAGGCAGCATAGATTTAGTGAAGAAGCAGTTAAGAGAAAAGAATTAAATTTGCCACCTTACGTGCAGCCAAACCAGAGACTTTCTTTGGGCTCAGAATGACAGAAAATCACCACCTTCTTTACAGTGACTCTCATGGCTTGCAGGAAAAGGGGGGTAGCATTGGGGTGGCAGCGAGGGAATGGACTGGTTGAGGAGGCTCTGTTGGCAGTTTCCCCTGCTCTGTTTCAGAAAGAAATGCAGAACTGAGCAAAGTTCAACCCCCAATTTAGTTTGTATGAATCATCTCCTCTGCTTCTGTTATCTTCCAGTCACCAAAGAGGTATTAGGGAAGAGATGTCTAAAAAGGAGCAATGGGCAGGTGAAAGTGAGGGCCATAATGGAAAAGATGAGGTTTGTAAGAAGCAACCAGTCCATCAGGTCTTTGTCTGGGGAAGGGAAACCATTTCCAAGAACCCATTTGGCTTCAGGTGGTGCTGGACTGAGAGAGCCCTGGACATGACTGCTGGGAAGGAGGGGGTTGTAACAAAGAGGAGCTCATGGAGAAAAGTGTACTGTGCTCCCCCAGCAGAGTGTAAATGGATTGTAGCTCTCTTTTTGGTCTACTTTCACTAAATAACTTATTGAATTATTTATTTCAAGAAGTCACAATTAGAGTGAGTAAAGGACAGTAACTCAGGTGTTATTGGGCAATGCCAGACTGGACATGGCCACATGGTTGTGGTCCCACTGAATTCCACAGAGCACCCAGCAGATGCTTTGCTGGCTTTGCACACCTGGCATGGCACCAAGGAAAAGGCACAGACAGGTGATGCCTGATCTGGTATAAAATGTCTCAACATGAGCACTGCCCTAGCAAACTGTTATAAATTAAGAATTCATAAATTGGATTTATATCCAAGCAGTGATTTTTATCAGATTATGGCTTTTCTGAATCAATTATTAAAACCTCCCAAGTAGTTTCCCTCTTTATTACTGACTTATCTAAGAACAGAGTAGCCCTTTTGGCTTTGCTCTCTGTGTCCAGAGTGTAGGACATCATCACAGTTCTCTGTTACAGAGATGGTACAAGGGTGTACCAGCTAAGGTGGGATATTATGGCTCATTACCATGAGCTTTTGTTTATTTTAGTGTGAAGAGCGTTTATGCTCTTGCCCAATTTTGACTCTACACATTAACCAGTGCATTTGTGGACAATCCCAGTAAGGTGTCAGCGATGCATGTGTTTGTCTTCAGCCTCTGACCATGCACCTTTTTGACACATGCTGTGTCTAATGCATCCCTGCATATTTGTCCTTACATGACTCAGCCCACACTGTTCAATAAAAGACAGTCCATACAACTGATGGGTGGACTAGAAAGAAGGAAGAAGTGAAAGAAGAAGTGAACCAAGACTGATTCTGTGAGGTTTTGTTTTTTTTTAATTTTTTTTTCCTTTTTTTCATGAATGGTTGAGCATCAGATGGAAAGAAGGACAGTCTTTGAAAATAGGTGATGGAAGGATTCTCCCATTGACTGGCTTGACTCAACCAGCAAAATCCACATGGATGCATGGAAAGCAGAGGACACAGAGAGAGAGAAGTGATAGTAAAGCTGCACCCAGACCTCTAGCAGCAGCAAAAGCCAGATGTGGAAACTGTTCCCTGGGCAGACAGGACCCAGAGTTGTTTCTTTAGCTTTTCTTTGGCTCTTCTAAGATTTTCTTGCTGTTGGGAGGAACTGGGTGAAAAGGGCAGTGAGAGGGGGGGTCTTTGTACCATTCTTCCACTTGAGTGTAGAGAACAGAGAGCAGAAGGTGCGGTGAGAAGCTTTTTAAAGTGGTTGTAGATGTGTGAGGTCTGATTCTGTTTTCAAAAACGTATCTGTTAGATGTAAGTGCATGGGAGGTCATTAGAGCTCTGCTGCCTTTCAGGGGGTGAGGCAGGAGGGAGCTGGGCTGCGGAGTGGCAGGCAGGAGCATCGCTGCCGGGAGCGAGAGCCACCCTGCGATCAGCAGCCTCCGGCAGGGGGACCGGGGGGAAAAGGTTGGATTTCCCTCTCCTGAGCTGAAGGCATTGCTGGTCACAGCCAGGCGCTTATGTTTAAAATCACACCAGCCTGTGATTGTGCCAGAAGTTACTCTGGAAATGAGTATGGCTAGCTGGCAGGGTTTGAAACAGAGCAGTGCCTATCTTTGGTGGTCATTCAACATCTTATTATTTACAGGATCTAAAAATAAACTGTGTTTTCCCAGAGCAGAGAATCCAGCTTGTAGGAAAAGGCAGGTATTTCCAAATTGCTTTCCATATGGTAGGTACCTCTGGTTCATCTAACAGCCCTTCCTACTCCTCTAATCCTTCTCGAATCCTTGCTTACTTTCCATGGATGGGGACTGAGGGCAGCCATGCAGCTTTTTATTCAATAAGGAAAAAAAATAGTTCTTGCATGCAAAGTTATTTCTGAGGGAGAGACAGATGTTACAGAATGCGTGATAATTTTCTGAGTTTATGGGAATAGATATCCTCTCAGAAAAAAAAGAAATGGTCTGATATTCACCCTGCACAGACACAGGATTTTTCCAATAATGGTGCTACTCACTGATATTAAGATTCTTGTTGCAACTGAACTAATCCACAATAAGTCTGTGATGGGTCACAAGTGAAGACATAAAGGCACAGATATGAAAGAAGAGATGTGATAGGGTCTCAATTTAAGGTTGGCCATGGGCTGCATGTGACATTCTTGTAAGTAAACTGACAGTGTCCAGGTTTATAATAGCTAAACTCCTCAGTTTCCTTTATGTAAACATTTCACTCTAATGGAACATTATACCCAGGACCATGCCTCAGCAGACATACATGTATATGAATTGCATAAAGATAGAGCAATAGATAAATAGATATCTGGATTTAATAAACACTTTCTAACACTAATAGGCTGGTGAAATCTTACAGAGAGGGAGAGAGAGACTGAAGGAAAATACAAAATACTGCTGAGAGTTTACAGACTGGCACAACTGGAAGCACTCAGCATCAAAAGAACGAGGAGAGGGAAAGGCCAAGATGGATCAGGCATATTCTGTGCTTATTAGTGTTTTCTCATCTTATAGCAAGGGATGGTGAACGAGCCAGTGGGGTGGGTGCCTATTCCTTCTTCAGAGGGGAAATCATCCTCATCCAAATGAAAGAGCTTCATTTATGAACTACGGAAGATTCAGACACATTTTTCCAAAGCCAGAGGATCTCTAGGAGTTTGTAGTCCTTGAAAGTCAGATGAGTGCCTTTCAAAATTTTACTTTGACTTCTCTTGGAAGCAAAAATGTTTTTTCCAGTAGGGACTGATTTCTCCAGATTGGTCATTTTCCTGTATACACTTCTTGACATTTTCCCTGTTTCTTTCACCAAAAAGAGAAGAGGGAAAAAAGTGACAAAAAATTCCTCCATTCCCTATTCCCTCCCAGACAAATCTCTCTTCCAATTCTTGGTCTGGGAACCAAAATCCTGTAAGAAAGGCAGTACTCTACTGAACTTGTTGAAATTTGACAGGATAAGGTCCTGATGGCCAGCATGGAAACAGGAGGATTCTGCATCCAACAGCCTCTGTGGGAGGGCTCAAATAATCCCCATCAGTTATTTCCCATGGCTTCAGAATTCAAGGTAACTAGGTGCAAGGAAGGAAGAACTTTATGACAGCAAATGAGCAACAAATCAAACAGAAAAAGAGGGAAAAATAATTTCTAAGTTCCAGCTTGCCCACTTGGGTCTGTCTTTTAAATGAGCATTGTCTGTAACCTAAGTAAGGTCAGTGCAACTATTACCCCAGCCCAGATACTCTCTTCCCCTCATTTTCACAGTGCTTGGGTTTATTTTACTTCCCTCTGCTTGGCTCCGAGCCATTTTGTTGGCTAGCATTCACCTTGGCTGCATACACCAGGGAAGGGCTCTCACTGCTCTCTCCATGGTGTGCCCAGTGAAGCCCACTCTTCCCAAATGGCTCAAGCCATTGATTTCTCCTGCCACCTGTGTTTTGGGGAGCCAGCAGCTCCAGAACAAGCCCCCTTTTTAGCTGGCTTTAATTACTGTTCTGAGTTAGACCAAAGAATATGTTTGTCTCCTTTGCAAAGAGGAAGCAGTAAAACAAGGGGCCTGCCCAGCACAGGGAGGGGAGAGCGGGGCCAGCAGAGCCCCCACACGTGCGCGGGCACCGCGTACTCTCCCACCAGGGATCTGGCAATCTTGCATGCATGAATTGCCTTGCAACGGCCACTCGGCTGTCATCCTGTCAGGCCCATTTACAAATCACATAACAGGTTTAATTTTGAAATCTCTCTCTTCTCCCTCCTCCCCTCCTTATTTTTGTTGAAATGGATTTATAATGAAAGTATTTGAAAAGGAATAATTATCTATATGAGCAACAGCAGCCCAATGCCTGCAGTGGCAGGGTGGGCTATGATCAGAGGAAATGAGCTCTAAGTCTGAAATCTGCTTTTATACATGTGTACATACTTAAAAAGAGCCAGGTATTTGCAAATACCTATAAAATATTTGATGGATATACATATGACATGATTTTTAAATTCTGTGAATATAGATCAGACATGCAAAGTCTGATTTCAGCTTTTGACTTTGTTGTGCTAAATGCCTCATTTTAAAATAAGTCTCCAACTATACCACTGTGCGCATTTTATATCTGAAGTGATATTCCTCACTAAATTGGTTACCAAAACCTTAGAGGTGCTTTCCAAAACATTCCAGCCCAATTTATATTTTTAAAAGGCCAGCCAGCTCATGCTCTCAAAGTGCGGGAGAGCCCGTTTTATGCAGTAGTGGACATGAAGCTGAAGCTTTTTCTATAGTCTCTGTCCATTTCTCTCAGTGAATTGAATCCAGTCAAAGGTCAAACTGGCCAGAGGCACTTTTATTGTCATGGTAACCATGACTTAATCAAACAATCCTGAGATTCCAGGTTTGTGGGAACAGGCAAAGATCTGAAGAGACTGGAATGAATCAATCAAAGGGGGCAGGAAAGAAAATCCTAAGATATATGACTTATCCTTCCAAATCTATTACTCTGTCCTTAAACACACAAGAATTATGCCTTGGACAAAGCCTCTTTTCAGACCAAATACCTCTGATTTTTGTTTTCTTGTCCTTTGCATCAAATTTCCTAACATACCTCTGTCCTACAGCAATCAACCTCAGCCCACGCTTAACCAACAAGAGGAAAAGAGGGGGAAAAATAATTTAGGAAAAATAAAGATTATTTTGTAAAAAATCTATTAAAAAAAAAAAAAAAAAAAAAAAGGAGGAAGAGGAAAACCAAGGCAAAATGTGATCAACCACCTTTGATTTGAAAACTTATTTAGGCTTCTTAGTAGTGATCTAACGTAACTCTACAGGCAGATAATGAATTTTTAAGGTTTTTCTCCTTTCTGGGCAGCTGCTGTGTCTTCTTGGCATGCCAAAGCTGTGTCTCATGCACTGGATCATCCAGAGGTGCTCAGTTCAGGCAGCCTCTGCTCTTTGCTGAAGGCCTGGCAACTCCAGGGCTGTCTAGAGGCATCTGGAGAGTGCTGGGGGCTGGTTAACCTGAGACTTGGCTGGGGCTAAGGCTGCTCTAAGTTTCTTTGTGCATCTTTGTTTTTATTCAAGAAGCAATTTGCATGTGTCTTAACTCCTGTATGTGCTTGTGAGTCCTGGCTGCATTTCTTGGTTGGAGGAAGAGGCAGACATGTGGCCTCTCCTCCACCACCTTACTAATGGGGGAATGTCTTGTGGGTTTTTGGAACCTGACTGCAGTCTATGCCCACATGCCATTAAGCCCCTCTTTATAACTCCTGCTTTGGTTTCTAATAGTTTCTAATATAGTTAATGTCTTGCTTTGGCTTCCTCTGTCCTGAGAAATCATAAGCAGTAGAATCATGGGGATATGAGAGGAGTAGGAGACACTTTGCTGAAGTGTTGGTGGCAGTGTGTTTAACTTGTTATACCTGGTTAAGTGGAAATATCACATGTTCTTTCCCAGTGCTGGAGAAGAATTAGCTATTACCTGAAATATATTTGCTCTTGGAGGCTTTCCTGAAATTGGGTGTGTGGGGTTGGTTGTGCAGTGTGTGTGCTTAGTTACACACTTCCCTAAACACAGTCATGGGAACATGGGGAGGCTGTTGGCTGCTGTGCCATACTGGAGAACTGGTTTTGTAATGTCACACAGAGATGTTCGCCTCCCCAGCCTGCCCTCACATGCAAGGCAGGACTACCCTGTCTGAGGAGATTGCTGCTGAAATTCTCTGTATCCATGTTATTTTAGGAATGCAGGTCGTGGCTTGCAAACCCCAGACCTTAGAACTGTAATGACAGTCAGAGCATGAAACAAACTCCTTGATTGTTGTTTTTAATGTAGAGGTGTCCTTACCAGAAAATATCCTCTTAATGGGCTCAGCAAACAGACTCTAATGGGTGAATTGTCCAGAAAACAAGCTCTTTCCTTGTTGCTCCTCACCCCTTGTTGGGCTGTCACCTACAGAGGTAGATGTTGGTAGGTAAAATATGCAGAAAAAAATTGCATAATAGAGCTTAGTAAATGGACAGAATTCTATGGATACTGGCAGGACAGAAGATAAATTACTGAAGCCTGAGCATCAGACAGGGAAATGAGTAGTTGAGGAGGTCTGGAAAAAAGGAGCACTGACCTGTGTCCAGTGAGGATGTGGTTTTCAAGTGTAAGAAGAAAAAGGCCCCCTTTTAGCTTGGCTGTAAGGAGGCCACTGCTACTTCTGATAGTGGCTGTGGAAAGGAGACATTTCAAGCCACATGGGAGGAATGGAAAAGCAATTCAATGTAGAAAAACAGCAAAGTTTAGAAAACAACAGGAAGGAAGAGGCAGAAGGCTGATTATGTCAAGAGAGCCTTTTCTGAGGTCTGCACATATCGGAGCAAAGAAAGGAAACAGAAAATAATAGCGGAGATGAAATGAGAAAGAAGTACAGGGAGATCAAAAATGGGAATTAGAAGACTGGATGAGCAAGTACACAAGCAAAGAGAGAGTGACACATCTGATGTGGCCTTACTTAATGGCAGAACAAGAAGAAAGTTTAAAAGGAAGAAAGGCTGTGCAGGGCCTGGTCTGAGAATGAACAGTGTCTGTGGTTAGAGATACTGGGATCAACAAAATTGAGGAGAGTTCTGATGGTTTTTGATAGGGAAAGGCTTTTCTTTATTTCTTGTCCAGTGTCAGTGTCTTTCAGACCAGGGCAAAGAGCAGCACAGATGGAGATGAATTGCTGCCTGCTGCAGCACTGCTGAACACCCTTTCTATCAGGACTAGGAGGAGCAGCAGCCACTCAGCACCACTGGGAAAGAAACCTCAAATCATCTCTTCTCTTAATCTGTTGATCTCCTCAGGACAAGACGGTGGAATTGGTCAGATGAGGGATCATAGGCAGGTTATATAGGGAGACAGCACTGCACATGACCAGTGCTGAAATGAAATGCCAGTCTGGTAGGTAAAAGTCCTCATAAAACTCCTTCCCCTCTGCAAAAATACCCTCCAAGTTAGCTTTAACACTTAAGTACCATGGTTCCTGAATGCTACCTTTAAAGGTTAAAGCATTTAAACTATAGGAACAGCCAGGGGCAAAAAGAGGCCCGTTTCAATTTGATATGTTGAGGTCCTGCAAAAAGCCAGACTGGGGGGTCCCTGAGCTCTTTGTCCTTTCCTTTCCTCCTGAACCTGAGATGGCCCCGAGGCCAGGCTGGGCTGTGTTTCACTATCCTTCTTCCTTTCTCTCCCTATGTTGTAGTAAATTAGCCATTTCCAAAGGGCTCAAGCAGGGGAGGAAGTTCTCCATCCCTGACTTGCCTGCTGCACAGGGCAGCTTTGCAGGAAGGAACTGAAAGTAGATCAGGAAAGACTGGTGCATGAAGAGAAGAGCTGCACTTCTCCCAAGGGTTCAAAGCTTGATTGAGAAAAACAACATCCCTGTGCCACTGTGAGCACTGCCAGGATGGGTGGAACTGGTCCCAGTCACCATCACTTCTCAGGGGGAGCTCATCTGCCTTTCATGGTAGGTCACAGGACACCTGTCTTCCCTGGAGGGATCAGGATCTGTCCCAGCATTCTGTGATCAGCAAACAGGGTTTTTTCCCCCCATTTCCTGACCTTTACTTTGTAGCTGTGTTTTGGGGCAGGCCTGGCTCTTGCTGTTTTGCACCCAGGGCAGGGCAGGGCAGGGCAGGGCAGCCTGTCGGTGTCACTGCAGCACCCACAGCAGGACGGTCCCGCTGCACCGCGGCTGTTTGGCTTGCAGAGAGAGGAGAACACCCTGAGGACTTTACCCCACCCTGTAATCCAAAGAGTACTCCTCAGTTTGCTCTAACCTAAGCCTTCCCGCAGGCTGCTGCCTTTTACAGCGTTATCTGCTGTGATAGCCATGGTATTAATAGCAGGAACCTTCCTTGCAAGGAGCCGACTGCAGCTACAGCACAGCTCCCACTGTGCTCCTGCACTGCTATCTCTGTGCCAGGAAACACTTCCAGCTTTGCTCCACTGGTTACAATTAATCCATTTATCCCCCCCTCAGCATAAACAGTCCTATCTGGAGGTGGTGCCTGCTGTTAGCTCCCACCTTTAAAATGGTGCAGGAACTTCCTTGTGCTCAGGATGTGAATGAAGGTCTCCAGCACTTTCTAGGCAAGAGCAGGGCTTGAAAGTGACTACTGGGGAATAGAAGTGTAAAATCTTCTTTCTGGGAGCCCTACCACAGAGAGGTCTTTTTCTGTTGTGTTTCCCTCTTTTAAAGACATCCCTTTAAAAACCTCAATGAAAATAGGGAGGGATTTGCAAGCAATCATTTAATGGATTAGAAAAGCCCAACTACTTGATAAAGTTCTTCTACCTTTCGTAAAGCATGTTGGTACTGGAAGGCTGCCATGTGCTCTCCAGGGTTGTCCTTACAGTGAGATGTTTTAGAATAGCTGCTGTTCAGAAGAGAAGGATAGGTGTATCTCACCAGGAAAGCTTTCTGAGGGTCTCTTCCAAGGCTTGCTTTTCTCACAGGAGCAGAGAAAGGTCCAGGAGTCACTTCTCTGTTACCCTGACAGAGCTCACTCCTACTGTTGTAGCTGTGCACTGCTGCATGGGCAGGCACCAGTCCTGGTGAGTCTCTCAGAACTTTGAGTAATGCTGACTGTTGAATGCTTAAAAATAGACATTCTGGAATACAGTTTTTTGGGAGAAATGTTATCTGCACCAAGAAAAGCCTGTAAATTGTGTGTATACCATAAGAAATTTAGTGTTCAAGTCCTTGGCAGAGACTTTCTCTATCAGATATTTGTGATCTCCATCCTGCCCTCAGTGCATCCAGGGACTGCAGCTTTACCAGGGAACTTTAAATTCCACAAGTTTCTGCTTCTGCTAATCTCCAATCTGACACTTCCTAATACCATCATTCAGAACAGGATTATACTGAGATACTCTAATTTCTTTGTTAGCCTTCATTTGATTTAGAAAATAGTTCTAAATCATCACAAGTTCTGATCTATAGCACTAAGCTATCTCTCCAAAAAGATCCCATGAAAGTATATTATAGACTTTTCATCAAATGTGTTAAGGCATAGAAGCAACAAGTGAAGATGATTGGAAAACTTAGGTGTGGAGGCAATTTTCCAAATGATGGATGTGCAAAATCTTTTGTTATGGATCTTGAACCCCCCAGAGGAAGGACTAGGTAGATGGCCAAAATATCTTCCTAGCTGATGTAAAGAGAAAGCTCTAAAAATTTGGTATGTGAAGGTTGGAGTGGGAGGAACCTGACTCAGTTATGTCAGAGGAAGATGTCTGATATCTAAATAGAAATTAATTCTTCCTAAAAAAACAAAACAAAAAAAACACCAAAAAAGTAAGATCTATTAATTTTTTAGAGAAGAAATTTAATTCTGCTTCCTTGTATTTTTATTTTAAAAACCCCAACAACCCACATACACAAAAAGCCCCCAAACAACAAAAAAACCCCAAAGCCCAACATAACAAAAAAAAAAAAACCCTACAACCCTTCTAAGCACATGAAAATAGAATTGCACTTCTATATGAAATGTGCAGTCTTATTCTGACCTGACTTTACGGCAGTGTGTGAATATAAAGTTCAGCAGAAGTTGATGAATTTACACCCCTTAGTGTCCACTTGCAGAGTGTGCAAGTCTTGAACCAGAGCCCCAGCAGTGTGAGCCATGCAGGCAGGAAGCTGCACCAAGCTGCTTTTGAGGAAATCACACTTTTTGGATAAATATCAGTCAGCTGCAAACATTTTTCTCTCCAGGATGTGTGTGCTTTTCTAATGTTTAGAATAAAAATGTGGTGCTAGGAATTGGGAATATAGTTTTCACGTATTTGATTACTCCAGCATTAAAGCAGCATGATAATATTAGTGGTAGCCTTTAACATGAACTTTGTTCTGTAACTTCCAGGCTTCAAAAACTAATGAGGAGCAAAACTGGGGGAAAAAATGTCTTCCGACAGGCTGGTCTTCAGCACCTTTTTAATGGATAACAGATTTGCCATCATCACACATCACTTGGAATATATTATGACAAGACACACAAGCTAATATAATGCACTGTCTACACAAGGCTACCATGTATTAGTGAATTTCTCTTTAACTTGATAGAGGATGGTTCAGTTCCGGTTACAGAAGCTTTCAAATCATTTTCCTGGAAATACCTAAACCCAGTGCAGGTACTCAATGTAACCAAACAACATCAGATGCTTTATACAGAAGTTGCAAAATGGTTTCTTTGCTTCTGTGAAATTGGGAAGGAAAAGCATGAGAAGAGTTTCTAACTTTCAGCACTTAGTAACAAGATTTCAGGGAAGCCCAGGACACAGACAGGCAATCAGAAAGGTCAGATTTTCACTGTACTGAGTTCTGTTCCAAAAGGGAACAGGGAGCTGACTGCACCTGAGCCAGGCTCCTTTTCATCTCCAGTATTCAGATGTGAGTCTGGAGAGGTGTTTTCAAATCCTTCAACTGTCTGAATGCTGGGTGCTTGCTGCTGTCACAGGTTTGGCTACGGGGGTAGTGCATGGAAAGTGTAAAAGCATCAAAAACTCCTTCCCAGGGAAAGCACTGTGATGAAAGAGATGTAAACTTAAAAGCAAATATCTTCTCTTATTAAAAGACCAGTACATGCAAACCGTTTTTAATATATTAAAAAATTTTTGATCAACAGAGCAAGATTGGCAGATGTGAGGGCACATTTAATGCAGCAGGCACAGCCATCTCCACCAGCTACAGTCAAGACTCCCTCTGTTTTTTCCCTGGCTGTAAATGGCAGATCTAGAAGTCTATCTCTTGTCCTGATTTTGCCTTTTCAGTCAAGAAAGTATAGGGCAGACTTTAAACATTTTAAAAAGTGTTCTTCAAACTTCCCCAGGTAGGTCAATGGATAGTTGGAACTGGAATGACTCAGGAGTATTGAGTCATCTGCTGGCATTTTCCCCCTCCTCTCCACTTCTACAAGCAATGATTTGTTTTCTTCCTTCCCCTTGATTAGCTCTATAATATACTCAGATTATAAAGTGAACTCAATTTTGTGTCTCTTGTATTATCTGTAGTGTCTCATTAGCCTCAGTACCATCATAACCCTTCTCTGAATCATCATTTGTATATGGATGTTTGACATATCAGCTGATTGTCCCTTTTTCTCTTTCCTTCCCATCTCTTCTGAAAGCCAATGAAGACATTTCTGTTGATACTTGAATATCACAATTTCTCCCACTATCACTAATAGCATAATGGCATTATGAAGAACCTTTCTGCAGTGCATTTTTGTGTGACATAATGCAAACAAGATTGAATTCAAGGAAAACTCATTAAATGTTACCCTCTTAAATTTCATTTAAGAATGAGTAGGAAGTTTGGACATAGCAAATGTTGTTTTTCAGGGTCTAAGCATTGAATGAAGTATTTTCAGGACAGTTTCAGTCAGGGCAGATTTAACTGGAGAAGGCACTGTAATGTTTATATGCATATGACCATAGAAAAGGCTTGAGTGCACAGAAAATAGGTGTCTACGTGCCACTGAAACCCTTGTGTCATAGAATTATAGTCCTGGTTTTCCCCTTTTCATAGGGTGAAAGGGTGAGGTGAGAATAATTTCCCTAGGACTTATAAACATTTCTCTATTTCTCTTTCCCTATAAAGATATAGGGTAAAAGGGGGTTTAAGGTCTCCTGCTTCTATATAATATAGAAATCAAAGTAACGCTCCCTGTGAGCATTCTGCTCTGTGTGATGTAGTGTGAGATTCTTGCATGCATATTGCTTTTTTTTAATGTTTTCTTGGCACCCATAGTCACAACCTGTTTTTCTCTTCTTCTGGAGACCTTTGTCCAGGGAGCTGCTACTTTTTAAAAATCAAATCATTAAAGCCATTGTTACCTTCTTTTTTTTTTTTTTTAACTTGGGATAACAAATTGTGGCAGGTTTTTAGTACTTGGTATCCACAGGAACTAGCACTGCTTTGCAAACATCCTCAGATTTTCAAGATCTTGTTCCACCAAATACAACCTGCATTTTTCTAATATTTTCCTTTGTTCAGCTTCCCTGTTGTCTCATTCCATCTGGTCTCACTTGAGTCTTGTTTTAACAATGATAAGTTCTTTTGTTTTCCTATTCTATCTTATCTTCACAGCCACATTTATTTTTCCTATGTAAAGTTAGGCAAAATGTCTTGGTGCTACAGTGCTGATGTAGGGGTGCCCAGAAAGCCAGAAAATGCTCCTTGAGAAACACAGCTTATAGATACCAGTCAGGCTGGGTGCACACACAGCACTTTGCTGGCTTGGGGCTTTTCCTTGATGCAGTCTTGCAATGCATTTGAGCAATTATTTTGCTGAAGCAATGGGACCCTGAGTTGTCAGGCTTTGCTCATTCTGTGATCTCCTGAAAAGGCATAGAATTAGGAACCATCTTAGGAGATTATAGCTCTTTGCCCTACAGGATAGGGACCACTGAGTTCAACTGGTATCCTTGATGGATTTGACTTCTGCAGGATTTTGTTCTTGCTGACCAAAAAAAAAAAAAAAATCCCTAGTATTTCACGTTAATTTGGGGCCTAACTTGAGAGAAGTAGTGCTTGGTGATGTCACCCTGCCGGGGGGTACTGCAGAAAGACCTGCTGCTGCTGCAGACCTGCTGCAAAGGTGCTGTGGTGGCTCTGCCTAGGCAGGAGAGCAGTGGCTGCAGTGTCAATGCTTGGGGAAGCAATGGGCACTTCTACAGAAAAGTTTATTGCCCAGCACCTGCCAGGCTCCGTTGTCCTCTCTGTATGTCCTGGGAAAAGGAAAAACATTGGCAAGCAGGGCAGTGAAAGGTAACAACGAGCTCATCTTCCCTTGCAAGGGTGTAAAAGCAGGTGCAGACTTTAGGCTGTGCTTTTCCAAATGCAACAGTTTTGTCTGTACATCCCCTGGCAAGTCGTTCACTGGGAACACCCCTATTCTTACTTTTTAAATTTAATTAACATGTAGGTGTTACTTTGCACAGAAATCAGAAGTCTCCCTTTCCACCACTTGCTTTATTTTAGCTTTTGGAATGGGTGAAGATTTGTTTTCCTTTCTGGAGTAGCCACGCCGTTATGATGGAGAAGCTGTAGGGTCCAATTACCCTCCCCTTGATGTTGTTTGTAAAGCAATTAGAACTGGCAGCGTGTGATTAAAACCAAGAAGTTATCACTCCTTTCTTGAGGCAGGAGGGGTGACTGTTTGCAGATGAATATGCACCAAATCTACAACAGGAGTAATTTCCTCCCCCAGTGTGTAACCCCCTCTCCTCTGTTACTGACTGCAGGTATGCAGCTGTATAAGTCTTTGTGCATGAATTAACACTCGTAGCTAATAGCAGTAAACTCACAAATGGACTATTACTTTTTATAGCCTTTTAGCAGAGTCAGCCTAGTGGAGCAAAACTGTTAACAAATTAAGATAGGTTTGACAGGACTTCAGGCAGGAATCATAACCCAGGAGTCACTTGTTGGGACACAAATGTAAAGCTGTCTGTAGAATGAAGCTGTATCTCATCTGTTGTGTGGTGGCAAGTGCTAAACCACAGAATAAAAATTAAGACCAAGAGTTAACCTTGGAGAGGTTTTCAGAGCAAGGAACTGACTTCCTGTAATGGTTGTAAAGAGCTTGTCATATCTGTAGTACTACAGGGTATAAAATAACAACAGTCACAGTAAAAATAAGTTGTATTTGTCTACTCATGACACTGTACATATTTTAGCTATTGTATGATGATGAGGAAATCTGATCTTCTGAGGGGAGTGTCTTTAAACCACAGACAGAATATATTTGACAGTGCAGCTGTAGGGTTTTTGTGGTTTGTTACTTGAGCGTAAACCAAACTGGAGTAAGAATGGTTGTAGGAACTATCAAGTATGTTTAAAACAAGTCACCTTTTCCAGCAGACACCCTGCTATAGCCAAACAGGGTGTGGGATTTCTGGTATGTGGCTTTAGCTCCATTGTTTTGTTTGTTCTTTTTTTTTAAATTGAGGAGGTGGAGGTGGCTGCACAGAGGCTGTGTTTGCAGAACATCTGGATGAGCACTGGCTCCTCTGGTGCATGGGAGCTAACAGATAGTAGTTGCCCACCTCAGAGCTTTCTGCTTCTCCTCATCTGTGGCTTTCAACCCTGTCATTGTGCTTTTTATTTGAACTTTCATAGAGTATCTAACATCTTTTACCTCATCAAACCTCATCTCAAGGACAATCTTTTAGTCAACTTCAACTTTTCCCTTATTTTGCAACTGGCTGATGGGGCTTTTGCATCTGGCATTGTTTCATTTTCTGCCTCACCTTTCCACTACTCAACACTGCATTTTGTAAGGTAGATATGCAACATATGTCTTGAAGCCCCAGCATAAGCTGTACCCTACAGGGGACTTTTCTCTGTGCATTTGTATTTTTGGGGCTTGTTGACTCTGTGCAGCATCTTATTGTGCACCTGCATGTGCTCCTATTGAGGAGTTCAGGAGAGTTCAGTTTGTCACCAGCTCTCCAATGGCTATGCTTATTAGTAACTTAAAGCTCAAACTTAGAGACATTCAGGCTGATTTTACTCCTCTTTCTCTATCTTGGACCTTCACTTCCCACTAAGCTTGCTAAAACTTCATTCAGCATAACTGAAGACTCATTCTTCTCCTAATTCCTTGTGATATTCTGCTAAGAACATCCAGTGTTACAGTTCCAGCATAATTATATTTTCCCATAGGTGTAAAACATGTCTGCATCAATAGCTTATTAAAAGAGTGTAATAAAAATTATGACCCCACAATTCTGCTATTAATATAACAATTCCAAGCCAAGAAAGCTCCTTGATCCTTCTTATGCATCTGCTGTAACATGGTACAAGAGCAGAACACTGTAAGCCAGTTTAATCCCTTCTTTTCACCCCCTAGCAATATACATTGGCCCAAGAGAGTAACATGAATTGGAAGTTTAATTTATTAATATGCAATAGTGATAATGTCAAAAGAACAATATATAAAGCCCACACAGAACAGGATTACACGGTACATAGGGGAAAGCCTAGAGCTAATATTTAATATAGCAAAACACAGCCAAAAATAACTTCTCGTCCAAGGAGCAAAAGAGGGAGAGCTCTGCAGGTGCTGGAGCAGAGGAGCTGTGCAAGCAGCCTCTGCCTTCAAGTGCACAGCTGGACCCAGCCATCCATCCTCTGGCTGAGCTTCCTCTCTGCTGGGAGCCACAGAGATCGTGGTGCTTTCCACGAGTGCCAACTGTTGGGCAGTGACTGAAGTTCCCAGCTATCACTTTGTCTACTTTAAAGTCTCTCACTGCTCCAGTTTAACAGTGCATACCAGAATCAGAGCAGCAGACACAAGCAACACAGGTGAGGTGGGGAGCAAGCCACAACAAAAGGGGAGCCTCAGAGCTCAGGGCACTTCTACAAGTGAAGCATGAGACCAACTGTTCACTTCAGCTAAATTGTTCATTTAAGCCTGGATGAGCAAAATTTCACCAGTAGACAAAGTACCCTGCAGCTTTAACAGAGGTACAGCCACATTAACACGTCACTGGCTTTGCCAGAAATGAGCAATTTGCCCAAGAGTCTCAAATCAGTAACAATTGTGTGAGTGGAAAGCTATTCAGCCTCTTAGGGACTGGCAGGTTTCACACACTTCCTAGAGTTTGCTTTCCTGCTCCTTCCCTAAAATGAACAAGGATTACTGAGGGTTCAGTGTACAGCCAGGAGAGCAGAACTCACTCTTGGAGGACAAGTTGAGAGAGGGGTGAGATGGGGGCTCCCTGGCTTCCCTGCAGGTTTCCCACGCTGCCACACATTTCTTAAGTGGTGAGATGAGGTCCAAGCTGACTATCTATCCTGCCTGCTGCTTGGCACTGTCACCTCTCTGTACACACACACCAAAGAAACTGCAATAGCAAATAAGTACCTGGTCAAAATATGGGACCTGCTTGTCTCTGTTGATTGAAGAGTGTAGGTCTGGTAGCGAGGGCTCTCTTAGCTGTTGTGTCTGTAGATTCATCCCCTGTCTGATTCCTCTTCCAGCCTTCCCCAGCTCTAATCTGCTTTCTGTCCTTCCCTGTGCTGGAGTTGATTGCTCTCTTCATGGTGCAGTCTGATTTAGAAGAGCCAGGTCAGCTCAGCAAAGCTCTGCTGCTTGAAACTAACTCATCTCCTCTTGAATGCCACACAAGATGCTCAGCTCTTATACAGCTATAATCTCTAAAATTCAAGAGGAGGCTGTGGAGATAAGAAAGGAGGGCAAACCAGGAAACCTACCTCTCAGCTGAAACACCAGCAGCTGGGAAAGACTGTGTGCCCACAGCCTGGCTTAGCTGCATGCTGTAGATGAGAGTCCACAAGCACAGCAGGAGAAGAAAAGCCTTGGGGTTGCCCTGCCAGCCCCTTCCTGAGGAGGGATAGGTAGAGGAGGATGTTTGTAGCAGCGGTTCTTGTAGGAGTTTGTTGTCTCTAAAGTTTTCTCACTGGTGTTTTTCAAGTGCCAGAGCTTGGGCAGGTTAACACAGGTCACAACTGCCCTGTGTGGAGGTGTCACATCATGCTGCCTGGTTTTTATACATGGGGCTTCTGTGATTTATTTGCTGCTTCTCTCAAAAGCTTTATTTCTCTCTAGATGGCTAAATTAATGTATTTTTAGTAGTTCAAAACGGGTGACTAACAGCAGGCTGGGCCCCTGGCTGAGCGGAGGAGGAGCGCTTTCCCCCTTCTGCCAGGAGAGAGGGGTCAGGAAGAGCCATGTGTCTGTCTGGCCTCTGCAGACTTTCAGGGCCTTTGTGATATTCTCCTGCTTTCCTCCTGTGGTTGCCATTGCTCTGCAATTTCCTGTACTGTCATGATTTTTTTTTTTTGAGCTTTATTTTGATACTCATTAAATCTGTGACTATGTTTTACTTTGCTCAAAGCTTCGTGTGGTGTGTGCCAGGGTTTTATCAGCAAGAGTTAGTGCATTGGACTGACACCCAAGGGAAAACCAAGGCTCCAAAGAGGAGGTTTGCTCAGGGGTTTACATATAATATGTGGAGCAAGTGCCAAGGAAGCTGTGGGCAAGGACAGGACCAAGTCACTTGGAAGGGCAGCTGTGAATGTTGTGTTCACAGTAATACAGTCCAGAGCAGGGCAAGGGGTCAGGCAGCAGAGTTATGCCCAACATCAGGCTTGTGTAATGGGTGAAGCTGTTGCTGGACAGAAAGTAGAGTGGTTGTACCTGCTCCACTGACCACAGGGATACGAGACTAGCGACAGGTAAGTGAGTGTCCCTGGCAAAGTGAGGTTTACATCAGTGAATCCCCAGTTGGTTTCCTTCCTCCATCATTAGGTAAGGAAAAAAAGTTGGTTTGCACAGTTTCTGTGGTTTTAAATATCTCATTATGTTGCATCAGTCAGATGTGGGGATATGATAGATGGGGTGAAAAAGAAATGTGTGAGACAGAAAATGAAGAAAAGTGCCATCCCATTAGTATAAATGATTCTGCCCTGGGCTGAAGAGGGCAGGAGAGAATGACAGACAAGGGCTCAACCAGAGTTGAAAGGCGAATATGAACTAGAGGAAAAAGGAAGGAGTGAATCTTCAGTAAAGGAAAAAAAGATTAAGATCTGACCTAGATACAAGGATCATTCCTATCCTGCCCCCCATTTGCTAGGTCAGGGGAGGTAATGAGAACAAGACATCCCTAGGACTGCTACAGAATTCTTCCAAGGTTTTGAGCCCACATAAGGAGGCTCATAGGAAACACAAGGTAGCTGTGCTGCACCACGTGTGAGCTGGAGTCTGCCTGGGTACTGGGTCAGGTTCAGGGGATCTAAACCTGTTCACTGTGTGTCCCCATTCCTCAGCTCCTCCAACATCAGGTAAAAGCCGACAGGCAGAGGATGGTGTGTGTGGAACCACGGGTGACTGTTCTGTCAGCCTGCAAGTGAGAGGCTTTTACTCAATGCTGCCTTAACAGCAGCACCTCAGCTCCCACCGTGCTCAGGATCTGACCTCCTCAGCTCTTTTCATGTGCTTTTCCCCTGCCCTGGGAAGGGTCAGGCTCTTGCTGTTGCCCATTTCAAAATAAGGGTGTGTAGCTCAGCTGAACAATGTACCCTAATGACAAACTGCCAGTAGGTGATGAGTTTAAAAATGTCAAGAGATATGACAAGAAACAGCAGAAGAATAGAACTAGGAGTAATAAAATTAGGTTGATAAAGGAAGAGTCACCTGAAAAGTCTCCTGGGAGGTCTGCTATGCTGAGGCATGGCCTCTTGGATAAACGTGAGCCTTCCTACAAAACCATTTATAAATTATGTGAACGGTTTGCTTTTAAAAGCCTCATAGCAGAGACTGCCATCCATATCAAGTCACCTGTTAACTCTTGATATTTCCAGCCTCTTTTCTTTGCCTGTTGCCAGTACCCTGATTACAAGGCTTTCTTACACTGATGAGTTATCTAGTCTTATCTGGCCCAGCAAGGCTTGCCCTGTATGGAGCTTATCCATAAGAAATTTTAAAAAAATTTATTGCTCAAAATTCAAACCATTTTACTTGGCCTTTGCTATTATGTTTGTATCCTGGTTTTGGAGGAAAATTTTAAATGTGCTCAAAGTGACAGCTAAATTCCAGCTTAATTTTTAAAAGTGACTTGGATACATCATTCATGGTGAATTCAAACCATTTGAATTTGGGTTCATTTAAATTCTGGACAAGGCTGGGATCACACATACCTCCAGGCCTGGATCTCTGATTGTAACTGAATCCAGGCCTGTGTGCTTAAACTCTCTGGTGTGAACAGTGAAGGAAAAACATGCACATGGACACTGTTGATAAAACCTTTGGGTGCTTGAGGGAGATCTGTTTCAGTAATGGTAGGGTTTTTTCATGGAAAAACGTTTTACATTTGTTTTTCACTGGTCTTTAGAGACTGACCGTGAACACAAACCCCCTCACATACAACAGGAAAAGAAACCTTTTATCTGCTGGGTTTTTTTAAAACATGACACACAACGTTCTTTACCATTCCGGAATTAGAGAAAGCATTAATTCGATCAATTTAAGTGATGAATGCCCACAAAATGAAACTTTTTTTTTTTTCTGGAATGATGACCTTGGGCAGATTAGAGCAGCTAGGTAAGAAATCCAGCAAGTATTTATCAAAGGCTTCTAAGACAGTGCAAACTCCAGTGAGTTCAAAAGCAAGAGACTTTCAGTCTTCATACAACTGACAGGGTCATAACGTTTCAAGAATGTCAGGAATCCATGTGGCTGTTCCATTAAACACCCCTGATTAGTGAACGTGCTGATAAACTTAGAGAGTCAGAGGTCAACATTTCGGAGCCCAAGGTACCCCAGGTATCTGAAAAAGTCTCCAGAATTCCCGTGCCTCTTGCCCAGTTAACCCCTTCCATCACAGCAGCCATGGAGGCTTAAAAATGGGAAGAGAGTGTCTCACACACAGCATTTTCCAGATAACTCTGCAGGGATGTTGAGTTACTCTGAAAACTATGGAAAAATTACCTCAGGCACCTCCCATGGAAGTGTTCACGACAGCTGGCTGCTCTTTGATTTCAGCTCGAGCTCAGAGTCCGTAAATGCATAAAACCTGTTGTTGCACTGGCTCATGTGGCTCTCTCCCCTCAACTTCAGGTGATACCACAATGGCAGCAGGCTGTGCATGAAAATACCCCCAGAGCTATCACTTCGCAAACACGAGAGTGGTTTCAAAATACTCAGGAGCAGTCACACCACCCTGTCACTGCACTGAGCTCTCCGCTCTGCTCAGGTTTTGTTGCAAGAGCTACAGCTCTTACTCCTGCCAAGTGCCTGTGGCAGGCAATTGGGAAATCTGTGACAATATGGGCTGTGTGCCTGAGCGTCGCTTTTGCAGGGCATTGGTTTAACTGCAGCACAATCAGGAGAGTCCCAGGAAGGCTGAATTATCCCAGCAGTTCCCCTGGGTGTTAGCCCATTTTCCAGGCAATTGCCCTAACTGGCAAGGCCCCTCCATGGATGTTGTTTCTGCCTCAGTCTCCCAGCAGAGATGCAGAGTTTAACTGGTCCTGCAATATATGGCTTTTCCTTCCACATGCTGATTATGAGCTGCTGGAGGCACTAAGCATTCGTGTCTGCTGAGGGCCACAGCGTGACCCCATCAGTTTCTTTGAAAATCAATAGGAAAAATGTTGGAGAATGCAAAGGAAGCAGGAACAGTCAAAGTAAAGACAAGTGATGTCCTGTAATGGCTGTAATGATTCTGAAACACGCAAGGTCACAGATAATCAGGAATCTAATTCTCCTTTGAAAGAATCTGTCAAGTTACTTCCCTACCTCAAAAACAACTGCTGATTGATGTTATTTATGGGCTAACAAACTCATTGAAGGCAGTCTGAATGGAGGTTGTACAGCCTTTACTATCCAGGTGGAGTTAGGTAGCCTCAGCTGTAGAAAAAAAAACAGGTGAAGAGGTTTTCATTGTTGCAGTAAAACACATGGATAGGATGTGTTTAAAAAAGTGCCAACGCTGCTGCAAGCCAGAGCCACAATGCAACAGTTCTGTTAATCAAACTCTCAACAGTTTAGGCTTGAGAAATCTCCCCATTTAGCTGCTTCACTGCAGTTGTTAAGAATTGTTGTGAAGTGGGGAAAAAAGACCCAGGAAGGATGGAGGTGCCTTGGGACTGGGCAGAAGTGTGCAGAGAGGTCACGGCTGGGCAGGCAGTTGCATGAGCCTTACAGAAGGAACCAATCTTTGGGGCTCTTTCTCAGTGTACATTGCTCAGTGTAGATTGCAGGTAACACCTCAGGAAGAGGATATTGAGCTCTGCAGGCTGTACCTGAGAGGATTTTGAAGCCAGTTTGCAGCAACATGCACCCCAACGTGCTGGCTAGAGCTGCAAAGCAGGACAATCTGTATCTAAAACTAAATGTCAAACTCCTTCTTCTCTACCAGTTCTACCCAGCTGCTTTTTGGTTTTATTTCAAATTGTAAAGAGCAAGGGCAGAGCTGTTTCCTACAAGAGTGAAGAAAAAGGTTTATAACAAGCAACTGGGTCGGCTGACAAGAGGGGTTCTTTTCCCTGGACTGTGTGTGTGCTTGGAGCTGGTGGTGAGGGAGCTATGGCATGGATCCAGATCAACCTCCAAACAGTACAGATGCAAGGCAAATTTGGACTTCAGCACAAGCGTGGGTGTCAGCTCAAAATGTATAATGCAAAATCAACTCACAGCTCAAAGGCCAGGGCCACAAGCAGGGAAGCAGCAACCCCACAACTCACAAATCTTGGGATTAGGCTGAATGGCAAAGTCAGCCAGCAGAAGGAAGAGACCATATGAACCTCTCATGTAGGTATAAGTTAAATGCATTGTAATTGTGAACTGCATTCTGAGAGGTTTCTTGTAATGAGGGGTCTTAGAGTTTGTTGGGTTGTTTTGTTTTTTTTTTTTTAAGCTGGTCCTTAATTTTTTTCACAGCTACTTCAACCTCAGCAAGCTCCTAGACCTGAGGGGAGATGGGTGGTCCTTCCAAAGAAGGAGCAGTGCAGCTACACTTGTTTTGATCATTTTAACTTCAAATATGTGAGGAGGTATAGAAAGACCATAAGAAAATGTGGTTGCAACAAGAAGGAGAGAACATATGAAAATATGTGATGAGTGAGATGTGAAACTCAGGCAAAGATGAGATTTTGGCTGGCTCCAGCTGGGTTCAGCTGGCCCTTTGCACTGAGGATTCAATGCAATTCAAAGAAGAAATTCCAAATTCCAAACACAATAAAACTGTTGTTCAAAATGCAGTTATTTCTTCAAAGTGACAGGCAAGAATTTACCTCAATTCTAATTTACACAACTTGGATGTTTAGAAAACAGAGACATGAACAGTGAGATAGACAGTAAACACTGTGATGTCTAAACCTCCCTGTATGGTTATGAATTACAAATTATGTATTTGCTCACATCCAGGTATTATTTTTGGCAGTGAGATTGCTCATGGCATGTTATTTCGTTATCTAGATTTTTCTATCACTCGAACAAGAACTTTGAAACTGCAAATATGGTCAATATCCAGTGGCCAGAGCACATGAAAGTCTGTTCTGCCAGAGCAGTGCTGGGGTTCTGACAGGACAACTGTCAACAGTCAAGATCCAATGATGTGTTGTGTGTCATGTGTGTGCCTGTCCCAGCAATATCCTGTTTCATCAGCATTCACCCTTTTCTGTCCCTCCTATTATTCAAAGGTGTTTTAAAGAAAGAAGTTCTTATAAGGGGACAAGCATAACTTTCACTCCAGCATGAAACATTTCAAGTGCTGGTGTTGCTCTGTATGTAGTAGACTCTGTCTCCTTCTTCCCAGCACTGAAGTATCTGGAGCCCAGATTTATAGTCAAGATTTCAGGCACATTTTTGTGGCCTCATAGTTCTTATTTAGTTTTTTTCAAAAGAAAAAGAAAAAAGCTATTTTAATAATCTGACCTGCGTTTTAATAATTTCTAATGTCTCTGGTATCCATCCAGATGTGGTTTTGCCTGCCTGACCCTCCTGTCAATACTTATTAATTTCATGACAATCTTTTCAAGTGTGTTTGGAAACAAACAGGGAAAAGTTATTCTAAGGTCAAGAATGAGCCCAGGGAGGTGAAACAGGAATGATCGTGCTGACTACAATAGAGAGCATGATATTTCTGCAGCTTTTTCTATCTTGCTCTTAAAGTGAGCTCTACGCATAGATCAGCAAAGCATCCCTGAAAAGGGAAGTTGCTATCTGAGTCCTGGAGATGAGAGGAGGAACCAAGGCATGTTACTGAAGCAAAACAGCGAGTCAGTGGCAGAACAAGGAGGACCAGGGCTTTAATCCTTCACAAGGTCTTCTGATGGACAAGTGAAACATGGATGTCTCAGTCAGGGTGAGGGCTTTGACTGCTTAAATAACTGTGCACTGGAATAACCTGGAGGAAAACTGGTGTTGAAAAATTTGGAAGTCAAAAAGGCAGCAGGATTGGTGAGGCTGAAGTGTCCACAGTGTGCAAAGTGCTTAACCAGAATGGTAGTTTCTTGCTTTGATACACTTACCAAGCTGATGTAAACCAAAATGCTAATTATTTGAATCTAGAAACTTTCTTCATTTTCTTTGAGAAAACCAGAGGAGAGGCAGCTTATTTTGGGGTTTCACTGTTCTGCCCTGTTGGTACAGCTGGAGAGACTTCAGATCTTCAAAGGAAAAGTGGAGGAGCACCAGTCAGAGTTAGATGAAGTAAAGGATGGGGTGTCAGTAGTCCTGGATGAAGCCTGCCCCAGCTCTGTGAACAGCTGCAGTGTTGGCAAACATGGACTCTTCTCCCTGCAGTTTGTCCTGTGGATATGGGGGTGCTTGCCATGGGGCTGGGGGGGTCTTTTTGGAGCCTTTTCAGTATGGTGAGAAGCACTTCTGAGGACAGGGCGGGCAAGCCTGGGCTGGCAGTAGCACAGAGCCTCTGCGAGGAGGCGGCGGAGTGAGCGAGGCTCCGCGGGGCTCCCCGGGCTGGCGCAGCGGGTGGGAGCGCATCCCCGGGGAAAGCACTACAGCTCGGAGCGAAGCGAGAGTACCGGGGGCTGAGCCGCTGCACCGGGGAGCGGCGTGAGGGATGGGCGCGGTGGGATGGTGGCAGCGGTGGGATGGGTGGCAGCGGTGGGATGGGTGGCAGCCGTGGGATGGATGGCAGAGCTGGCAGCCGTGGGATGGGTGGCAGCGGTGGGATGGGTGGCAGAGCTGGCAGCTGTGGGATGGGTGGCAGCGGTGGGATGGATGGCAGAGCTGGCAGCCGTGGGATGGGTGGCAGCCGTGGGATGGATGGCAGAGCTGGCAGCCGTGGGATGGGTGGCAGCCGTGGCCGTGCGGGTCCCGCCCGTCCCCGCCGAGCGCAGCCGCGCCCTGGGGTCCGCGGGCGGCTCCTGCGGCGGCAGCGCCCCCCAGCGGCCGGCCCGGCCCATTCCCGGTGCCGGTCCCGCTCTGTCCCGGTCCCTTCCGCGCTGCTGGGACCGGTGCAGCTCCATGCCGGAGGGCTGGGAATGGGGTGAGGCTTTCCGGACAATTTTCAAAGCGCTCCAAGCGACTCTGTGACCTGGTGGCCCCACAGGGCTCGTGGGTGTCCGGCAGCGGGATCCCTTCAGGCCGGGGGAGCCTCTGTGTGGCTCCAGGGACCAGCCACGCGCATCTGTAGCAGCCCAGGGGCACACGGGGACCCAGAGTGTCCGGAGTCCCTCGGCCACGTGGGGGAGAGTCCCGACTGTGCTTTCCCGGGTGAACGCAAGTTGAAATTTCATGTTTCGTTGAGCATTCAAAGAGAAAAGGAAGGTTGGATTTTGTAGAGGGCTTTTACCAGAGGAAATTAAAAAATATGTATCTGACATATCTGAAGACTTGGTTTTAACTCGCATCCTGATTGTTCCAGATGTTCCCCAGATGTCAAAGGGAACCAGGCATTGAAAGAGCAGAACACATTTGTTTTAATATGTTCTAACTTTAATATTGCCAAAGAATTAAAAGGCCTGGGTTTGTTTTGATTTTTCCTTTCACTAACAACTTCAATGTCTATTAATTGTCTACTAATCAAATTGAAGGTGAATTAGTTCCTTTTTATTTCAGCCAGCATGAGGTTGATATACATCCTGATCTTGGCTGCTTCCCAATCGCTTCGGGTTTGTATGGTACTGAGCAGCTCTGGGAAAAGTGCTATAAACATTGGCAACAATCAATGCACAACCACGGGGGTAAAAATAGAGAGCTGAGCTCTTCCACAAAGTGCTTATAAGAATCCATCAACCTGGGGCTTCCCTCTTTAGCTCTTCCCTTGACAGATTTCAGGATGTGTGGAAGAGCTGAAAGAGGCAGGAAAGGTTGGAAACAGCTTCAGTCCATTGACCAAATCTCCTTAACAGGACCCAGCATCCCCGGGAAGCAAGAGACGGGGCAAAGAACCCCTCCACGACTTTCGGGGCAAAATCTCCTGGGGCAGTCCTTGCCTTCTCCCTGGGGAAAGGAGGGATGAGGGAAGGGTGTGCTTCTGCCTGGCCTGAGCCTGAGCCTTCTCTTCCCACTGTTTTTTTCTCTTCTTTGTATTTCTGCCTAAGCGAGACATCAACGTTCATCTAAAATTTAATGTTCAAAAATTACACTTTTTCAAGAATCGATCAATATCTCATCAGGGTGCAAGGGAACCAGGTGCTCTTAAGACTCCTAAGGTGAATTTATCAGCATTGAAGTAGATGCCGTCAGTGTCCGACACTGTAGTGTTTCGGGTCTACAGGAACTGGAACCTGAGTGACAGACTGGGCACAGGGACAGCGGTCGTGTCGCTCGAACACAGCAGATACAACTTGTGCGCGCGTTCCCTTAGAGGGGTTTGGTGATACATGTTCTGTGCACCTGCGTGCATGAAGGAAGGGGGCATCTGTGCACCACACGGCACGGCACCAGCGGTTCCCGGGGCACAGCTTCGCACACGGGCTTCGGCAGGAAGAGGTGGCGGTGCATTGTGCCGGTGTCCTTGTGCCGAGCACTGGGAGTGCCCCGAGCACTGCGAGTGCCCCGAGCACTGCGAGTGACCCGAGCACTGGGAGTGACCCGAACACTGCGAGTGCCCCGAGCACTGCGAGTGCCCCGAGCACTGGGAGTGACCCGAGCACTGCGAGTGACCCGAGCACTGGGAGTGACCCGAGCACTGCGAGTGCCCCGAGCAGCGGCCGTGCCCAGCCCCGGGGCCCACCGCCCTGCGCCGCCAGGGGGCGCTGGAGCGGGCGGGCGCCAGCCCCGGGAGGTGTGTGAGTGCGTATATATATATATATATATATATATATATATATATAAAAATCTATGCGTGTGTGTGTGAGTGTTTATACGTGTGTGTATGTGTCTCTGCATGTACATCTATGTATGTGTGTATATGTCCGTGCATACCTGTACCTGTCTCTATGAGTGTCTATATGTGTGGGTGAGTTTATGTGTGTAAATGTGTGTGTGTCCACGTGTGTGCGTACGTATATGTCTGTGTGTGTGTCGGTGTGTCCACACGTGTATGTGTGTGTATGTCTGTGTGTGTGTATGTCTGTGTGTGTGTATGTCTGTGTGTGTATGTCTGTGTGTGTATGTATGTCTCTGTGTGTGTATGTCTGTGTGTGTATGTCTGTGTGTGTATGTCTGTGTGTACGTCTCTGTGTGTGTATGTCTGTGTGTGTGCGCCTTTGTGTCCCGCGCCCGCCCGCGCCGCCGCAGCCCTGTGGAGCCGCCCGCGCCTTCCGGCGCCGTGACCCGGCAGTGACGCGGCCGTGGCCGCCCGCTGAGGCGCGGAGCGCGGCCGAGCCGGCGGAGCGGGGCGGGCGGCGGCTGCTCGGCGGCGGCGCTGTGTGCTTGGCGCTCGGTGGAAGCGGGTGCGTTCGTGCCCCTCGGCCGCGGGGCTGCGGGTGCCGCCGTGCCCCGGGAGCGGGCGGGCTGAGCGGCGCTCCGTCCCCTCAGGCGCGGGAGCCGCCGCGCCTCAGCTCCGCCGGCCCGTCCCCGCGGCTCCGCGCCGCAGCGGCCGAAGATGAGGACCGTGCTCATGGTGGCGGAGAAGCCGTCTCTGGCGCAGTCCATCGCCAAGATCCTCTCGAGAGGTAGGGGAGGCGGGGCGGGTGCCCGTGGCCGCCGCTGAGCCGGCGGCGCTGGGAGCGCTCTGCCGGCACGGCCGGAGCACGGGGATGTGTGCGAGCTGCCGGGTTTGCTGTCAGTGCAGCGAGGGTGAGAAACACCCTGGGCAGTGGCTTGGTTGTCTTGGGGCCGGAGCCTCCTGGGAACGGTGGCTTCGGACAGGTTCATAAAAGAACGGGATGTCCCATCACGTTCTGATTGTTTTTATGAGCTGATGCCTGTTTAATTCCAATAAAGGAATCTAGTTTCAATATTTTGTATAGCTCTAGAGTGCCTTAGAGCATGCGGTGTCTGGAAAGTGCCAATCAAGTAGCAAGTGGCTGTTCTGAGATTTGTGAAGTAAAAGTTTCATAAATCTGGAAAATAAATTTATTATAAAGCGTGTGTTCTAGAAAACTAGCTGTATTTTGGTAAGGTTTCATGGTGGGAGGGAAAGGCTGGTGGAGATAATGGATAGTTTAATTTGAAGATGAAATATACTTTAGGAAAGCCCTGAATTGAAACTTAATGAAATGAAAGTTTGACCAATGAGTAGAGTTTTGTGATCAGAAAGACCCTAGCTGTAAGATCTAAGGAAAGGAGGATGTAATTTCACACAAAACTATTTGTTTCACTAGCTGGGTTTTTTTCCCTCATTAATATTTGAAAATATCCTATTTTCACAGGGAGCATGTCCTCTCGCAAGGGACTCAACGGTGCTTGCTCTGTGCACGAATACACCGGGTCCTTCTTAGGGCAGAGTGCCCACTTCAAGATGACATCGGTGTGTGGGCACGTCATGACTTTGGATTTCATAGGTATTTGCCTGCTCATCAGATGTTTTCATTAATATGGCTTGTAGAGCTGCCAGGTCCTTCAGAAAAAGCTAAGAGGTCTCTTGGTATACAGTAAAGCAAGATCTGTTAATGTAGAAAATTTTCTATACAAACTTTAAAGACAAGTGTTTTGCAAAGTGAAGCTGTTTGTTTTATAAATATTCCTTCAGAGCTCCACTTAATATACTTTTGCTTTTCAGGAAAATATAACAGCTGGGACAAAGTGGATCCAGCAGAACTTTTTAGTAAAGCTCCCACAGAAAAAAAAGAAGCTAATCCCAAACTGACTATGGTGAAATTTTTACAGGTATTCTTTCTTATGAGTAGTATTTAGAGTTACCATTTTCTATGTTCCTAAATAAGAATGTCACAGTTAGATCTGTTTTATTAACATAATATAATTTTTTTTTCTTTGCTGGTTCTTACACTGTCTGAAATCTTTGTTCAATTCACTTTTCCCATTGCCTTCTGAGTTTTTTGACAATTGATATCCTGCTTCTCAGAATTGGAGCACTGGATGCAAGTTTAGCTTTAACAGCAAGTGTAAGGCACAGCTTATAAATGCCTTCTTTAAAATAAGTCTGTGTTAGTTACTGTTCACACTTCACACACCCTGCTGAAACCAGAAAAAGAAATATATAGGTAGGGAGGGGGGAGGTGTTTTTTGAGTTGCTGAAGAATGTGCTGATTTTTCTCACAGGTGGAGGGAAGAGGCTGTGATTGTATTGTCTTGTGGTTGGATTGTGATAAGGAAGGAGAAAACATCTGTTTTGAAGTAAGGTTTCCATTTTTAAGACTCACATACCATAATATATGCTTGACAAGACTATCAATGCATTGTTTTATGAGTGTACAGTAAAATTCAAACTAAACTTGAATAAAGTTTTAAAGGCATAGAGGGCCTTGGTGGGAAAACCCACATGCTTTGAACTCTGTAAGATGTCAGTTAAAGAGTATAAATAAATTTCAGAGGTGTTGCTCATCTCAGATGAACCATCAGGCCTCTTAAATGTTAGAACATTCCAGTGCTTCAAGAATCAGCCTGTATTTCACAGCTGGAGTAGTTATTTTTATGTCCTTATAAAACTTCATCTGTTATCTTCTGTTTATTAAGCAATTAGATTCCTTAGAGCACAGAAGCTGCTTGCAAGTGTAGGCATACTGCAGAAATTTTGCTTCTGCACATAAAAAGCAAACACATAGAACAAAAAGAGAACGCATAGAACAAAAACTTTGCTAAGATTTTTTTTTAACATCCTATTCCCAGAAGCCTACATGAAGAGCATTTGTTTGGAGATTTTCTTTAAAGAAACATGTTTTATGAAGTGATTATTGTAAGTTCTTTACATACCCCTGTGTCCTTACTTGTGCCTTAGCAATGAGTAGAATAAACCCAGATAGACACTGGTACATGCTCACCAAAAGGTGCTGCAGCTGCACTGGTGAATGTCTTTGCCCTTAGCCAAAAATACTGATTTGCTCCCAGCAGTTGCTGTATGGTAAATAAACCCTTCAGTTTTGTTAATTCTTCGTATGTTTTTGAGTGGATGGACAAATACTGCTCTGGCTTATCAATTAATGTATGAGCATGACATCTTGCCGAATTAAGAAAGCAGTGACACAGAAACAAATATTTTGTGGAGAGTGTTTTTTTATCTTTAGAGAGAAAGCCTTTATCTTTCAAATCCTCTTTAAGTACGCTTCTGATTTTCCTTAGGTTCTTGATGCTGTTCTTCCTGTCATGAACAAGCCTCGTGGCACGGAGAGGACGGTTTACAGAGCTAAATTCAGTTCCATCACCGACACAGACATCTGCAATGCCATGAATCACTTGGGAGAGCCCAATCGCAATGAAGCTCTGTCCGTGGATGCCCGCCAGGAGCTGGATCTGAGGATTGGCTGTGCCTTCACAAGGTGACAGCACAGACTGCAGAGGGTTTTGTCAAAGGTTCAGGAGTGGCTCTGTGCCCTCGTGGTTTAACCCCAGCTGAGCCCCACATAGCCACTCACTGCCTGCCCACCCCTGGGGTGGATGGGTAGAAGTAGGAAAACTCATGGCTTGAGATAAAAAAGACAGTTTTATAGGTAAATAAAAGCTGCACGCACAAGCAAAGCAAAATGAGGAATTAATTCACCACTTCTCAGGGGCAGGCAGGTGTTCAGCCATCCCCAGGAAAGCTGGGCTCCATCACACATTATGTTTACTTGGGAAAACAAATACCATCACCTCAAGTGTTCCCCATTTGTCCTTGTTCCCCCAGCTTTATATGCTGACCATGATGTCACATGATCTGGGATATTCCTTTGGTTATTCAGCTGGGATCAGCTGTCCTGGCTGTGTCCCCTCCCAGCTCCTTGTGAGGCAAAATGATTATGTCTTAATTAGCTGTAAGAGACGGTGTTTCTCAGAATGCTCTTTTCCTAATGCCTGAATGATTTTATAGATTACTCATATTTCGTGCATGTATGATGACAAAAAGTTCTGCTTTTCATGGGAATGAGGATATTAATGTATACATTCCTCCTTTGTTTTTTCCCCCCTGCCCTTCTCTTAGGTTCCAGACTAAATATTTTCAGGGGAAATATGGGAATTTAGACAGCTCCCTCATCTCGTTTGGGCCATGTCAGACCCCAACACTTGGATTTTGTGTTGAGAGGCATGACAAAATCCAGTCATTTAAGCCTGAGACTTACTGGGTGTTGCAAGCTAAAGTAAGTTTTACAGTACTTGATTTTACAAAAGAAATGGATTTGTATTTTGTTCATTCATAATTTTGTAGCTGCTGACAAGAATTCACAACGCCTATAGTTTACTCATGTGTTCTCATTCTGTTCACATGTGTGTCACCACTCTCAAGAATAGATTCCAGGATGTCAGTTTTGTATTAAAGTGCTTATTGTCTGCTGCTTATAAGAATTCTTCAGTGCTAATCATCTAAGCTTATATTCTGCCAAAAAAACTACTTTAAATGGTTCTCTTTTGTTCCCTGGGGTCCTTGGACTGACTGTTGTTAATTTGAGTCCAGGAATTAATTAGCCTGCCAACAAACATTGGCATTGCTGACAATTGGAATTTTAAAGCAAATTAAATGCTCATTGTGTTAATTGGCAATTGAGTCCTCGGAGTACTTTGGCAGCTTAGGGTAGTTTTACAGCCTCACTGCTGTCCAAGTTCTGAGAGCAAACCAACAGGGTTTTATGGCTTGTGATCACAAGGATTTTTAAAGCAAATGGGGGATTCATGGTAAAAAGTTGCCATTTTGTATTTAAAAGTAAAAAAAAAAAAAGGTGAAATCTGGCATCTGCTGTCATCTATTGTGATGTGTCTTGTGTGTCATGCTAGGAAACACTTGGTGCTGTTTACAGAGGGGTTTGTGCTCTCTCGTGTTGGTCACTTCATACTAATTTTTGTACATGGGGCTGACAACATGACCTAGTTACAGTTTAATACAAATGATTGATTCTGCTAAATCAAAATGGTAAACTTTGAATAGCTGCCTATTTCAGTCTTTACTGTTCCCAGCACTAAACAAGGACAGTATTTCAGTTCAGTCAGGAATAGTTCTGGTCATTCCCCAGACCCCAGAACTCCAAGTGCTCCATCCTTCACAAAACCCCCCCAAAAAAGGAGTAAAACTGCATGTTTGAGCACTGGTGTCCTGGTGTGGGTTTGTCCTAAATTTGTCCTTACAAATCTTATATGTCCTAGGATTTGCTTGCTGGACTTTTGTTGGGAATCTGCATTCTCACACTTCTAGGAGTAGAGTCAGTGGGAATTAATTTTTTTTTTTTTTTTTTTTTTTTTTTTTTTTTGTCCAATAGGTGAATCCAGAAAAAGAAAGTTCTCTCACTTTGGATTGGGATAGAGTGAGGGTGTTTGATCGTGAAGTTGCTCAAATGTTCCTGAATATAACAAAGATGGCAAAAGAAGCAAAGGTAAGAATATTTACCAAGTGCCAGTAGATCCATATTTCATATAAAGGAAATACAATTTAATATTTCATTTGCTGGGTATTGAGGCTTTTGGTTGTTCTTGTTAAAGAGTGTAGAATATCTGTATTTTGGTTTTTACTTCATTCAGCTTTGTGTAAATGAGAGTAAAAGGCAAGAGATTTTTTTATTGTAGATTGTACTGTGCTGGTGTGGTCATCTCAGCAGAAGCCTCTTCTTAGTATTGACTTTGGAAATGCTCATCACTCACTATAGGAACTCTTCATTACTAAACCTGCTAAGAAATACTGTTCAGATGTCTCCAAGCAGACCTCTTATTTCCCATGAGGCATGGAATAAATCGGAATTTAATTATGTGTAGGGCAGTATTCCTGCAGTTAAATATTTAATCATGTGTATGGTAAAGTCTTTATAGCCAATTAACTTATAACTCTGCTCTGTTCAATACTTGTTTGACAGTGTGTTCGGATTTAAGTGCTTATAGACATCAAGCTTCAAAGACTGCTTGAAGCTTTTAAAAATCTGCATTCTTATAGTTAGGACTGTTGCTTGGAATGAGCACTAAATCCTTGTAGCACAGAAAGTAGGTGCAGGGACTTTCAGACTTTAATTTTAGAACTTGATAAAATTATCTCCAGTCAGATTTTCTGAAGTAAAAATATACTGGTGGTTACTGTTTTAGGAGAACAAAACAGATATTATAAGAATAGACAATGGTAGGTATGATATATATTTATAGACATGATTAAAATTATGCATTTACCAAATGTCAGAAGTTTTACTGTGAAAATGCTCTTTTCTAGGTAGAATCTGTGAGTAAAAAAGAGAAGGTGAAGCAGAGACCACTGGCTCTGAATACAGTAGAAATGCTCCGAGTGGCCAGTGCTGCTTTAGGTAGGTACAAAAGTTCAGATTTTCACACTGTTTTAAAACAAAATAATTTGGCCTCTCAAACAAAACAAATAATACATCATTTTGGGCAATGGATCAAGTTTAGAAAGCTGTTTGTCAAAAGTGAAATGTCAAAAGTTTGGTAAGATCAAGGTGACAAAAGTCTTATGAAAAGGACAAACCATAATATATTTAAATACTTGGGTAAGGTGTACATCCAGGTGCAGCAAACCAACCATAATCACAGGGATGTGTATATGATTTTTGTTTTCTCCTGTCCCCTCTCAGGAATGGGTCCCCAACATGCCATGCAAATAGCAGAGCGTCTTTACACTCAGGGTTACATCAGCTACCCTCGAACAGAAACTACCCATTATCCAGAAAACTTTGACCTGAAAGGATGTTTGAGACAGCAAGCCAATAATCCTTACTGGGCAGAAACTGTGAGTACATGAACCAAAAGCTGTACTATCATTCTGTTTCTGACTGGATCTTGCTTAGTGTATTATGACCTATAGGCCTTCAGAAACTTTAAATATCTCTAGTTTCTTTTATTTATGTTGCATTGTTATGGATTTGATGTAAGGCATTTCTTTCTTCACCCAGGTAAAAGTATTGCTATCAGAAGGCATCAATCGTCCAAGGAAAGGCCATGATGCAGGAGACCATCCTCCCATCACCCCAATGAGAGCTGCAACAGAAGCAGAATTAGGTACAGGCAAATTCAGTAGTATTGGGACACTGCGTGAAGAAATCAGTCCCTTGAGGTGTAAGGTGCCAGTTTCAAAATCACTGCGTTGCAACAGAAAATAAAATTATTTGAATGGCAAGAAGTGAAGAGAGACCAAACTTGGTCCTTACTGAAACTTCTGGTGGCAGTGAAGTTCAGGGCTGCTTCAGCAATTGATCCTTGGGACTATAGTACTGCCAAGAAAAAGAAAACAACTTAATGCCTACATTTCTAGGAGAAATTTGTCCCAGAACAGTAGCTTTCAAGTACTGAAATTTGATTATATTTTGTGGCTGAGGTGTTCTTTCTCCCCAGGTGGAGACGGGTGGCGACTGTACGAGTACATAACTCGGCACTTCATTGCCACTGTCAGTGCTGACTGCAAGTACCTACAAACCACCATTTCTTTCAGCATTGGCCCTGAAAGATTTACCTGTGTTGGAAAGGTGGTAACTTCACCAGGTAAGACAAATCAGAAGAAAGTATTAGCTGCAAATTAATTTTTTTCCTTATTAATACACTGAATGGATATGAAAGTGAAGCTCTGGGGACAAGTGCAATTGTGAAGACTTTTCTGAGCTCTCAAAACCAGAGACCAAATCTTGTCCTAATTTTCATACTTCAGTTATGATAGAAAAAGTGTTATTTTTCATGTAGTAGTCTCAAATATTTAATGCCAATTTACCAGTGTGAAGACCAGGCCTTTTACAAATAGTAAATGCCTTTTGGGGGATAAATTACACAAAGGCTGAAATTTTTTCTTGGACCTCTGTAAAAAGTATGTAAGCAACACTACTGAGGCTTTTATGGTAAAATGGCAAGTTGTTTGTTTCTTTACCTACAGGGTTCACAGAAATTATGCCATGGCACAGCATCCCATTAGAAGAGAGCCTTCCCCACTGTGAGAAAGGAGATCTTTTTCCAATTGGTGAAATAAAGTTGCTGGAAAAGCAAACCAGCCCTCCTGATTACCTGACAGAAGCAGAACTGATCACTCTGATGGAAAAGCATGGCATTGGTAGGAACTTGTGTAACTTACACTGTTCTGTAGTACATCCACCAAGAGTGCAAAGAGTCTGAGTCACTCCTCTGCACTGTCTCTGTCAGTGATGAGCTCTCAGTATTCATTTGGATATGTACAGTGATCATTTCTTCCCTTTTGAACCACCATGTCCATAGCTCCCCTCAGCAGATGGTAGATTTTTTTTCTTCCCCCACGTTCCTTTCCCATTCTTATCCTTATTTTTAGTAGTTTCTGGTTTCTGGCCAAATATTTCTGGCCAAAGCAGTATCCTTTCATAACACATCCCTGTCACTTCTCTGTCAGAAAAAGCTGATGTGTGGAAGGAAGCACCTTCTCATTCTTATCTTCACAGCTTGCTTTAGCTTTGCTGTCTTCAGTAATCCTTCTGTATCTTATTATACAACCTACCACAATTCTACTTTGCTTTATCAGTCTGACTTGTTTCTTTTAATGTATTTTCATGAATTTGCCCTGTCAGAGCAAACAAAATCTCTTACTCTACTGTGTTTTTCCAGAGTAAATAACTGTGAGAATAGGTGTCTTCCCAATAGTAATTCCTTGGAAGAGATGAAAGGATTAAGGTTAAACCATATTTTTCAGACTTACCAGAATTGCAAAGGAACATCAGAGTTACTAGACAGGGAGAAGTTATACACTGGAAGTTGGGTAACATTAAGAAGGTATCTGAATTTAAGCAGTCTTTGGAGCCCTGTAATTTTACATTAAACCAGAGAAGCCAGAAGTGAGTCATTTGATGAAAATTCTGTTTTGTTCAGGGCGGATATATTGTTTTCCTTTGTGTGGCAGGAACTGATGCCAGTATTCCAGTCCACATTAACAACATTTGCCAGCGAAACTATGTCACAGTGGAGAGTGGTCGAAGACTAAAGCCTACAAACCTTGGCATTGTTCTGGTTCATGGCTATTACAAAATAGGTCAGTTAAATGCTCCTCCCTTTCCATCCTCTTCCCTTCCTTTCCCTTTACTGTATCAAAGGCTGATGTCAATGTGTAACATTTCTGTCTCAAATAATGCTTATTTTGATGTCAGTTTATGTATGAATGGTTTCCTACCTCCATTTTTGACCTTTCATTGCTGCTGTCTCTGTTTTCCTTTAGATGCAGAATTGGTTCTTCCTACAATCCGCAGTGCTGTAGAGAAGCAGCTCAACTTAATAGCTCTGGGTAAAGCAAATTATCATCAGGTCCTGGAGCACACCCTTGACATTTTCAAAAGGAAATTTCACTATTTTGTGGATTCTATTGCAGGTAAAAGTTTCTACATGTGAAGTTCCCTACAATTACTTAGTTGTTGCATAGAAAATAAGTATATATTAGGCTCCTTTCAGAGGTTTAGGCTTTCTGAAAAGTTGTGCCAGGAATGGAACTTTACAGTCAAATTAATTTGCTCTCCAAAGGGAGATGGACTGAATCATGTCTCCAAAACTCTACTTCAAGTGCATTTTGTGCCTGTGCAGTGGTGAGTTTTTGAAAACTTGAGGTTAGCTGAACCAGTATGTTTGTGCATGCTTAGTGCAAAATGCTGTGTATTTGTCTTTGTAGACAAGGAAGAGCATTGTGAGTAAAGTACTTTAATTCTCACTTCTTCACAGGTCTAGAGATGATTTTGTGCAAAGTTTCTTCTTAAGAACTAGAATTCTAATCTAAGTGTGATTATTCCTTTTGCAGGTATGGATGAACTGATGGAAGTGTCTTTTTCACCCTTGGCTGCCACAGGCAAACCCCTTTCCCGCTGTGGTAAATGCCATCGTTTCATGAAGTATATTCAGGTCAGTTTACCTCATACTTGGAATTTGAATTTCACTGGCTGGGGGGCAGCACTGAGTATAAACTTATTTTCTATTATTGAACTTGGCTTCAAAGGTGGTCATCACGAGTGCCTTTCTAAAACAAAAAGGCTGATAGGATTTTGCCTTGGGGAACAAACCAGAGAGCAGCTCCAGCTGGATTTACCACAAGTTTTAAACTCTGTTGACCCTGCAGTTGCTCAGGAGATTTGTGTTCTGTTTCCAGGCCAAGCCGAGTCGCCTGCACTGCTCTCACTGTGATGACACTTACAGTCTCCCCCAGAATGGTACCATTAAACTCTACAAGGAGTTGCGTTGTCCCCTGGATGACTTTGAGCTGGTGCTGTGGTCATCTGGATCCAGAGGAAAGAGCTATCCACTATGTCCATACTGCTACAATCATCCTCCCTTCAGGGACATGAAAAAAGGTAGGAGTTGAGCAAACATGCAGGCATAATCCTCACTGGAAATAAATTAGGTACAGTCTATACAATGGGCTTTTTAGAAGTTTTAAAATCAGTGTTGCTTAGTATAAAGTGTTGTTCAAATTAGGCTCTACATACCTAAAATTCACATCAAACTTACTGACCAAAATGTATTAACAAATTTTTGAAGGTTTTTTTTTTCATAGAAAAAGTAAGAAAATAATTTACCTGCATGCACTGTAGATGACCTTCACAACACTCAGCATGCAGTGAAAGACACCAAGATACTGATGCCTTGCAAATTTGAGTAGGCTTGGATAGGACTATAAACAAAGACCAGGTTTTGGGAATGTTTTGGTAGAGATAAATGGTGTGTTAAAAGCTGTTGAAGGATATAAGAAGGGGTAGAGGTTGCAGTTAGTTTAGTAACTGTGGGACTGAAACTTAAAGTAGTGCACGGAAGCTTTTCAGCATCTTTTTATTATCATCTTTAATTAAAAATATCTTGGACCAACAGTGAGTAGTTCAAGTATAAAATAACAGTTAGGCAGGAGCCATACATTTAATTGAAAATGTAATGAGTTTTCATCACTAATCTGTCTAAACTGTCTGTACTGTACGGTGGCAGTATATGGCAATTCTGAAAACCATTACAGGAAAATTTTTCAGTAGGGGATTATTCTGAAACTGTGAAGAGGCAAGTTGTCATTTTGGGAGCAGTTCCATTCTTCAGTGATTTAGAAATTCTACAGTATACTCAAGTGTCTCTGGCTTGTGTGTCTCACTTCCTTCAAACCGGGTACTGTGAGTAGTGAGATAAAGGGCGGTGTGGTTTCACTCTTCTTCCCCAGGAATGGGCTGTAATGAGTGCACCCACCCCACGTGCCAGCATTCCCTTAGCATGCTTGGAATTGGGCAGTGCGTGGAGTGTGAGAACGGGGTTCTGGTGCTGGACTCCACATCGGGTCCCAAGTGGAAGATGGCCTGCAACAAATGCAACGTGATCGTGCACTTCTTTGAGAACGCCCACAAGGTCCGGGTGTCGCCCGAGACGTGCGACTTGTGCGAGGCGGCGCTCGTGGACGTGGATTTTAACAAAGCCAAATCTCCCTTACCTGGCGATGAGACCCAGCATTCAGGCTGTGTGTTCTGTGACCCCGTGTTTCAGGATCTGGTGGAGCTGAAACACGCGGCCATGAGGCACCCCATGCACCGTGGGGGACAAGGGAAGAGGCAAGGGCGGGGAAGGGGCAAAGGCCGGAGACCGGGAGGAAGACTCAACCCAAAGAAACCCAAGGACAAAATGGCAGCTCTGGCTGCTTACTTTGTATAATGGCCACACAACAGGAAAATAAACTTCTTATAAAAATGTGTTTCTCTTTGAGTTCATTTTTAAGTATCTTTGATGCTTCACTGCTTTCCTGTTCTTAGAACAGTTAAACACCTTAGGTTGCTCCCAAAACAAACTATTCTGGATTATCCATCAGTAACTGAGTAAGCCTTTAAGCTTTTAATTGGAATTCATAGATATAATGAGAGCTCACAAAGAGTAAGGAGACTCAAGAAGTCTGCTTGGACTGTTAACTGTGGCTAATAGAAAGGAAATGGAATTTGTCTCTTCTGACATTTCTGGGGCCTTCGTCAGCAATGCAAGTACCAGGAATATAAGAACTGATTAAGATCAGTGTTATGCTGCCATAGTCTTTTAAGTGTGGCAGGAGACTTGCTTCATCTGACTTTGAATCTTCAAAAATAAGAAATGATTAGTAGCTGTCAGATTTTTAAATTACATCTGCAATAGCAAGAGCACTGCTTCAAGTCTATCATTCTGCTGCATAAGTGAATAATGCCAACAGACATACAAAATGGAAATTATAAATGTGAAGGGGAATATCTGCCTTGAACAGTGATTCCCAAATTATGGCCTGTGCAGACAAGTTAGTATCTCATGGTCAATGGGGCCCAGTTAAATGAGACCTCCTCCTGCTGCTGGAAGACAGATGGAGTATCCATGCTGGCTTATTCCTCTGTGGTCACACAGCAGATCATGTCTGACAAAGTACAGTTTGTCCTGTCTGTTCCTTGAATTGTCGTTTCAGTGGTGGTTCGTTTTGGTGTCAAAAGGGGGATGTCCTCATGCTTTCGTGTGGAGCTGTATCTGACCACTGCAGCACTGGGTGTCACACTGCAACATCTCGTTGTACAAATATATAATACTCTCTCCATTCTTTCCATGGGCTCATGGCTGAGCATGTCTGGTCATCTGCTCAAGTACAGTTTGTGTCATCTATAGCCCCAAAACAGTTTCACCACTAGTTGTGGTCAGATGGGAGATGCAGAGGCTGCTGCATTTCAACACAGAATGTGCAGAGAGCGACCTGACATGGGATGCACTGGCAACAGAGAGGAAAAACAAGTCTGTACAAAGATAATTTACAACTCTGCTGTTTCAGTTGGCACAGTGTGTGCATTTACTGAACCAGAGAACACAGCCCAAGTACCACAGCACTGTTCCTCTGATCACATGGTTGTTTATACAGTTACAGCTCAAACATGAATTGTGTTTTACAGTACTGCTTAGAAGACCCAGCCATAGGTAGATTTTTTTTTTCTGTAGTTCTTTTAGTTCTTTTTTGTAGAAGCAGGTTGGAGCAAATAGCTTCTTTTCAAGAAGAACTACAACATTGTTTTAAAAAATCAAATTGATGTGGTGCCTCGGAGTTGTAGGTCTTGGCATAAACTACGGCAGCTTCCAGGGTGCCTTTACTGATTCAGTTGTTCAAGCCCTCTCTTAGCTGTAGCCTGGTTTGTACACCAGGAGCTGCTCTGAACATACCTGTGTGCCCAGCTGGCTGCTGCTGCTGCCTGGGATTTCTGTGATGCTTGGAGATGATCCTGGAAGTGTGGGAAACCTGTCACTGGTCATTCTCCATGGCTTCCCAGCTGAGTGGGAATGCTTTCCTCTTCCTCCAAGCATGGCTTTTACTTTGGTTATTTGCAGACAAACTTTTGGTTGTAAAATCTCTTTGCACCCTTTCCATTTGCATGTATCTCCATGCGTGATTTGTCAGGGTGTGTAATTCTTCATCATCTAATGTAGAGTAAGTATTTTAGGATAGAAAAACCACTCACCTGGGTCAGTACTCATGGTGAGTTTTGGGCACCACAATGTAAAAAATACATTAAGCTATTAGAAAGCATCCAAAGGAGAAACACAAGGATGGGGAAGGGTCTGGAGGGGAAGTCATAGGAGGGGTGGACAATGCTGTCAGGCACATGGTGAGATTTTTGGGGTGATTCTGATGGTCCCTTCCAACTGAGGTTATTCTAGGATTCCGTGAGTGCTGAGCGCGGGAAGGGCTCGGTGAAGAGGCATCCCTGGGAGACACCTTCCTGCTCCTTTCGGGCCTTCCCTGCTGGCAGGGGGTGTGTGGAAGGAGAGCACCAGAAGCTGCGCGGGGCAGAAAGCGGCGCGGCCGCCCCGTCCCGCCCGTCGCTCTCGCCGCGGGCACCGGGAGCTCCCTCCGCATTCCAGGCATTGTTTGCGGCCCCGCCCCGCCGGGCCCCGCCCCACCGGGCCCCGCCCCGCCGGGCCCCGCCCCGCCGGGCCCCGCCCCGCCGGGCCCCGCCCCGCCGGGCCCCGCCCCACCGGGCCCCTTAAAGGGGCCGCCACTGCTCCCACAGCCCCGGCCCCGCCCCGCCCGCCCCTCCCGGCCGGGCAGCGCCGCCATGGCGCTGGAAGTGGAGCCGTCCGCGGCTCCCCTGAGCTCCTTCCTGAGGGACTTCCCGGCACCGCTGGGCCCGGGGGAGCCGCTGCCGTGGAGCTCCGCGGGGAGCGGCGCCCTGAGCAGGGCCGAGGTGCCGGGCGCGCTGGCCGAGCGAGCGAGGAGCCTCCTGGGCAGCAGGTGAGGGGACGGGGTGGACGAGGGCTCCGGCCGGGCTGCCCCGGGGGCGCCGCTGTGAGGGAGCGGGGCCGCCCCGGCAGCGAGGCCGCAGCAGGTGCAGGCGCGGGAGGCGCTTCCTCCTGACGCGGGGCCCGCCGCGGGCGGGGGAGAGCCCTCAGCGTCTCCGGGGAATTTTAGGTTTGGAGATTTATTTTTTATTAATCCCCCTTCTAAATTACTTTTGGTGACTGTTAATAGCATGCTTCTATTCAAGCCATAGGCCTTCGGACCCGTGCCTTCATAGTATTGTTTGTGTGCTTTTCAAAGATATTTCTCTCCCACTGTCGGTGCGGATTCAGCTACAAGTCTGCAATTAGTGCGACGGGGCGATTCCGGTGTGCCAGCAGTGTGAGTTCAGGTCGCTCAGGGCACCTGTGTGGGGCACTTGGAAGTCTGGGAGGGAGGCAGTCCGTGAGGTGCCTCGCAGGGCTGCCAGGGGTGTTCAGCTCCCCAGCCCTCCCGAGTGGGACGTGCTTGTGTGGGTTTCTCAAGCTGATGTTTTCTTAAAACTTCAGGAGCGTAGTCACACCACTGCTGGAACACACAGCTGCTTATCAGTGATGCTTCTATCATCCCCTGACTGCATCCTAATAACCTTCATCCTGAACAGTGTAGCCTTCCTCTTTAACGCTGCTAAGAATTTGAATGCGGCTTATGTCTTTTGGCAAGTTAGTGCTTCACTGAGAACAGGTTATCTCCCACCAATTTCTTGTCTTCTGACACTCTACTCTCTTACTGCACTTCGGCAGTAGGGCCTGTGCACTCCAGCTGTTACAAAGTTCCTACCACAATCTGCTTCACTAACCTGCTTTTAGGAGTCCAGAACAGTGATTGTGGATGGTCTAAAAGAGCAGGAGGGGTAGTCAGACTGTGCTGTGGTACTGGAGCGTGGAGGAGACTGGTTCTGCTTTGGTATGTGCTGAATGTTACCTGGTTACTAGAGGAATTTGATAGGTAGTAAACATGGTTTGAACAAATTGCCTTTTTAATCATCCAGTGAGTTTATGACCACCAAATAGATTTGTTGTTGTTGAAAATGTATAGGTGGTTTTAGACTTGTCTGGGAAATTTGCCTTAAAAATCAAGTTACTCCTATATATTACAGAGATGATTATGGACATAATTTTACTCACTTAAATGGTATGCCCAAATCTGAAGGTGAAAAATGCACACCAAAGAAATACAGTTTCTTAGTCTGTAGTTTAAAAAGGCCCAGATAATCATTGCATTTTTTAGTTGTGCTTTGACTAAATTGCTCTTGAACAAAACACAGCTGGGTTTTGTTCCACAGTGAGATTGCAAATTCATCATGTGCATTGAGTCTTTGAACTCTGAGGAGCAAGAGTGGTTCTGGGTGAATGCTTTAAAGAACAGGGTAATGCCAGTCTTGAACAAATACTTATCACATGGCACCCACTCTGCCACGTGGGCCAGGCTGGTGCTCTCTACAGTTGATTTAGAGAGGAAGGTATGAGGCTGTAGAGTTATGGGATGTGTTACTCAAACTGCAGTGCTTTAAAAATCAGTATTTCTGAGCTGCATATCTGCTGACATTCTGTGTTGTCTATTGGGCACGGTAACAAGTGGCAACAGAAGAGGAATGATGATTTTGCAATGCTTTCGCCTCACCTGTCACTCCTGGTGTTTGCACAGAGAGGAGCCTGCCAATGTCAGAAGCTTCATTTTTTGCATACCTGCCCTGCAGCCAGTTCTGGCTCCACAGCCTCTCTGGTGGAGCTGCCCAAGTCCTGAGCTGGCAATTAAAAAAAAAAAAAAGTGAAAGGGAGCTAAAGAAAGTAAAGCAGAAAATGTTTGTGAAAAACAGGTAAGAAAAGTGTTTTTATGAATTCTCATGGCTGGCTGCAGGCAGCTCTGTGTTTGGGTAAAGCCATGAATTTGGGTGTAATGTAGAGTACCTGAAGTGTCAAATGTAGGGATCCCTGCAGAATTATAGCTTAGTTTTGGACTCCTAAGACAAAGAGAAACCTCATTTTGCAGTTGCAAAAAGGCTGCATTTTCCTGTTGGGTAGGCTAAGTTCTTGCATGTGGAGAAGATTGATACAGCCCAAGGCCAAGACAGGAATCTTGTGTTTTGAAATTGCAGGCCTTCTTCTTATAATCCCTGTAATTAGGAACTAAAACTGAAGTATCTGATTGTGTGAGAAATTGCCAACTTTACTTTTTTTTCCCCATGTTTGCTATTGTGGGTCAATTCAAAATGTAACTTTGAAGGCTAAATAAACTTTTCTGTTGATGTGAATCCTCAATAAAATAGATGAGGGAATAGGAAGGAAATAAGAGAAAGAAGGATGTTAAATATTTTAAGAAATGGAAAAATAAGGGTGAGGACTGACATTAGAAGACACTTAAATGTTTGTATAAAAGTTGTTGAAGATGCAGAAGGGGTACCAGATTAGTGACTGTGCAGGAGGTCACTGTAGTTGGGATCCAGCGATCTGCAGGCTGTCATGGCAGCATCCCAAACACATGGAGGGCAGCTCGGTTAAAAACACCTTCAAATATCACTGTTATTCTACATAGGTTTAACACTCTGAAGGTGTTACTGGATGTACCTTGCTGACCTGACTTCTGGCATTGTTGCTTGATCTCTGTTTCCCGAGTGTGAGATTTCTCTAACACTCCAGCATCACAGAATGTATTTCACATAGTGATTAGTACCGAGGAAGGATTTCTATGTAGATCAAAGTGTTATTCAGAAGCCAGTTTAACACTCAGTTCTGCTGTTCTGCTTTTCTTTTCTGTGTTGTCAGGTACTTCATTCACATGTGCACAGATGCTTGGGTCATGCCCAGAAGGGCCCAAGTCAATCAAGGTCCATAGCCAATAAAGCCCAGCAGTATCCTTAGCTCACAAGACAGCGTATAGTGATGTTTAGCTTGGTCTTCCATTGCTTGGAGGCACAAACCTTCGTGCCTTTGCAATGAGGAACATCATTCCTCCACTACTGATCAGGATTTCTGTTGAGAAGAGAACGGGCCAAGAAATAACTTTGGTTGGGTCCAACAAGGAGTTTCTGAATGCTGTTGCTTCTTCAAGGTTGCATGCATCTTTTTACGTGGAAGCAGCTGGATATGTCAGGCTAATCCCTGAATGACCTAATCTAAAATGAATTATTTTAACCAAGTTCTGCAAGTGCAGCTACCACAGTGAAACACCAGCTAAAACAGCAAACCATTTTGCTCTCAGGCAGGCCTTGCCCCTAAATCACTAATCTGGTAAAGCTTTGCAGATATTTCTACTTTGAATAGTTCATTTGAATTGATGGAACTGCCTGCTGCTAACTGCAGCTAAACACATAACATTTTGAAGAATCAGAGCAGGCTTAAGTAATCTTGTTTTACAGAAGTTTAATTAACATACACTTTTGGGTAATAGCTGTGTTCTGATAGTCTGTGAAAATAGGTGAATGTGAATGAAGTGACCATTAGTTACTTCCCAAGCTTTAGAAATTAACCTGAAATATTCCTGACTTTCACTGCAACAGAACATGACATGATGTCAGACCCCCAAATATAGAAATTTTGTCTTCCCCTTGATAGGAGCTGAAATTTGTATGGCCATCCTGTGACATATCCAAAGAACAATGTGAAATTGCTGCAGCCTTCCTGTTGGAGGAGATTTACTACAATAACAGTTGAGAGACTGGGGCTTCCTGTCCTGCCTCCTCCCAAGTGATCTGCTGTTGCCTCAGCATCCTGTTTTGTGTCTTTGTGCTTTACACTGTAGTGCTCATACCAAGGTGTGGCCCTGGTGTCTTTATTTCCAGTATTCCCTTATTTTAAAGTAGTTAATTCAGCAATTTGCTATTTTCATGTCTAATGTGATTGAAGTATGAGGAGGGGGAAAAGAAAATCTTATCTTTCTTTTGATTTCCCAATCTCTTCTTAAAAAGCTCTTGAGTCTCTTGCTCTGTGAAAACTACTTTCTAGTGTGACCTCTGCTTTTAATAAAGTCCCTAAAACTTACTTCCTTATTCCTAATTTGAACAATTTGATGTAATGCACTGGTACTTCTCCATGCTTGGCAACATATTTGCATATTTTGCTCTCATAACCTGTGTGAATCACCCTTTCTGTTGTTGTTTCAGGATAAATACTCAATTTTGAAACAATATGTTTAGGGTTTAATTGAAAAGTGGCTTTTGTGGAATTAAGCCTCTCCTGTTCTGCTGTGGGGTTTTTCTTCCTGCTGAGAATAAAATGGAAGTAGCAGGTGACTCTTCACTGCACAGTTTGTATAAAAACTGTTCAGTAATGACTGAAGGGCCTGAACAGATGGATTCTGGATTCTAAAGCTGCTGCTGCTTCTGGTAGTTTCATAAGGAAAGCTGGAAAAAAAACCTGCTTCATGTAACCATAAGAGATGGGAATTCTGTGCGTGGCATTGTTTATGTATTTATTTTGATTCCCTCTTGTTCATCTCCTTTAATGACCTTATGTCATTAGCACAAGAAACAACTTCCTGTGCATTGTAGAATGTTCAGATGTTCTCTCCTTAATGGATATATATTTGTACTTTTCTGGCCACCATCACCCTGGGAACTCTAGGTACTGCTCTAATAAATGCTAATGCTTAAAGCTGCTTGAGTGGAAACATTCTATAGTTGATTATAAGAATAAAAAGTGAAAGGGAAATAAAAGCAGCAGACTGGGGAGAAAATACTGAATACAAGCAGCTTTTGTTTATGAGGAAACTTGTGACCTGCTATTATTTTGGCAGTGTGAGAGGATCTTTCACTTGCTGGAGAACTGCTGGCATTTGCAAATCTGCACTAAACCTGCTGCTGATAGAGCTGCAACATGCTAGAAACACACCCCGAGCCTGCAGAGCTGTGCTGTGTGTGATCTTCTGCTGTTCAGAGCCCACAGAGCAAATAAGGGCACCTCTTCCCTCAGATGTAAGGCAGCTGCAGCTGACTTGTGCTAGAGCTTGTGCTTTCAGATATAGCACTTCTTTCTCCCCAGCATATGTGTGTATGCACAGGCTGAAAGGAAACGAGGACTACACACTGGTGCTCTGGCCTGCAGTACCACTGCTGCCTTCTTGCCATGACTTTGGTAATAATGTCTAGAAACCAAATTGTATCACTTTTTGTTTTAATCTTAAAGATAAGTGATCAATATTTGGCCAAGACAGTTGGTAATATCTTGTGCTTTATTTTATACAAACTGATTTCCTGACAGTACTGTGGGAGAATGTGTGTATTTGGAGTGGGGGGAATATTAATTATTTTGCTTGCAAAATAGGTACATAAAAATGCAGAAGTCTTTGTGTAAACATGGAGTGTTTGACATATCCTAGAGAGGCTGTGTGCCACCCTCCAAGGTGACACAGAGCTCATTTCTCTGCTTCCAGTGCTGAGGAGCATCTTTTTGGGGTCTGCCATCTGCTGCACTACTCTGAGGCCTCAAAGCCACTGCAAGCTGGGCATGGAGCACTGCAGGAAGTCTGTCAGTCGTTTTCAAGCCTTCACAAAAAGTGTAGTTGTAGCTGAGGCTCCAGCCAAGGTATGGTGGCCTGACCTTTGATGCTCTGAATGCTTCCCTGTTTCCCAAAAACCTGTTTGCTAGAGACTTCTGAATGTACCCTCTTAAACCGGAGAGGAAGAAGAGGTGGGAGCATCTTTGAACTGGTGACTTGTTTGCAACACTTGCTGCAAGTGTACTGGGGGCTTAATGACCCAAATAAAAAACGAATAAGAAGTTACCTTATTGTGTTTCTGCTTCCCAAAAGAACGTGTATATATTCTGGTGCTTTTCTTTCTGAAGACTGGTACTAAAAGGGTCAGTAACAGTAACAGACCTATGTGATTACACTGTGGCTGTGGTGGTGCGACAGCTGGTCTTTTGAAAATAAGAAAATAACTAAATTGTATTGCAGAAGAGAAACAAGGTGAACAAGAGAAGTTCTGTTCTGTAATTTATGCCAAATCTAAAGTATGCAATGCATCATAATTGCATTCTACTTCCGTGGGTAGCTTTATTTTGGCCCAGAGGTATGTGTATCAACAGGAGCTTTGCATAGCTCCTTTTACCAGTACTGTGTGTGTCCAGTAGTCCAGAATCTTTCAAGGAGGAGGGTGGCATATAAATTTAAGTGTGGTCTTTATTAGCATAAGTATTGCTTTACTCTTCCACTTACCTCTTCTATCTGTACTCAGGTTTTTGAAACAAGTCTTGTTTTTTACTGGGTAGCTGGAAGATATGAGCTCTGTGCTCCAGCCACTGTTGATCTGACTTCAGCTGCTGGTGAAGTTATGATGCCTTGTCTGCACTGTTATGACATGCTTTAATTCTTTTAAAATATTTTTTATTGTGGTCAGAACACACCCTTTATGTTAGCAAAGAAATAGCCTGCAGCAAAGAAATTCAAGGTTTGTTTACTACTAGCCTGTGTGTGCTGAGGCTGAGTGTTTAGTGGTGCGTGTCAGAAATGGAGCTAACGTGTTTCTTTTAAGATTCCCCTAAAGTAGCATCCTGTGCGTGTAACACACCCCACCAGCTTTCCTCTTCTTCCTAATACAGTTGGTTTTCCACTTAGGAAACAGCTACAGTGCTCCTTCTGATTCATGGAGATTAAATTATGCTTGGTTCAGCTCATCACCAGGGTGTCTTGGGCTTCTTTGAAAGGAAGATTTTAACAATAAGTGACATTCTTCTTTGCTTACAGGAAAGGTTTGAAGTCTGCAATGGTAATTGCAGTGGGTTACGTTTGCACTGGTTGCCATAGGTACTGTGGCTGTTTCCAGATACTCTCCAGCCAAGTGAGACCTTGTAGCTCTCAACTAAAGCAGCACTTCTTGCTCTTTTTTAATGACACATTTTGTTAACTCTTAAAGTCTCTGATTTTGAAGGTGAATTTAGGACTGGTAAACGTTGAACCTGAATGAAAGATGCCATTCCTTGGAGCTCCATTTACTTGAGCTTAAGTGAAAACCAGTCTTGCCAATATGGTAATGCTATAGTAAAGATTTAATAAAGTAATCACAAATATGTTCTGTTCAGAACTGAGTTTGAACTAAATAGGTTCAGTAACTTTTAGACTTTTATCTTTTTTCAGTGTGTCAGAATCAATTGTTTGATGTTGTAGCTGTCTGCATAACAAAATCCCAATAAACAACCACTTTCTTATAGATTTACAGAACTATGGAGTGGGAGGAAATACATAGGAAGCAAAGCTGAATGAAGCATATCAGTAGTGAGGAATCGCTGAATTTCCTTTTTTAGGAACTGGGTGGTAACTGGAAAAAGTTGAAGGATGTGACATAATTTGTAATTTTTTTCTTTGTTACAGACATCCTGTAAGCAGAGGTTTATCCACGACTTGTGCATTATAGCACTTAGTAGATTTCCTTTTGCTTAAGCTGCTTTTTATGGACCCAGTTCAGTAATTATGGACTCTGGAAAGCAGAACTGTACAAAATTTTAAATCAAAGTATTAAGCCCTCTTCTGATGCTGAGCTGTGAACCCAGGCTAGACAGGATTTTTTCCTCCAGTACAGCAGAGAAATTTTGAAGATTCTGAAGCTGTGGTTCTCACTGTGCAGCTAAATGCATCGCTGTTAATGTTTCTTATCTCTATTCTTGGAGCTGAAACGTGCTTTGACTAAAGCTTCTGATTTTCAGCAGTGTCAACAACACATCTGACATTGTTTGTGGGGCTTATATTTTCATAGTCCTTTCTTTTTCTCTTACATGAACAACAACAGGAAAAAGGAGTGCCATATCTGTTTTGGATGTATTTTTTGCCTGACCTTTTAAAAGGTTGTCTGTCAGCATCAGAGTCATTATAAGCTGTCATTGTTACTTTAACTGAGCTAGAAAAGGAACTAACTTCCTTAAACATATCAGCCTTAAAAAAGAAATAAAAAGCCACATTCTGTTTTCCCTTGATGTGACATGACTGCAGCTAGCACTGAAAGGGCTGCAAACACGTTGCCATCTATTTGAAGTACCGAAATAACTCATTAAATTGGGCCGTCAGTGCCGCAGAATGCGTGGCATAAAGCAGGCCTGTGTTGGAGCCTGCTGACTGACACAATGCTTTCTGTTTGCTGCCAGGGGAGGTACTCATACATGGCTGTGAGGATGTGACAAGGCTCCTCTTTCAGGAGCACAATGGCAAAATGCATTTCAGCTTGTTGTCACTGGGATCTAAAACCCCGCAGCCTTCCCCTCCCTGCCCTTCTGCACACACAAACCACTCATTGCTGAGCAACATCACAGACCAAATGCTTCCACCATTTCATACTCCCCAGCAAACCAGTTTCATGCAGAACTTTCTAAATGTTTCCTGGGAAAACAGAGCCTTGTCCTTGACTTGCACCTTAATGTGGTATTTGCTTTGGTTGGGTAATTCAATACCTTGTGGGAATCAAATGCTCCATGAACAATGGATAAGGTGGCTTTTTATGGATGTTGATGCTTATTCTTCATTGTGCTCATAGAAAATGGCTGGAACATGTGTGCATACTGTGGTTGTTTGTGCTTGCCATGAGACTGTAGTGAATATAGGAGTTATTTTATAGCAGCCTCCTTTTGGAGTTGGATGGGATTTATTTGTTTACAGATTCAAAAACATTATAGCAAGTGTGTGCTTCTTATAAATCATGTGGCTTGAATAAAGCATTGGGTGAGCAGACCGTGTACATTACTGTGTTCTAGATGCCTACCTAAAAGCTTTGTCTAAATAATGAGTCTTGGAGCCTCTTCTCATCCTAGTCTCCAGTCAACTCTTTGCACCTTTTACCTGGTGGTTTCTTTGGAAAACTTCCAGTCAGAATAAACTGAATGATAAGGGCTGTAGTTTAGCATTAAGCATGACTTTTCTTGTGAAGGGAAGGAAAGTTCCAGGTAACTTTTTTTAGAGATTTGCATCTACCACAATGCTGAGATCTTGATACTGTCTGTAGTGATATTGTTGACTACAAGCAAGAAATGCTGTATAGTGAGTAGAAACAAAATGTGTGTGTTCAGGGGCTGGATTTGAAGGTAGAAGTTCCTATCTGAGAGCTCAAGAGAAAGAGGTACCATCTGTGACTGGAGTGTGAGGCAACAGTTTGAAAATATGATTCATACACTTCTTCCTCTTTACATTCTTGAGAAAGCAGTTGTCTGACTGAGGCTCTTACTAAAGATTTGTGTGAATAAATATTGAACATATGGTTTGCTCTACTAGTCTACTAATGAAGTTTGTATTATTGTGTGTAATAGTGTCTAAGTCTGAGGTCATCTGCCATACTCTGCAAGGTTGTATCTCAGTTTAAACTAATGCAGTCTATTTTGCTTTCCCTTCCTTTTCTTACCAGCAGAGATGTTTCACCACTTCTTGCAGCATCATTGATCCATGCTGCAGTTGATGAAGTTCTCCAAACAGACTTGACTGAATTTAAGCTGCAAAATGTAGAGACAGAGGGAGAAGGAGATGAGGAAAGGTTCACCTGTAAGTATACTTTTTCTTCTGTCTGTGGTTTTCCCAGAGGCTGTATTTCAGAAGAGTTCAGTGTTTTGAAATGTTTCCCAGATTTATTTGGTTAGGCTGCCTGGCAAGCAGCAGTGAATGGAACTTCATTTGCTTTTGCTGTGGGATGAAAGGAAGCTGTGCTAGTTTTGTGGGCAACATGCAAACACAGTGTCTGGAACCCTGACTGATCCTGAGCATTGGCTTTCTGAAAGGGAAGAGTGTATCCTTTCCCCTTTGGCAGAGTGACCTTAGCTAATTATTCCTGTGTTTTGACATTGACATCACCACAGTTGTTGTACAGCCAGACCAACATCTTCAATTCTTCCATATAAACCATCTTGCTTTTGTCTTGGCAACCAGATTCAGGCTTCTCAACACCTTAAACATCCTGAAACTCCAGATCTTTCTCTTGGCAAGTTGCTTGATGGTCTGTGTCTTTATCAATGGCTTCTTCCCACTCGCCCCTGTAAAGGTGAGCTATTGAGGGAAGAAGAGCTTTGCATGTCTTCTACCAGATGCCTGCATTTTTTCCTGAGTGAACCGGAGTGAGAACAGACCTTGGTGACGGAGTACTGGGTTTGTGCCTTGTGTAACAGATGGTCCTACTGCATTTACGTACTGAAGTGCTTAACATTAGACTTCACCAAACCTTCAGTCCCAGTGCCAAGAATTTAAATGGAGCAGGATGCAGGCAGAGTAGAAGATTAAAGTGGAGAAGAGATGTCTTAGGCAAACCAGTCTGTTCTGTAAGAGGAAATACTCACCCTTCCATTTCCGTGGGATGGGTTGAAAGGCAGTTCAGTGTGCCCCAAACAGAGCAGTGCAGTGGCCAGGAAATGACACTTCCCAGAAGCCTCTTTCAGCATTCATGTCCAAGTCTGAAACGGCAGGAGGGGGAACTCAGTTAATTAAGTCATGCTGCACTTTGATTATGTCATCCCTTGCCCTAATGCTTGTGGCCTTCACTCACTGCAGCTAACCTGGCCTGGGGCGGGATTCTGCCTTGAGGGGGAGCTGGCAAATATGAGTTCAGTGTGACCAGGTCACTGCAGTCTCTGCAGGAAAGTCAGAAGCAGCATATTGTAACTCACCTAGGAAAATTACGTAGGTTTGCACAAAGCAGTTGGAAACTTATCAGAGCACCCTGCAGACACTGTGCTTTGGACTCTTCATTGACTCCCATGTAATTATCTTTGAGGTGAACTATAGCAGTAATATTAGACATGAACTGCTATATATTTGTGAGCCTAGGACTGTAATCTGTAGTTCTGTGTCTTATGTAAATCTTGGGCCCATAAACCAAAATGAACCCTGACTGAATAATAAAGAAGTAATGTTTAGAAACAAAGAATAAAGAACTTGATAGGACGTGGACATTTTCTTGGTCACAAGCATCTGATGTCTCTGGTTACTATATACTGGGGGCATTTGTAGAATATTCAGGCTGCTGTTTTACTCTGAAGGCCACAAAGATAGGACTGGAGTCTACTTTTAAGATAGCACAGGCAAAGTTGGAAAATCCTTGGATGAGTTTTGTGTTGAACTAGTTCATGTTCTCACTCTGTTCCTTGTTGACAAATGCCCCAGAGCCCTCCCTGTTCTGATGATTGAAACCTTCTTTAATTTTCATTTTACATATTCCTGTCTATTTTGTTTGTTTGTTCTTGTGTCACCATTGCCATTTAGATCAAATCTCTACTGACCATTCATTCTCCTGTCAAACAGGATGGAACCTGCTCATTGTTCAGGTACTTGTGTTGCCTGATCTCAGCAAGGAACAGCTACTTTAAAGGTGTTCATTTTTCTGCCCCCTTGGATTGTACTTGTTTTCCCCTATCTTGTAATTGCTATTACATCACTTTAACTGTACAACTAGAAGGAAAGCTGTTCCTCATGCTACAGCACAGTATGGACTCTCTTCCTGCACTGCAGTAATAAATCTGCCAAAAAAAGCATTCTTGGAATGAAAGAGGAGTGATTATATAAAAGCAAGGGGGAGGGGGGTGCATGTGTGAGTACTGTTTGTGGTACACTGTAGAAGCATTTCTGCTGTTGAGACTAAATTCTTTGTCAGATGTCACAAGCTTAATATTTAAACAGCAATATGTGTCTTCTGGTCAGTGTTAGTCTAGACATTTACAAATATGTAAACTAACAGCTGTAGGCAAGACTGTCAGAGATACTGTCCTATTTAGTTATTTTGTGTATGGGATGATTTATTATCTAAAGGTTTTTATACCTTGTCCATTAACACCTACATATTAAGCAAATCCAAAGTAATTTTGGTTAGTATGTAGTGGGTGCTAATCCAAGATGTGTGTTTAAATTTAAGCTTTCAATTCTCCAGGCCCAGAGTTGCATCTGAAGCTGGCCAGCCACTGCTGCTGAAGGAAAAAAAAAAGCTTGAGAACCAGGAAAGCTTTAATGCTAGCAGTGTTAGGAGGAGTCAGGATAAAATAGACATAGGAAAGATAGTTCATGCACTGCAGGTCTTTAGAGTATACACTAGTGACCAACAAATTATTTTTGCTCTATAGATGTTCTTTTCAGTGTGTTTTGAAGTTAGTTTATTTAGCATTGAGGCAGGTTTCCTATTCAAATAACAAAACTTTAAATTGTTACCTGTTTGGAGGGATACTGTGTTGCAAAGCTAGACACAATACCAAGCACCAAGCCATTCAGTCTGATGAACAGGTTTGGATTAATTGATCTTTGGGATCTGTCCAGAATAGGATTTGAGTGTCTGGCTGGAGCTTTTCACACTATGCCCAATGGGTGTTTACAGTTGTGCTCTGTAATGACAAAGCTGGAAAGTAACGGAAGTGTTCTGTCCCTGCAGCTCCTACAACCATGAGTGTTTAAAAAGATAAAGATAACAGCTTAAAATTCTAATCTGTTCAGCTCAACTATGAGTTGAGCTATTGCAAACATTTTCAGACTTCCTTGTTGTTTCAGTGGAAGTGGTTCAGTAGGACAGTGGTTCAGAAACCTGACCCAAAGCCAGGCCAGTGCTTTTTCAGCCCTTGTGTCCAAGACAATAGCAATCTCATCTTGAAGGTTTTTCTGCCCACTTGATGATTCCCTTTTATTTTTTAGTATATATGAACTCCTATGGATTATCTTACTGATTTTACTTACATAATAATAACATTTATGTCTAATATAGTAGACTGATTTTTTTGAGTATTTGTTATGATTTTTGTAATGTAATCACCTGCTTGATAAACCTCTATTTTGAAAAAGAACTAGCAAGTAAAGAAGCTGCTATTATCCTTAATGTTACACTGTTTTTCATTGCAACTTTCTCTCCACGTTATTCTCAGGACCTCATTTTAATTCTTGCAGAGCCTGTAAAGGCAGGGTGCTGGATGTGTGTATGTAGCTGTAGGGGAAGAAACTTGAAGGAAAGACAGGCCAAAAGATGGGGTAGTGTAGGAGAGTGGGACAGAGCACTTAGTGTTTTGTATCTGTGCTGTCAGTGCTGGATGGGGAGTCGCTGCAGCGCTGCTTTTTTAACAAGCTGCGGGACGTGTGCTCCGAGTGGCAGAAGCAGTTGCCACCGCTGAGGCCCCTGACGCGCTTCCTGCTGGTGTCCATCCACGCCATCCGCAACGCGCGGCGCAAGATGGAGGATCGCCACGTCCTGCTCCCGGAGTTCAATCAGCTCTTTGGTCTCTCAGTAAGTCTGGACACAGCAGGGGGGGCTGGCTGGGCAGCTTTGCAGCATTGGTGCCCTACTGATGGATGATCTGTGAATTTGTTGCCATAAGTTATTTATCGTGTCTGCACTGGAGCAAGGACTTAGTGACTCAGATTGCTGGGGGCCAGCTATTGCCCTGATAAAGAAGTGATGCAGGGAGGATCTTGTGACTTTGGGATTCATGTCATAAGTTATGATATGGGAAGATGGGAAGTTCACCTAGTGTTATGCTGCTGTAGTTGCAATGTTCTTGTGACTGACACAACTTATATATGGATTGAGAGCAGCCCTGAGGAGCAGGCCTTGGGGATGTTTGTTGATGAGAAGCTCAATGTGACCCAGTGATGTGTGCCTGCAGCCCAGAAAGCCAAATGTGTCCTGAGCTACATCAAAAGCAGGGAAGGCAGCAGGCTGAAGGAGGGGAACCTGCCCCTCTACCCTGCTCTGGTGAGACCCCACCTGCAGAGCTGTGTCCAGCGCTGGGACTCACTACATGAAAATGAGAAGGACCTGCTGGAGTGAGTCCAGAGGAGGCTGCAAAGATAATGAGAGGGCTGGAGCACCTCTGCTGTGAAGACAGGCTGAGAGCTGAGGTTGTTCGGACTGGAGAAGGCTCTGAGGATGCCTTATAGCAACTTTCAGTGCTTAAAGAGGCTACAAGAGAGGGGCTTGGAGCAACCTGGCCTAGTGGAAGGTGTCCCTTCCCATGGCAGAGGGGCTGGAATTAGATGGTCAGTAAGGTCCTTCCAACCCCAACTATTCTATGATATGGAGAACAGCAATTGTACAAGTGCAGTTCATGAAACAGCTGGAGGACTACATAACCAGCAGTCTGCTGCTTTAATGCCAGGTTATTTTTAAGGACATCAAGTGAATAACAGCAAACAAAGAAAAGTAATTGGCCTGCAAAGTTCTCGTTTTATCCATTTTGTACATGTGTAAGTGGACTTAAATGGTCATTTGTATGGAAGGAAACCCAGAATAAAGAATCTTTGCTTGTTGGTACCAGTCTGAGCTATTTTGGTTTTGAACATGAGTGTCTTCCTCTCTCTCCCTCCCTGCGAAAGGATGATGTTGATCGCGCTTACTTTGCGGTGTTCGATGGCCATGGTGGAGTGGATGCTGCCAATTACTCAGCAACCCACTTACATGTAAACGTCGGGTTACATGAAGAGATTGTTAAGAATCCAGCTGAGGCCTTGAAATGCTCTTTCCAGAAGACAGATGAAATGTTTCTTTTCAAAGCCAAAAGAGAGGTGAGTGGGTAGAGATTAATTCCATTGTATTTAAATAACACTGAGAACTGTTGGACAGTGTGTTATTATCCAGAAAATTCTGACAGTACAGTTTATTTGAATCACTGGTTTCTTTATGAAATTATGCTACATGTAAAGATTTTGTTTGAGCAAATTATTTTTTGTTTTGAGGAAAACTAGTGCTTGGGAGTTCAAGATGAGTAATTGAAAAGAAGTACTGAAGTGATTTAAATGATTCTGACATATCAGTTATTTCAGAGAATACTGGTGCCTCCTTGCCTAAACGAGGCAGCCTCTAGATGTTCTGCTGTTTTACCTTTTACCTGGAATAGAGATTTCTTTCTTCCTGATAATATGGTTATCTTCCTCTTTCTTGTCCCACCATTAATGTCACTGGTGATTGGAAGTGAAAAATGTGTTCTATGATTTAAATCAGACTCCTCAGTTCATTAAACTTATTAATTAAACTTCGAATTAAGTTGGCACAATGAACATTCTTTCTTCAAAACTACATTACACTGTTTGAGAACTCTTATTATAGCGCTACTGTGGAAATACTCATTGTCAATATCTTTATTTCTGTCAATGAGGTACGAAAGTGGGACCAACATTTCATAAGGTCTGACTCTCACTAATCCTTTCAGGGAATCTAGGACAGTTAGATGTTTTTCCTTTGTTGACATTCTCATGTCAATTCCCAAGGATAAGGAGATGTGTGTGGAGGAAGGTATCTGTATTTGTTAGGATGGAGAATGTGAAAGGGATTGGAGAGACATGTTTGTGAAATGTTCATTCTACTGAAATTCAGATCCTTTTGCTTTTCTGAATGTCTGTGTTTTAAACAACAGAGCTCTTAGTCTCCTAGATCAGTTTTGGAATTAATAGCAAGAGAAGGAAGAACATAAGAGACAGTATTAATCATCTGCATATTAGAAAATAAGTTTATAAATAGTTTATTTCAAATCTCTCTACTATCTTGTAGTCTTTTTTCAAGTATCTGAATTAGGATTAGCAGGTCTAATCTGCTGCATCTGGTGTGATTAAGCCTAAGTTTTCAATATTGCCATGTATTCTAGTAGGGCTTGCTGAATATTCACCTGACACACCTGTTTTCCTTCCGTAGAAGCTGCGGAGTGGCACAACAGGTGTGTCTGCATTGATTGTAGGGAACAAACTGCACATAGCATGGCTGGGGGACTCTCAGGTGATGCTGGTGCAGCAAGGGAAAGCTGTGACATTAATGGAACCTCACAAACCAGAAAGAGAAGTAAGTCTGACTTGTTTTTTCCTCTTAAGTGTGTGATGTCAGATTCTCTCTTGAAACCTTTTGGAACCAAGCCTTTTTAAGTGTTTGGTGCTTTACATAATTACATATACTGTATGTTAGGATGCATGGACTTAGAAGTGGACACAAAACAAGAAATTTTTGTTTTGACAAGGTGATTTCTACACTTTACCTGCTTGGAAGTACTAAGGAATGGTACTGATAGTCCTGACTTCAGTTCCTGCTCAGACTATTCAAAATTTGCAGTAATTACAGACTTCCACTGGATTTTTGTGTGTGAATTTAAATCTGCCTGTTACAAAATATCTTAGTAGCAATTTAAAATATTAGCATAATGCAAATCTTTCATTATATGCAGTACTGTCATTGAAAAGCTAATGCTAATCTATTGGCCTAACTGGCTTAAAGTATATTGCATTTTCTATTTTAAATAGCCAGATATTTTATTCTATGAAATTGGATGGAGACTTTGCAAGTTTAGCTGGTGTTGCATGACCCTTTGCCTTCACTGCATGCATATTGCAAAGACAATTGTTACTTAGCTTAGTTATCATGTATTTCATTCTGAAAATTTATATATCCACCCAACTGCTGTATGGAATGGAAAGAAGTAGCAGGAAAATTTACTCATCCATATAGGAAAGCATATGATGACACAAAAACTTGAGAATTCTGCTTTTTTTGTGGACAAGCCATAGCAGGGATGGAAAGTAATGGCTTGTTTCCAGTAATCCTATGTGGCAGTTTCTGTGCTAGATTCTGATATGTGTGTTTGCTATATTCACTGTAGAAATATAGAAGCTGGAGCAGCAAACAAAATGTATTCCACTGTTTTTCAGGATGAGAGAGCAAGGATTGAGACTCTGGGTGGCTGTGTAACCTACATGGACTGCTGGCGGGTTAATGGTACCTTGGCTGTTTCCAGAGCAATTGGTGAGATAAACCATCAGAATCAGTAAACTTCAGATTAAACTTGATTGAAACACACCACCTGAGACTGTGTTTACTGTAAATGGTGTCTTGTTCAGCATCAAACAAATAGTAAATGACTTACTGTCTTTCCCATGAGGCAAGGACTTACATGGCTTGCAGCTACCTCAGCTTATTGGTTTTACCTTGAGCATAAAGTGTTTTATTTTACATACTAGCCATGATAGTCCTATTTTTTTTCTACTACCAGGATCTTGCTTCCTATAAATGCCTAAAGTACTGTAATGTTTTACAGTAGTTTAACAAATATGCAGCATTTAGTTTGTAGAAGTGGAGGAAGCAATAAATGTTTGTCTAGCCTTTTCTATGTGCTCAAATGTCTGAATTGTGAGGGGGTTTTGTCCACTTTAATATGAACGTATCTTTCTCCTGACTGTGGATCTTTCTGCTTAAGTCAAATCACTGCATTCTCCTTCAATATCCACCAATTTAGGGCATCTTAATTGTAGTATTCTCACAATCTTATTAAGCAAGCTTACTTTGCCAATTAGGGCAGAAAGAGGAAAAAAAACCTGTGAGCAATACAGTAGATAATGTCATGTATGAGTGGGAGCAGATTAGTAGGAATTTGTATAATGCTATTTGGATCAGTAGCAGCCCATGTTTGGTAAGTATGTGCATGCAAAACTGATAAACTAGACACAATGAGCAGATTCTTAGGGCATTGTGATGTATATCTGGAGAGCTGAGAAAAAATGTATTTTCATTGCATTCTGAAGGCTGTACACGAGGCGCACCTGCAAAATGAAGGCCCGACTATCTCCTTGCACAAATATATTTCTGAGAGAAAAAACTTAGGAATAAATTCCTTATTTTCCCTGCAAAATTAGGGGAGCATAAATTAAAGTAATTCCTTAGAAATCCCCTGGATTTAGGTAGGTTCCAAGCTTCCTTAAAGAAACAAGTCTTCTGTGCTTATTCCGTGGCTTTTGACTACTTTCATCCTGCATCAGATACATGATCTGACCATCCTTGAGGATGACAAAAGCAATTGGTGGGTGAAGAAGTACCTGTTTACATCTGAAGTAATCAAGCCTTTGCTTTGTATGTTTGTCTAAGGTGACATCTGCCAGAAGCCCTATGTCTCTGGTGATGCAGATGGCGATTCCTTTGAGCTGACTGGCTCAGAAGATTACCTGCTCCTTGCCTGTGATGGATTCTTTGATGCCATCAAGCCCCATGAGGCTGTAGACTTGGTGCTGGATCATTTGATGCAGACCAAAGGAGTGGGGCTCAAAGCAGCAGAGAGACTGGTGGCTGCTGCCAAGGAAAATGGATCCAGTGACAACATCACTGTTCTGGTGGTCTTCTTGAGGGATCCTCAGGACATCCTGGCAGACTGTCTCAGAGACTCTAAGAGCCCTAGGGCTGATGATGATGCTCAGAGCTCACCCTTTAACTTCCTCAGCTGCGAGGCAACAGCCACACAGTGACAGAATCTGTTTAGTCCAGAATGTTCAAGTAAGTTCATGTAAGGAACTGTTTTCCATTGAAGAAGCCTCTAATACAGTGGGCAAAAGGTATCAGGAAAAAAGACAAATGGACAGATGTGGAACAGAAAGGCAAGACCCCTTTTACAGATTTCCCATTTGTCTTTTCCTTCTCCCTTTTTTCCCCCCATCCCCTCAAAAAACACTGAGTGGATGTGGAGATTTGTACAGCTATTTCATCTCTGGGAGCAGACTCTAAAGTGTGTCCCAGGGTTGTGGGTCATATTCTTCTGTCCTGGAAATGGTAAGAAACCATAACAGATATAAGCTAATGGATGAGAATATGTATTTCATAAATTGAGTGAAAATTTAAATTAGTGCTTTAAAAGAGCACTGTATGTTGTACTTAACTGTGATGTTACTTTGCAAGGTGGAGGGGAGAAGCTGTCCCCACCACAGAAAAGTTTTTTCCTGTGTGTGTTCTGTAGGAACCAACTTGGGGCACAGGGACTGGGTGGCACCAGTGTGCTGTGTGAGGTGTTTTTGGTTTGTACCAAAGATAGTACAGGGATGATGTGGCCTCTTTATTCTAACAGAAACATTTAACACTTGTGTGTATGGAGAGGAGAAAATAAAACTGGATGCTCCAGAAAAGCAGGAAAACTAGTTAGAAATACCCCAGGGAAAATGACAGAAAACCAACTGCTTTCTGGGATGCTCTGGTTTATAAACTGGAATCTAATATTTAACTGCACTGAACTATTTCTCCCTAACAAACATGCTTATTGGCTATTTGGCAACCTAAAAGACCCCTCTTGTGGTATTTGAGAGAGATCTTTACAGTTTGTGTGCTCAAGCAGGTAAATGTCCTCTTCCTGCTACTATTTTGTGTACTATAACAAAGGAGGAATTTATTTTTCTTGTAAGTGTTTATTTGTTAATTTTCTGAACTTTACATTTGGAGGAATGTTTTGCAGTGTTACTTTATTTTGTTGTGGTTTTTATTTAAACTGGAATTTTAAAATGGCTCTGTCTTTATTACTTGGTGTAAAAAAACTGACTACCCTCAAGTGCCTTAAATATTTCACACAAGGATTTCTGGCTGCCTATCATAGCCAGTTCCTATTTTTTTAAATGTGACTTTTTGTTTTCATTGATGCACTTAAATGTTTCAGTTTGTGAATTATTTTAGTGGTAACTAGGTTTCAAGAAAACATCTTTCATTGTTGCCAAATCTTGTGTGTAGTAAAAGCTTCACTGTGACTTACTCCCCTGCCCTGTGCGGAAAGCTCTAGAGGTTTAATCGTAAAGTAACAATATGAGTAATTATTTCATTTAAAAAGAATTAACTTCTGGCCTTCACAAAAAATTTAGTAACACAAACCAGAAACAGTTTAGTAACAATTCTTTTTCCTAGTGAAAGTTAATTTGGCCACAGTTCATTAACCTTTTGGGTCTGAATAACCTTCTAAGGAACTGTGAAGCTCAGAGGATGAAAGAAGTGTAATGAATATGTGAGGGTGTTTGCACAACTCCTCTATTCATGACGTGCTAGAGCCTGTGGTTGTGTTTTGTCTTGCCTGGCTAGCAGGACTCAACAAGATCTGAAGGCTCAATGGTAAATTTGTTATTAATTTCAGTGTCTAAACAAGAAGTGCTTTTCATCTGGCAGCAAGATTATATGCCACATTTAGAAGCACATGTCATTGCAATATGTCAGTCCTATTGATTAAAATATGGTGAGCATTAATGTTGCTTGGGGAGGAAGTTGAGGTAGAAGAGCTGGAATGGCTCAGAGGAAGAACAGGCTGCACTGTGTCCACAGTCTCTGGATTCTTCGCTGCTGTGGGATGGTGCAGTGACCCCAAGGCTTTTGCTGGAATTACTGTGGATGATCCTACAGTTTTTAATGTAGGAATTCCTCAGTGACCTCCTCTCACTACACAGCAGCTCAGACAGCAACTGCCTTGTTTTGACACAGGGGCTTTTCTGCTGAGAAGGTTGTAAGCAGTTTTCCACCCTACATTTTGGTGTCTTAAAGTGTATGGGGAAGGATTTCCATTATGGCAGCCTGGTGGGGTGGCCATCAGTGTTTGTAGTGAACCTTCTTCAGTTAAGGAAGCCCTTAGACTTGTTCAGTAATCTCCTTGGATTTATCAACTCCTCTGTCTTTGGTTTCTAGCCAGATATTCAATTCCATGCTAAATCCTGATGACCACTAGTGTCTCTTGGTGTCTTAGGAATAGTTCTATTATTGATATAGTAAGAATCATGCAGAATTGATTGCTATCTGAGGGTTATCAGGAGAGGGGAAAATTATTGTATTTATGAAGGAAGGTGTGAAATATTGGTAAGTTAATTATATGGTTTTGTTTTTGAAATTTGCCAAATTTCCTCAAAGGTGAGAGGGACTGAACAAGCCAAACTCTTTGTAATGGTTATTTTTTTCAACCTTTTCTGAGCAGATTTACATTACAGAGGAAAGAAAGTCTTAAGTCTTTTGATGGATGCTTGCAGCTATATGAGAATATCCTTTTTTGTTTCAAATTTGATAATTTGTTTTATGGGAGCTAAGTGAAGTGGGCCTTTAGAAAGCTGTCTGTGGCAATCATAAAATCTAATTCTCAAGCAATACTCTAGGGAAGAAATTCTACATTCTTAGAAGCTGTTCCCTTACATTTGCATTCATTCTGACTGACATATTGCTTCATTGCTTTGAGATGTAAATGAATAGGAACAGTCTTTGAGAAGTCATAGAGATTACAGCATGGATTAAAAGTATTTCTCTCTTTCAGATACTTCTTACTAGCTTTAAAAAGTCTGGTCAGGTCAATAGAAATTGTAGTGGGTCAAAAAAGGCGATTTGTATCCCATCACTAGAATAAGTAATTCCTAATGTGTCATCTACAGGAAAATTACAAATATGGTTTGAGGGGAAGCTGTAGAAATTAGCTGAATTGGATTCAAGACAAATGTTCAATAATTTTCATGTCTTCCTAGACTCCAAATGAATGTCTGCAGAGTGCATTTCAGCACTCAGTAGAAGAAAAATTGCTCTTTAGAGGAGCCTGAAATTTTAAAACAGAGCAGACTTAAATTCTTTTGTTATTTGGCTGGAAACTGACTTCAGTTCTTCTGCTTAGTGGGTATCCAACATCTCTTTTGCTTATGGATAATTCATGGTTCTACCTTCCCTTCCTTTCCCCATCCTCTCCTTCCAAGCCACACACCTAAGACAGTGAATATTCTGGATCTGACAGAAACAAGATTAAAAATTTTACAAATAACATTTGTTGGGGGGGTTCATTTTGGCTTCTTTTTCTGGGAATACGGATGATAGAAACGCAGGAAAATTCTTACAACAGAGGGAGATTAGGTAAAATCCACCCTCTAAGTAATGGAGGAGTGAAAGAGAGAGACAGGAATGCATTTAAGTATTATTAATGCCTATTTTAAAAAGGAAGTGGGCTGGAAAATAGAGCTACAAATGTCAGTTCTTTAGAGCGAAATACCAGTGCTTGAAAGAATTAGAAACACACCCATTAAAAAGGCAGAGCTCAGCTGTGGTAACTCTTGTCTTCAAACAGCCAAAGAAGGAGTAGCACTAATGTGTCCAAGGTGACTTACTGTGACCCCTCAACACTACTGTGGAAGCTAATGCTCCTAAATGGATTTTTCCAAACATCCTCCTGTGTAAAGTAGTGCTAAGAGGGAGCACCCAGCCTCTGCAGTTCCTGGTCTCTGTGCAAGTGCTGCCGTGAGTAAACCTGGAGTGTGTTAATGAGTGGAGGGGATGGTGAGCCCTGCAGGATGAGTAATTGGGCACCGAGTGGTTACAGCAGTGCTGGCAGCTGAGTAGTGTTAATCACAGTGATGACTTTAATAGCATTTAATAGACACTTATCTCAATTCAAAGTCAGATGTGATACTGCTCTTTTAAAAAGCATTTCCAGTGCCATTAACCTTCTGTCATGAGGAGCCACTAAAATTTCCACTTTTTTGGTGGATATTGGGAAAAGTACTTCTCTTGTTTTCTGAATTCTGGAGATAAGTTGGCTGTCTGCACTGGAAAACCTGTGTTCAGTTGATAGCTTAAATCAGTTATTTGGGGTAGAAGCTTCCCTCCCAGGCAAAAAAAAAAAACAAACAAACAAGAAAACAACACCTAAAAAATAACCTAAAAAGGGTGTTTCCACAACAAATGGCTAAGAACTTTTGTAAATGGTATTTGTAAATGGCATTGCAAAAAAGGTAACCAGCAAGTACCCTCAATCTATAAAGGGCATAGGCAGTAAAGTCTAAGTTAATATTCCAGCTCTACTCTTAGTGCAAATTTTACTCTGTTTGTTAAACTATTTGTATTCTTGTGGATGCAGGTACTGAATGTGCAGAACCAGCCATTGTCTGTTTCTAGTCTTATAGTACTGAAGTATCAAGCAAATGCTGTAGGGAGAAGGTGGGGGGATGTTAGCCACAACAGAGCAGATTGCAGATGATTCATGTATAATTTAGCCCTAGTTAAGCCTGAATTAAATTTCCCTGCTTAGTTCTATTACTGTCCCTTTTGCAATTGGGCCTGTGTCCTCAGACAGATCCTACTAGGAAAAAATTGTTCATTCCCCCTTTTTGAGGAGCAAACCCTTCTGATGAACAAAATGCTACCCAGGAAGGATTGAGGAAGGAGAAAAATGAGATTTCATATGAATGTGAAACTGTCCAATCTACATGAAGTTATGTACTCTCCCTAAGCACAAATCTATAGCAGGTCTGGTTGCATTTGAGTAGTACTGGAAACCAGGGGAGGTTTTGCCAAGCTCATCAAAATCTTTCAAACAGCATCAAAACTAAGAGGCTGGTCCTCTCTCTGTTACTAAATCGAGCCACTCAACCAGCCAGCCCTGTGGAGTATCTCTTTTGCAGCATTGTCAGCTCTTAAGAGCTAAGCCGGACACTTTCTGCATGTGTTTTGGTTGGATTTTATTTAATTTAAAGTTATTTTTATTTATATAAGTCATGTCAGCTGCGAAGTAAACAAATGGAGACTTGAAGTGTCTGCACTTCTGAACATCTATCTGTCATAGACACTTGTTAAAGTAATGCCTTAAAATGAGCTGGTAGGATCTTGTGACACAGAACCTTATCTTTGCATGGAACAGGAAACCAAAATCTTTCAGAGAATCACATAAACCTTTATTTTGGTGTGACCCATCAGACGTGAAGGCTCACAATCTCTTCAGCTGCTGCTGATGCACACAAAAATAAACAAGGGACAGCTGTGTTGGCCACATAGAAAATTTAGCAAGATGCAGCTTTTGTTGAGTAGAAGAGGACAAAATCAATAGGAAATGTTTTCAAGCTTCTTGGAATGCAAATAATGGAATAAAAAAAAAGGCAGCCTAGAAGAGTTGGCAGTGCACTGTCGGCTGAAAACCACTGTTTCAAGCAAATGAATTTGGCTGTGTTGTAATGTCTGTTTTACTTTGATAACAAACTCCTCTCAGTCAGAGTTTTACGTCTTATTATGTGCCTTTTAGTTGAAGAGACAAGATACATTCAGTTCCTTAGAAAGTTAAATGTATCTGGGCTTTGTGACATGCTAGATCCTGGTTATTGAATTTTCTCTCAACTAATAAGCCTGATTACTAATTTCCAGGACATATTAATATATCAAATACTGAAATTATTACAGATTAAATGGTTTTGGATTCCATGCACAGGAATGTCATTGGTCCTTCCTGATCAAGTGGATTACTCCTTAAAGTTATTTATCCCTTTTGAGGCCATACATTAGGCAGGTAAAAGGTTTGTTGCTTTGGCAAATGGAGCTGGAATGTGTGACCATCATTCCTGCCAGGAACTATTTATCCTTTTATCTAAGCAATGATGCTTCTTTTTGGATGTCCAAGGGTAAAGAGATAATAGCTAGGAAACCAGGGTGAAACCTTTGTGAAAAGGCATTTGGCTGAATATTGCATGATTAATGCTGATTTCTTTGTCTGTTTTTCCCACTTTTTTTTTTCTTTAGTGTATTTAATAATAGCAAGATTTTTTTTTTATGTGGGGTCAAAACTTTATACTGACAAAAAAAAAGGCCAGTATAAAGTTTTTAACTCTAAGTTCCTTTAATTTAATGACTTTAATTACTTTTAGCTTCTTCTTCTGAAAGTCAGTTCTGCTCTATGCCCTCCCTATTTTATTCCCAATTTTATTTTTCTATATCTTTTATATCCTTTTACATTGTCACCCTCTCCCTCCCCAAAATGCTGCCTTTTAGGCTATAAAATCTGTTGGCTGTTAAGTCAGTTTAGTTGCCACTTTGTAATTTTCACTTCATCTGTGTCCATAGTGAATTTGGTCCGATCTTTGGAGGGCTGCAACACCAAGAGTGTAAAAAGAACCATGTCAGCTAGGAAGAGAAGAGACTATAATAACTGTTGCTTTGGCATAGACCAGTATTGGATATGTAAGAAGAAAATTCTGATATTTGTATTTTACTTCATAGGAATACTTAAGCTTATTTCAGGTAACAATAGTTCTCACCCTGATTACAGGACTTCAGAAACGTTCTTGTCTTTGTCTTTCCTTATTCCTGCAGATTGTTTGTGTTTTCAAACATTTGCACTGTTGAGAGTGGGGGGAAAAGCTTTCTGCCTTCCTTGCCCTCCCCAGCTCTCTGTCCCACCCCAGTTGGCTGAGCAGGCAGGGTGGGAGCAGCCACACAGCCTGAGGCTCAGCAACCTCTCAGTCAGTGCCATTCTTCAGGGTGTGCTGCGTACTGTAACGCCAGTCCTGTGCTTGAGGAGTGGTAAGTGAGACCTCTGTAACTACTCCTGCTGACTTAAAAACATATCTTCTTATCAGTATTAAAACAGTACAAGAGCAGAGCTGTTGCTTTAGGCACATTTCTTGCCACTGTGTTGGCTGATGAGCCTTGAATGGAAGTAAGAGGGCCAGTGACTTTGAAATAGGAGCCGTTAGCCAAGTTTTGTAGAATCGTAGTATTATTTATTGTAGATGCTAGTCTGCACTTGTGACCCTGAGCAGAAAAGCTGCAGTACAGCAGGTTTTATAAGCTGTGGCTTAACCAGTTATCTAGTCTCTTAAAACTCTTATTTAAGCTGACTGGTTTTATGCACAAGTTGAAAACCTGTTGTTATTGATCATTAAATGCTATGCATATTGTACATTCATTTACATGGATTGTTCTAATAGTGCTTGTGTGTATTATGCTACATTACCATATTTTTTTATACACGTATGTATTGCATGAGGTTTAATTGTTGGGAATTTTTTGTACTGTCACTTTTGTATTCACACAGTGCCTCATGTATCTATTTGCATATTGCAAGAAGTTGTTTCAAAACAGTGATTGGAAACAGGTGGGAACAAGAACTTGCCACTGTAGGATCTGATGGTTCTGAAGTATTAATAAAGTATAGTGACTCAAAGCACTGTTTGTTTCTTTTCTTAAAGATCTATTTCATTCTAATATTTCGGGTGCCTTGTGTTACAATTTTTTTCACGTAGGTCATGTTGCACATCTTTGAGTGGTTACCCTGTCTCACCACATTACCTTCTTTCATAGGGTTTTTCTGGGAAAAGAGATCAGTGGAAGCACTAGAAGGAAGCAATCCTTGGGATTACACAGTGTTCTTACTTGAAAAGATGAATGTCACTGAAACCATTTCAGGACTGTGTACCTCTAATTCATTGATTTGATCTGTTCCTTTTTTTTCCCCTTTTTTTCTCACAGTGACAATACAGGTGTTAAGTAGGGTGTACTGCTGGTGTCCTGCAGTAACAGGATAATGATCTGAAAGGCTCTGTTGCAGCCAGACATGGTGACAATTTATTTACTTGCATACTTGTTAAAGAAGTGGTCTTTGACCACTGAAGTGGGAGGCTGGAAAACAAATTCTCAGAGTATGTTAGGGCTAATTTACTACAGAACATATAGAAAGTTCTAAGAGGAATGGTAACCTGAAATACAAGTGAGGCTTGGAAGCTAAGCTAACCTGTGTGATTGTTCCTGAAGTGCAGGTGTGCATATCCTCATGAGAGGAAGACATAAGGAGAGCAGAACAGAGATGAGAGACTTGACAAAAGGCAAGCTTTAACAAGGCGATCTGAGAGATGCAATCTTTCAGGAAGTTTGTCTAAATGCTTTTGTATTTATTCTAGAGAGAATAAAAGTCTACAAGAACCCAGAATGCTGCATCACAGGGAAGCAGATGAAGTATTTCTTGAAATACAAAAATAAGTATAACCATAATGAATTATCAGGTGTGTTCTGGTCAAGATGTTATGGGCATGCTTGAACCTACTTCAGATCAAACCTCAAGTCTCTTGAAAATATCTTCCATTTCATGATTCTAAATGTCTTTTTTTTGGTTTGTTTTTATTTTTTTAACAGGAAGAATTACAGGGGTGAAACTTTACTTGTAATAATCTCTAAAAAAGCAGCAAATTCCCAGAAAAGTGTAGGCTGGGGATTTGCTTGACTAGGTTTAGCAGCAGTTTTCCAGCCTGTGATTCACTGGGCTCACCAGGGAGCACAAGCAGCAGCTGACTGCTGCTGTTCTTCTGTGGTTTTGTAAAGCAACTGTGGGAATCCATCAGCCAGGTAACTCCACAGTCCAAAGGCAACTACAGCTGATCTTTGCCAGTAACAACACAGAACTGAACAAAGTCACTCCAGTGTCTCATGGGAATCCTGGTGCTTCCTTTCCCAAAGGGCGCTGCCTTCCTGTAGGTCAGAGCCCGTTCCAGCTGCAGTTGAGAACAGGACTGGACATCACTGTTGTTTCTCCTTGCTGGTGCCCAACATTGGCTTTGCTGTCTCCTTTTGAATAGTAGGAGATGAAATCCAGGCATTGCTGATTCTTGGCTGTGCTGTCATACTCGTGACTGTTTTCCTTCTCATCCAACAGATCCCCACCACCCATGTGTTCAACATGGGGCTCAGAGCCAACCTTCTGCTCCGGGATTCTAGTCATTGCAGTCTCTGTTGCTGAAAGGTTTGAGCAAGAAACAATCAATAAGCCTATGGAAGTGAATGTAAAGGAACAGCCTTTTGGCCAGTTTGGGTCAGCTGTTCTGGCTATGCTCCCTCCCAGCTTCTTCCTCACTGGCAGATCCTGGAAGACTGAGATGTCCTTGATTTAGAGTAAGCACTGCTTAGCAACAACTACAGCATCAGTGTGTTATCAACATTATTCTCACACTGAATCTAAACTACAGCACCAGCTACTAGGAAGAAAATTAACTCTATCCCAGCCAAAACCAGGGCTCTGCCAACAGCCTGGAAATGCCTGTCCTCTCCACCTGGGAAATGAAGTGAGCAGAAGTGCTTCTCCAGAGACTGGGAGACCTTTAAGAAATATGGGTTCTCCTAGTAATGCAGACTTTACATCTGTGCCATTTGGTGAGGGATAGAGAAAACATTTTCTGCATCTAGATCGAGTTTGCTATTCAGGTAGCACTAATGTAGATTACAGGCTTTCATCTTACTGTCTCTTTTTTTTTTTTTAAGAAATTGAGCATAACCTTGAATATGTCATGCAGACAGTTGTTTACAGTCTCTACATGTAGAGACTATAATGGGTATTTACTTGTTTCACCAAACTGATACTGCAGTTTTGCTCACGTAACTGTGCAGGTGTTTTATGGTCAATATCTGTTATATTAAAAAAAAAACCAATCTTGGTGGGTGTTAAGCTGTTCTTGCACTCTTCGGGTTTGTATCGCTAACAAAATCTGCTACTGGTTGCACTACAGCAAATTCTTAATATCTTGTTAGATGCTTTTTGATGCTTGTGTTTTGTTTTGGGTGTTGTTTGGTTTTGGTTTTTTTTTACTGGAGTCAAAATGTTTTGAAGTTTGGGTTTGCCACGTTCTCATGTTGTTATGTTGAGCTTGGAAGGGATCTTAAGTTCTCATTAGAATGAGAAAATATTTAAATGTTTAAATGCTGCAGCTGTTACCTAGCCTTCAAATAGAAGTAGCTCTTGGAAAGGACTATTTTGAACAAGCCTTGACAAAGATAAACCTCCTCATTTTGTACAAGAGTTCACAGTATGCTTGAGGCACATAGTAAGGCAAAACCAAGTCATTTTTGCATAGCCTAGAAGAAAAAATTCCAGCTATGCTGTGGTGAGCCAGGCTAGCTCCAGAACTGCAGTCTGCGCTTTGGTGATGTTCTGTTTTCCCTGAGTGGATTGAATCAACCACAGAAAGACTTCCCACATCATATTCTGGGCTGTAGAGTAAGCACTTCCCAGGAAAAAGTCTGGGACTTCCTTGTACCCAGCCTGGTTTTCTGCGCAGGCATTCAGCTGCTGAGCCTTGCACGTGCCAGGACAGCGGCCCTGTGCCGAGGGAAGGCAGGAGGGGCTCGGCACGGAAAAGGCGAATGGCTCAGCAGGTGCCCATGTCCCTTCAGGGCTCTGTGTGCCACCCCTAGAGGGCTCCCGCCTTCCTTCGGCCGCAGCGAGCCAAAAAGCCTGCGAGAGTATGCGGGAATCTGGCAGCGGCCGCAATCTGCAAAAAAAGAGCCCTCTGCCTGTGATGTCCTTCCTTTAATGTTTTCGTCTTGCGGGTGGGCACTGGAAAGCCGAGTGGGGAGCGTTTCTTTGCGTGATAACGCCTTCCTTCCTCCCCTGTGTCCTTTCAGAAGTTGCCATTTTTCTGGCATTTTGTGGCTTGCTTTTTGCTGCTGAAGATCCAAGCAGTTGGTTCAGGCTGTTGTCCAGCTGCCCGGTACCAGATCTCTGATAACAGCAGAAATCTGGGGAGGGTGCAAAAGGCGTTTTAAATGGAAGGCAAGAAATAAATATTTTCTATAGGGAGTGGGACTAAACAAATGTAGGTTAGAATGATACTCCTTTTTGCATCTCTTAGTCAAGATTAAAAAATTCTGAAGCCTTCTTTCTCTTTATATAGGATATAAAAGGCGTTTCTTTGTGTTTTTCTACAAAGAGATGCCTCTTTTTTTAATCCTTTAGTTGACAGCCCAGTTCCTTTATGAAACCACATTCTGGGGTCAATGTGGAGAAAAGAAAAAATAATTCTAACAGTGGACGAGAAGACACTTCAGGCTTTCTGCCTAATTAATTATAGTCATTTAAAATCTTGAGCAAAGTCTATGCTTGGAGAAGTTCTAAGTTATAATTAAGCCAAGCTGCTAATGATGGATCTAATTGTTGGGTTACAGACAAGCACAGGTAACACAAGTTGGGCCACTGACAGCAGATATTTTACCCAATTGTTTTCTGTTGATGCAGTTAATTCCACACAACTGTTCCAGCAGCTGGAATGACCAGCATGGGGTGAGTGTGGAGGCATGTCAGGAGTTTTCCCTGACAGAGTTAACTGGCACAAGGTCATTGGTCTTTACAGCTACCGTGTCTTCCTTAGAGCTGGCTGTCAGAAGGTTCCCTGGAGCACAGCTGATTTAGCCCTGCTCCTGTTGAACCCCTACCATGACAGACTTGGAAATGGGAGAATGGATCAGCTGCTGAGACAACTCTGCCAATTCCCTCTTTCTACCCTATATCTTTCTGAAGAACAGAAATGTTGCCATTGAGATTAAGGTCAAATTCAACAGCGCAGGCAGGCTTTGGTGTTGCACTGGTGAGTCTGCTTTTAAAACTAAACAGTAATCCTCTCCCTCTCTCTGTTACCCCTCCAAAGGATTTCCATCTCTTCAGAGTGATAGAAATATCAACTCACACGTGAGTATGAGTTACTCTTACTATGGATCTAGGGCTGGTTGCCTGTACAATTTTTAGTCCTAATGGATCAGGACACTAAAGTGAGTATCAAATTCCAGACATTCAGTACTAAGGTGACATTTAAAGTCTAAATACAAGGTGTTTGAAAGTTACCAGCTAAACCACTGAGACAATGTTCGTGCTGCACAATGGAGTGATACCAGGAAATTGTAAGGAAAGCATTTCAAGTGCTGGATTTTGTACTGACGCTAAAACCTTTGGAAAATAGTTTAATCTTCCTCCCCTCACCAATTATGTTCTTCTTCATGGGAAAGTTTATAAGGATGGGTTTTGCCCGAATTGTAGCATTTCAATTTGTCTTGGTTTTGTTTGCTTTCTAAGGTAAAGAGATTATAGATCTGTGTTCCCAGTCTTAAACTTTGTAATTGGTGGTTTCTACTTTTTTATTTCCTTGGTAATGCTAGCAAGAGATTGGGAAGGACTGTTTTCTGCAGGGCAAATTAGACATGAAGGAGATCTGAGCAATTTAGTGTTTTTTACTTTTAGGTAGTTTAAGGAAGAGCTAACGAATAAGCCCTAATACAAATACTAACAAAAGCACTTTGTTTCTTCCCCCTACTAATAATCACCTTTTGTAATGGAAGACACATTGCAGAGGCTGCCCTTGCCATTAGAAAATTGTCTTCTAATATTTTCTTGTTAATGACCTTTTAAGTCAGTGAGCTATTCCCACTAGCAGTTGGCCAGGCCAGGATGTGCATTAGCAGGCTAATGGCAGGCGTCCTTGCCCTGCCTCATGGCAATCCTCTGGAGCTGGCTGCATCACTAGGAGCACTTAATACTGGCTTTAGCTCTGCTAAAGCACTTCTTGTGCTCCCATCACCTCCTTTGGGAGACTGCTCCATTGACTAATAGATCTCACTGTCAGGAAGTGTCTTTCCTGTTCTTCAGTCGTACTGATCTCAGCTTCAAAGTATATAACTGTAACTTCTTTGACTACTCTTCAATGAAAAGTTTAAAAAGAAAAAAAAAAGGAAAGAACAAAAGTCATCACACTTGTATAAAAAAATAAAACTGAAACTAACCTGGTTTCCAATCTTTACTGTAAAACTTGTAGAACTAAAACTTGTAGGGGTTTTAGTTTAAATACTGCCTGCAGATATTTTTGGCTGATGGCAGCAGGATCTTGAAGCTGGCTAGCATTAAATCCACTCATAAATAAAACTACTGCACCTTTGGGTCTGTCAGGGACTGATGTGTGTGCCTGTGTCATGTACAAAAGCTGGCAGCTAATGAAAGCCACACAGAGCTGCTCAGGGAAGTTTGTGAGGTTACACAATGCACTAGTTGAGATGTCACAGGAAAGCCAAGGGCTGGGGGTGTGGAGGGAGGACCACCGGAGCTGCATTTTGCAGAAAAATGGTGTCAGCACAAGAGCAGCCTGCAAAGCCCCCGGGCTGGGCAGGGGGAGCTGACTGCAGCCCTCGCCAGCCTGGGAGAGAGACTGGTGTGCACGAAGTAGCTGGAGAGGGGTTTTCACAAGGACCTGTTGTTTGGTTGCTCAGATTATATCAGTGTTCTGGCTATTGAGAGGGATTTGGCCTTTGGGTTTTGCTTTCAGCTTTATTTATTTTTGCCTGTTCTCAATTCTCTTTGTGAATACCAATATTCTGAGTCACTCAGAATGATTTCTGCCTTCATTAACAATTCCTTCCAGCTCCCCTTCGACTGTCTGTAGGCTGGTGCCTGCCCTGCCTCCCCCTTTGCACTTTGCTGCACATATTTAGCTCTCAGTATTCCATCACTTCTCAACTCCTGCAGCTCTGGCACCTGAGTACCTTCAGTTCTTTGCACAATTTGTGTTCTTCACCTGATCTCTTCTGCACTGTTCTTGCACTGTCCCACATGTTTCCCAGCATTTGAGATATGGTATGAGGCTACAGTTTATCCCAGTGCTACAGCAGCTCTGCTTAGAGCTGATTGAGTGAAATGCTTCAACCTGGAAACCAGGCATCCAGTGTAACTGTTTCTGTTACACAGCTCCTTCTGTGTCATCCTAAATGAATCCATTTACCTATTGCCTTTGTTTCTTTGATGTACATTGGTGTTGAAACTGTCTATGGTATCTACACCAAACAGGGCCATGTTTCTCTAAAACCAAAATTAAAAGATGCACTATGCCAAAAATGTAATTGTATAGTGCTTTAAGGGGTGCTCCTACAGGAACTGCTGAGCTCTGTCACACTCTAAGGCTCATGTGTAAGAAAATAACCTGGGAAGGAGGCTGGGTCACTGTGTCAATACTGTGGATGCCTTAGAGCTTGGTAATGACTGTCCCTAATGGTATTCAAACAATCTACATTTGCTTTAGCTTTTTTCAAAGTCCAGATGAGCTGCTCAGAGCTCTCTTAATTATGCGAATTATTTAATGCTCATTTGTATGCAGTATGTTCCTGCTTTGAAAGTACTTCACAGAATTGGAGCCAAATTCAGCCTTGCAGCTCCACTGAAGTCAGTGCTTGTCTGTGCATCTGTTGGTCGCTCTCTTTTTTGTTTTGATTGAAGAGTTAACTTCTTGTTATGCTGGTAATATTTTTTTAAAGGTAGTATCTGAAAAGGATTTTTCATCAGTCTTCTCTCCTCCCAGAAAGTCAGCCATAAGTACAGAAGCAGTTCTGCTGATTCTCACATCTCCCTCTTAACCCCTGCAAAAGGAGGACAGGCTAAGCAGAATACAATTTTGGTGTTCTTTTCTTTCCTTTACTTTGCACCTCCTAAGCACAGTTTCAGTGATATCTGGCACTTCTCCTGAAAATCATCCTGCAAAGAATCTCTGCCATCTGACGTATGCAAGATATTCTCTGTGGCCCATTTCTGGTTTAACACAACATGAACTGGTGGAGGCCAAAGCCTTGTACAATTCTGCAGGTTGGTTGTGCTCAGTTATAACCACGTCAGGATGTATTTTCTTCTTGTTGAGAGCAACAGGCAGAGGAGCCTACCTGAAATTTTGAATGAAAGTAGCTGCTTGAACTCTTAGTTCAAGCACAAACTCATTTTTAGTTAGACTTGATAAATGCAGTATTCCTGTAATGTAGTTTTTGTCATCCCAACCATGTTTTTAACACACACATTGAAGAAAATAAAGAATTATTGCGAAGATATTGTTCACTCCCTCTGGGTAACAAGTAGGGTGTGATTTTCAGCTTGCAGCACAGACCCACAGCCATCTACTGCCTGCACGGAGGAGGTGGGAGTAATGGAAAAGCAACCTTTCTAGATGTGCATGTCACTAGAATGGGCAGAGACGTTTCTTGTCAGGTGTTAGAGATTTGCTGGCAGCACAGGGATGAGTGCTGAGATGTGGGAATAATGGGTTCATTTTCAAGCTCCACAGCAGATCAATCTAGATGCCCTGATGCCCTATTTTACATAATGGAGTGGATGACTGCTTCCCCTCTCTCTCTTCTGCAGTACTGCCCTCCAGCTCCTGCCTGGGTTAATTTGGATGTTCACTATTGCCCACTCCTTCCCTGCTACCCTCAACTCCTCCCTCCCCGCTGCTTGCCCATCCCTTTTGGCCTGCATCTCTTCCTTCTGTCCTGCTGGGATGGATGTAATCCCCAGAGGAATGTGGCCTACAGGCCTCTGCAGAACTTGGGTGTGTGACTCTGGAGACCCACTGATGCTGAATGTAAAGCAGGAAAAAGCAGCCTCCTATCACCTGGCAGCCCAGGGAGGGAAGAAATGGATATCTGTGGGCTGTTCAGTGTGCCTGGATGTCCAGACAGCTTATCAGATGAAAAATAGAGGCCAGTCTTTTTGGCTTCATGTGCCATTTCTCTATTCATTGTGTCTGGGTGATGTATTCTCTGCCTGTGGTTTGAATAAATATCTTTCATAGCTACTTTCTGCTTCAGTCTCCCTTGGGACAGCTCTTTCCAACTCAGCTGCATCAGTAGTGTGGTGAAGATGTGAAGTCCAAGTGTGTGAAACAGAAGAAAGAGGAGAGAGAACTTCATGCAGAACATCTAAGAAGCTTTAGCTTCAATCATATCTCTGTGAAAGCTGCTGCACATAACACAAGCCTCAGCTGCAGTGTAAGTTGCATACAACTCTCTTAGTCAGGACTCTTCTTCCCTTTCCTCTTTGTATTTATATGTCCACAGAGCGTTCAAAGTATTTGCAAGGAGAATCCCAAGCTACTGGTGGGACCCAAGCTTGTGATGGTTTTTTACAAGGCTTTGCATTTGGGATGTTGCTGTGTTTTAGAGAGTATCCTGGAAAAGTAACAGGGATGTAATGGAAAAAAGAAATCACAATTCTGTCTGGAGAAACTGAGTTTTGTTTTATGTAGTAAGCACCCATCTCAACCCTGCTAGAGCAGAACAAACCTCCTTCTCCCCGAGTTGTTGTTAATTAACGTCTTGCTGAAAACGAAGTCTTTGCCATCTGTTCCACCACCTCACTATGAATGCTGCTCTCGTGTTGATTATGTAAGTAAAAATGAAAATATATTTTGGTAGAGTGCTGCATGGCACTGTGCTGATTCTTCTCCTGTTTCTATTTACCATTCCCAGCCCCCATCCCACAAGGAAAGGATAAGGCAACAATTGTTTGACTCCTCAGCAGCTTTATCCTGGAGCTGCTGTCCTGGCTGCCAAGCCCTGCATGTTGTGGGAGCAGCCACCTCACCCCTGCTGCGTTTGAGCCGTGAGCCCTTTGCAAACCCTGCCTATTATTAGGTTCATGGAAATGCCATGGTGGGAAGATGCCCCTTAAGCTGAAGCTGCTCTAAATTCTTGTGAGGGGTTAACTTGAAATGCAGAAGAAGAAAAGTAAAAAGGAAGGCCTGGTTACTCCATAAGTGATAGCCTGACCTCTGGGAGCAGCCTGCTGCTCCTGTTACAAGCCTGGCCTCTCTCTGTCCAAGGGTGGAGAAGGAGAGAAAGAGGAGGGGTAGCTTTCCTGTAAGTGGGTTAGAGCAATTACTGAGGTCTCTTACAGCAAATGAAGTTGTCAGTGTGAGTCACATTCCCTTTTTTCTCTCACTGCCAAGTTTTAGGTACTAACCAGACAGAGGGAGAAAAAAAAAAGGAAAAGCAACAATGGGGTAAAGTTGAACTGGAACAACCCTTCATTCGGGGTATTGTTTGATGTTTTAGCTCTGATTGTACATAGAGATAAAGGATCTATAAATATCCTGTCTGCTGAAATTCCTTATCACAACATCGCCTGTCAGCTGAACAAATAGGTTAGGTTCTCAAATAATACATAATTACAATTACGTATGTAAATACAAAATTACTGATTAAATCCCTGCAATACCACATGCAATGGAGTCTCATCACTGGAGAGGACATTAACCTCTTGTGGTGCACTAGAGCTACCTCAGCCTTAGGACAGCAAGTGGCACATGCAGCTGTTACTGCTGAAACAGCAGGAGCTTGGAGACTGGGCTGGAATAAGCAAGGAGATATTTATCTGCATGACTAGGCGAGATGAAAGCGTCTTCTGACACTTTTTGAAAGTATCTGAGCATTTAGTTCTGTTTAGCAAATGTCTGGAACCTTTTCTACTCTGCTTTAGAGCTTTTAATGAAGCATTGTGATTCCCATTGTGGTCAATTGTTTGACACTTTTATTATTACTGGTATGCAGAGCGTTTTTTAATGTTTGACAGCTGGAGAAAGAAGTATTTTGTGCATTGAAACTTTTAGCACAAAGCTGCTGTTTTCCATTCTGCCTTTGTCTTTTATTCTTGCTGATGCAAATCAACGAAAGACAGAACTGATTAAATTACATTTGTTTACTTCTTCCTTGATGATAATAAGACACAGCCTGCCTTTTATAAAAGAAATAGAGGATGTGACTGTTTCTACAGTATTTCTAGAAAGGCTTTTTTTCCCCTTACAAGATAAAGGCATTTATTTGTTTCTAATGTCTTGATTTACCAGATAATGCACACTTCCTAATGTGTATGGAACAAGAATAGAGCTATGAAGGACAGTTAGCAATGGATTCCATTTGGAAAGCTTCTATCTTGTTATTTTTATTAATCCAACAGTATAAATTAGCAGAACACATCACAAAACAAACACAGCAAGATACTTCTGTCCTTCACAGTAGGGCTGCTGATCACTGCACAGAGCAGTGCCCTCCATTGCAGGCTTTAGGTTTATACAGCCACAATCCTGCTACTGGGTCCTGCCTTCAGGGCACTGGTACCACTGGAGAGAAAGGAGAGGCACAAATGGGATTCCCAGGATTGTTTTGGTGAGTAATGTGCATGTCTTGGGGATTGTGTAATACTTTTGTTTTTGAACACTTGTCCTGAGAAAGGAGGACTGGGTTTGTCTGTATTGCTTGTGCAGTTTGCATGGAAAATTTCTAGTGGAAAGGCTCTCTTGATCCAGGCTGCTCGTGAGAAGGTAGGACAATGTCACCAGGAGCACAGAGAATTATAGCTGGGAGACTCTGGGAAGCATAAATGGCAGAAACAGGAGAGGCAGAGGACAAGCAGAAAGGAGGTGGTTAAGGAAGTCATTACAAAACTGCCCTCATGATTGCTTTTTCCTGCATTTTTCAAAAACAGACAAAAGTGCAGCAAAGGGTGGCAAAGGCAAGAGAAATGTGAAGGCTTCTCAGTGGTGCAGTCAAACCTCCGGATTTTACAGCTGAAACTAGTCTTAGGGAATGATATCACCTGGCAGCTGAGCCAAATCTAAAGGACTGCTGGTATAAAAATGATGCTTCTGCTTCCAGTCATGCTGCTTTCTTTGTACGGGTCTGGTGCTTGTCTGACTCTTTAATGAGCTCATGCAGCTCGGTAAACTGCAAGAAAATGAATTCAGTAAAAAATATACCAGTCTAGGAAAGGAGAAGAATTGGACACTGTGAGAATTGAGACTGCATTGAGTGGGAGAAGTACTAACATCAGAATTTTGCTGCACTTTTGGGGGGTGCCTTGCTCCTAGTTGATGCTTAACCTCTCACTTCACCTCCTAGGTGGGGCTTCCCTCAAAAGGGCACAGGATGAACACGCCTGAGCAGTGAGGCTGACTGGAGAGGTGAAGGAAGGTCACCCCTGGGGCAGAGAGAGGACTGAATGGAACTGCAGCAGCCCAGCAGGATGCTGACATGGGGAAGAGTGTAGTGCCAGAGGAACCAAGAAGGAAAGGGGACACGTGCAGAGTAACCACAGAAGGTTACTGCAACAAGCACTGGAAATATGCTTGCATATAGAATAATGGTCCCATCTTCCTAATCTAGCTCTTAAAGGGTTTATTCTCATGTATCCATGTAGCTGCCCCTGAAGGTGCTTATGTCCCTCATTTAGACATACATTTCTCTAAATTGGGTTTTGATAAGAGGACAGCTGCTGCATTTTTATTATCTGTGATAAGCAGCAGTAAAATCTGTTTAGAGTTCATGATGGAAATGTATCCATATATTGGCATTTTTCCAGCTGCACTTCACAAAGGTAAATGGGACATGAGAGTGGTGCACTGCCCCCTTTTAATCCATTTTCTCTAGACCGGGGCACTTTGCCTCTCTGCGGGAGAGGCCAGCAGAGCTACTGTGCTAATAAACACTCATTCCTCACTGCAGCATCTGCACTTCCCAGACTCATAAATCCAAGCAACTTGTAGTTGAATAGCAATTAAATATCCACGTGCATTTCCATACCACGGTCTGGTGCACAAGGCATAGGCTAAGTGGCTGCACATCTGCCGTCTGCTCCCCCACACGTGCTGCTCGGCAGAGCGTGATCACTCAACCTTCTCCTGCCACCAGTAATGGTACATGGAAAATTGGGTGCAGCGCATCATCCTACAGATATTTTGCCATATCTTTTAAAAAGAATTATGTTCTTTCTTGTTTAGGTTGGTTTGTTGTTGGTGTTTTTTTTGTTGTTGTTGTTTTGTTTGTTGTATTTTTGTTTGTTGTTTGTTTGTTTCTTTTGAGCAGCCTTTATTGTCTTTCTCTCAGGATTTCCAGGCCACGGATTCAGTCGGGCTGTTAATGTCAGTTGGAAATGAGACATCATATTGATATTCAGGACACTGATATATCCTCACAACAATTTTGTGTCACTTGTACAAAACCCAGAGACTTGGTAATGCAGTAAGATAAATGTAGTGCCTGATTACAGTGGATGTATTGGACTTCTAAAAGGCATCTCTTATCATGAGGCTCTGTGTATCTGCAATAATAACCACCATATGTCAGGTAAGACAAAGATAATGTGAGCCAGATCATTTTCCCATTGTTAAAACTTTCAAAAGCCAAAAAGCTACAAATGTCTTAATTATTAATTCAATTTTGCTACATCTAGTGCTTGTAGCTGGAGGGAACATCTTTCTGAGGTTCAGTCTTCCTTCTTGTCTAACTGATAACAGTCTGTGTGGCAGAGTTTTAAATGCTATAGCCATTTAAAGAAGTAGAAATTGTACACAGTCATTGCCCATCTTGCATTTCCATGCAGCAGGATTTTACCACATGAAACTGCAGTTCAGATGTTCCCATCTTGAACAAACAGATAAACCTTGTTGTTTGCTTTGAACTTAACAGTGAATTTAACAGTGGTGAAGCTGTATGAGGCACCAGCCTGTCTTGTGTCTGACTGTACAGTGTTGCTGTTGTACAGTTGCCTATCAAAATGCTTCCCCATGGAACTGGCAGAAACCCTGAATTCCCTCCCCAACCCCCACCCTGTGTGTCTGTCAGCTGCAGACCAAGTCCCAGCCAGATCACAAGAACATCCTGAATCAGTCACAATAATTTGCATTTCCTTGCCAAAGATTTTATCTGCTGGGGGTGCAAATTGTGCCATCAAGGTTGCTGGTGTTGAAAAATCTGCACCCTTCTGCTCCCCAGCTCTTCCTTTCCCAGCTAGGTTAATTTATCCAGAAGAATTAATTGAAGGAACAAAGCTGACAAGTTAGAAAGGCCACACAGCAAGACAGCACCACTCTGAACATCTGCACAGTTTGTGTATTTGATTAGGTACCTCAGCACTGGCAGATTATTGTTGTTAAAAGCAAGTCTTACTTTTGCCATTTTCATACAAGATTCTCTCCTGCCATTCTGCAGATGTTTGTTCTCTGTATCCCCACATTGTTTAAAAAAAAGACGAATGCTGATAGTAAAAATTACACTTGCTCACTCGAACACCTTGCTGTTTACATATAAGAAGAATCGTGCTGGGGTGCAATGACCCTAATGAAAGATGTGACATGGCCTTCAGCAAGAGCTGGACGGGACCCTCAAAATCTGCTGCTTTCACACAAATTGTCCTCCAATATATATAATGAAAACCTTCTTTTGTTTATAATGACAGATGCCACAGGGGTTGTATATTTGGGTATTATTTTTTCTCTAGGAGTGTTTATTAACAAATGCTTGCAAGTTTTATGATGTGGTGAAAACTGTATCACTCATGATAAACAGGAAGTGCTCAGAGGTATTGCATTACCCCATAATGCAACACAGATTCCAATAGCTTGGCTCTTTTTCTCAAAATATGGTGACACCACTTCCTTTAGGAAATTTCTCTTCACAGCTTTTATCTGCTATAGAGATGCAAAACTACAAAAGAAATATTTGTTTTTTAAAATGGTGATTCATTAGTTTTGGGCTGTAGATACTGATGTCTATAATTTATACAGAATCTATTAAAAATAAGCAGTAAAGACCTTTTGAGCTGTCAGATCAGTGAATTTAACAAAGTGCAAGGAAACAGGAGACTGATACCTGCCCTCTCTCCAGCAGCATAGGTATAGACAGCAAAGATGCAGATTTCCCTGCAGCCATAAACCTGGAGCTGCCTCTTCTGCACTTCCATGTCAGCAAGGTCAGGACCTGCCCAGCAGAGAAGAGGGAATCCTGTTTCCTTGTCACATGCCTAGGAAAGCCCAGTGTGACAGTTTGTATGTGGAACCTTCATCCAGAATTGCTGTGCTATTGGCCTGCAGCTTACCCTAAAGGCTGCCATGCACTTGTCATGGGATGTACAGCCATTAATGCTGGCTGAATGTTCAACCCTGGTGAAAATCTCAGAATGCCATTGGTGTACTGTCCCCTATCACTTGTTCCTGTTCAGCCACTGCCCATGGTTTAGATTACATCTAATAACAGCAGACAAGCAGGACGTGTACTTGTGCCATCAGAGTCATCAGCCGCACGCATTTGTGCTGAACGTCACCCAGCAGACGCCGACGTCAGGGAAAGCAAGTCCTGGTGAGCTCTTTTTAGAAGGCCTGGCATCATTCCCCAAACTGGTTCTCCCTGAATAAACTTGTGTGTCTGCCAGGGGCTTCACTTGCACACAGCCAGATGCAGTGGGGTCTGGATATCACCCCTCCAGCGAGGACCCTTCTATTCCCACGGCTCAGTCCCACTACCTGTTCGTTTTACTTTTAATTTACATTCTTCCCCCCCCATATTCTCATTTATTCATTCTTGCATCACCCTTTTCCCTCTGTCTTCACATCAGCCAGCCTCTTCATTACAAAAGTTCCCTACATTTTTTGCTATGAGCAAAAAGCATTAAAAATGCAATATTTAGACAACATAAAATCCTAATAATCTTCTTTCTACATGCTTTGACTTCTGCCTTTGCTGGAGGCATCACTTGTCCTGCCTACAGCTGAACCAAGAATAAGTGTGGGGGAAACACACTGCATGTTCTAGTATTTGTAAATTATTAGACTTCTGAGGTTATGTAATAATTTTGTAAAATTATGTAAAAACTTTTATTTTCTTAGCAATCAATGATAACAGAAACAAGAGACTGATATTATGTACTAGCTAAATCTTATTGTAAGAACTTAATAGCCTTCCAGAAAATAAGGCTTCAGCACAAGAGAACAGGGGTCAGGTAGCAGGACCTCAGTGAAGACTCACAAGTCGCTGTAATATGCTGTGTAAATACTTAATATGCATATGTTTCATTTTGCCAGTCCTGTAAATTAACTTTTTATCTGGTTATTCAATTCTCTTATCATCCTTAGCTTGTTTACTGAATTTCATGTCTTGGGCAAGATGAAGCAAGCTCATGAGGAGTAGCTGGTTTTCAAAAGATACAAGCTCCAGATAACCGAGGACAAGTAAGGCACACAACAATATTGAAATCACTCAGAGTTTTATTGCAGCTGACTGAGACAGAGTGTGCTTTGAGGCTGGGAAATTTCCATTACTGAACTGCAGGACAGTGCCTGGATACAGCTACAACTGCAGTTGAAAAATAAAAGCAACTTAATTTTATATAGACGGCTACAAAATGTCAGTATATTAGTTAAAATAGCTAGGTTTATATGATAAGCTTTTAAAGTTGCTGTAAATTTGATTCCTTTAAAAATATTTAGAGTATTATTATAAACTACTTGTTCAAAACTAAGCAACATAAAAATTACTTGAAATTGCAACTGTGTTTTCAAACCGTATTTGTGAACAGCAAAACTAACCAGAACATGATAGATAATACAAGACATCTCCTACAACAGTGACAGGTTCTGACAGTGACAGAATGATACCCAGTGCAGGATCAAGGCTGTTACTGACAGAATCATTCCGCAATTAATAATCTTTTGTGCTCCCCTTGGCATGCACAGAACAACCACAGCAAATCTGTTTTCTCATCTTAACTCCATGGTGTCTAAGCCACAGTAAGCTCCATGCAAAGTCCATCAGAATGTTGAATGCAGAAGAAAGGAAATACTGGGGGGGAAAGTAAATTTGTTCTGGCACCAAGTGCCCAGCAATTTGGATGAAAGATTGTTTTTAACCTCCCAGCAGTGCAAGATTACAGCAAGAGCCTCATTTTTGTTAAGGTCGCTTTACACTGCAAAAGCAGTGGGCAGCATTCACATGAAGATCAGTCTCAAGGGACTTCTGATGCGTGTCACCTGTTCAGTCAAGCCCAGGTAGGTACTGACTAGAAGTTATCACCAGCTGATGCTCTTTCTGAATCTTAGGATAGTTCCCTGTGGATCAGAGCTCATATCTAAGCAATTTCAGGAACCATCACCATGGTTCCTGAGTGTCTTAGAAGTTAAAATATATCTTTATAAAACATTTTAACATGTCTTATTTCTCTCTTTCATCACCCCCGCACAAAGGCTTGAGGTCTTTTTAAATAATTCCAGTGAAACTGTATGTACTTAATGCCTGTGTTTGGTTGGGATGATGGGGAGGTTCAGGTTCATGCTGACGTACTCGTACAGCAGCTACCAAGAAAGCCATGGCTGCAATGTCCCACGCAAATCACACAACCAGTATAATTATGATGATTTCAGGAGATGTGGCTTCAGTTTTAAATTAGCACAAAGATCTGAGATGCCTCCCACCCCCACTACAGAGGGGCACCATAGGGCAGCTCCATGGTGTTTGTCCTCGGCCTGACCCGGCACTGCTGATCCCAGGGCTCAGGGGCCTTGTGGTACAATGTTCCTTTTTCAAGAGATCTATTTACAGAACAAGAATTAACAGTTAAAGCAGAAACGAGTAACAGTGCAGGGAATTTCTAGATCCTGATTGTAGGATGAACTCATTCATGTGACTCCTGAACTTGACTGAAGATGGAGACAGTCCAAACCATGACGTATTAACACTGACTTAGCTAATGGCTTAGCTTTTTCTTAATATTCCTGTTCCTGCTTACACAAACTCTTCTCAGCAGTGCTTTGATTGCTGTTTGAAATAAAAAGGTTTTTTCCTTCTGCTTCTCATTATCTGCTATCATTTTTTAGTAAGTATCCCCTCTTCTCCCCCAACACAGCCCTTTATTTTGATCATGGAACTCATAATTTTCTTAAAACACGTTTATGTGCTTTCCAAAATTGAGGCTTTTATGTCACCTCGTTAAGGCAAAAGACCCAACATTAAGTGCAGGTAATGGCAGTGTACTTAAGTAGGCTGGAAACTGATTGATACCACCTCCCATCTGCTCTGCCTATCTCAGCAACTGCAGAGCTCTGAAATACTGCACCGAGTTCTGTCACGGGAGGAGTTGTTGGGAGAGCGTGCCACAGCCTCTGACCACTTACTCGGGTTTAATTGGATTAGACATATATTTGAACACAGCGCTCAAAGGAGCTGACAGTCCTTCCACAATTTCCTGGCCTGCCTGCTCGGTTTCCTTTTTGATCAGACACATCCCAGTGAAGGTAGAAAATAATCTAGATACACACCAGTTTTTAATTAAATTTGGTATGACAGGCTGTGTTTAAGCTACATTCTCCATAATAATTTGTTTTGCATTTGCTGATGACAGATTTATTTATGTCTGTAATCAGGACTGTAAGCAAATTTTCATTTTTAGAGTTAAAAGAACTTTTAAAATAATACTGTACTTGGTTTCAGAAAATTTAAACACTTGTCTGAAATTTCTGAGAAAAATAATGCTGTGTTTCTGAAGTGCAGAACACATCATGAAGCAAAAACCATCATACACGTGTAAAAATTAATACATCAGAAGCACTATCCCACTCAAATACACAAAACCACGAGCCGTAGAGTTGAATGCCTGTTAAGTACAGAGGGGAGTTAGATTTTGGTGCTTGCCCCTGACAGCTTTCCCTCCATCAGCCCAGGCTGGGTGGCACCTGGAGCCCGGGGGCCACCGGGGGTGCAGCCAGAGCCGGGACTGCCCTGGGCAAAGCTGGCCCGGAGCCCGGGGAGGCGAGCGAGGGTGCGGAGGGCACTGCACAGCTGGGAGCAGCTCCAGCACTGAGATGGTTTGGCCGATGGCAAAGGAAGCTGGTTCGGAGCAGGAAGGGCCAGAAGAAGGTGGGATGCCAGAAATGACCTCGGCGAGCTGGGAGAAGCGAGACATGGTCAGGGACATGGGTGGGGACAGCCTCAAGGCACGGACAGATGAGAAGCAGCGGGGATGCTGGCAGTGGAAATGTCAGCAGTAACCAGAGGTTAGTACTTCTTGTCAGGTCACTAGAGAACTGCAGGGAAAAAAGGCACAAGTGGAGTTAAGATCCTTGTGCATGAAGTCCTACAAACAAGGAAAAGCTGTTTTAGGAAAACTCTGCCTTGCAGGACAACGGAAAAGATACGGCATTGTTGCAAGCAGCGACCATGACTTCAACTGAGATTTCACCTCCCCTACAAAGTTTATTTACATTTATACGGGAAGCATCGAACAGGAAAACGTAATTACATGTAAAAGCATCACGCTAAAAAGAGTTTGCAAAGCTGTGTGCTGAAGTCGGGAAGCGTCACAAGTGAACTCGCGCTTATGGCAGTGCCCGAGCTCTGGCGCACGCAGGGCGGTGCGGGGCGAGCGCAGGGCGGGACCGGCCGGGCGCTGAGGGAGCGGAGGGCGCTGAGGCCGGCCCGGGCCCGGCTCCATTTCCCGCCCGTCACCTGACGCCTCTAATGGCGCCGCGCGGCCCACGTGACCCGCGGCCGCCGCGCCCCCTCCCCAGCGGCTGCGGTTACCGCAGTCCCCGGCCCCGCCCCCGGCCCCGCCCCCTGCCGCGCGCGGCCCCGCCCCGCGCCGCTCCCTGCGCGCGCGTCCTCGCCCCCCCCCCCCCCCCGTTCCCCCCCTTCCACCTCCCGGGCCGGGCGGTGCGCGCGCGCGCGGCCGGCGGCGCCTCCTCAGAGCGGCCGCGGCGGGTTCGGCGCTGACGGGGCCGACGGGCCGAGACCGGCGGAGCGGCCGGAGCGGGCGGCGCCTCTTCCTCCCTCCTCCTTCTCCTCCTCCTCCTCTCTCCTCCCTCCCGCATCCTCCTCCTCGCCCCCCTCCTCGCCCGCCTCCGCCCCCCCGCACGCAGGAACCGCGGTTCCCGGCACGGACAACATGGCGGCGGTGTCGGGGGCAGGGGCTGCGGGCGGCTCCGCCAGCGCCGGCGGCCCTGAGATGGTGCGGGGACAAGTGTTCGACGTGGGGCCGCGCTACACCAACCTCTCCTACATCGGCGAGGGGGCCTACGGCATGGTGTGGTGAGTGCGGCCGCCGGGGCAGCGCCCTTGCCCCGGACAACTCCCTCCTCCCTTCCCTCCCTCCTTCCCGCCGCCCTGCCCGGCCGCGGGCCCGGCCCGCCCTTGCCCTCGGGGAGGGGGAGCAGCTCTGTCTCGCTCTCCTCAGCTCTGCCTCCCTCTCCGTGTTCCCGAGGTTGTCTCTCCGGCATCACCCTTCTTTCCTCTCCCTCCCTGCACGCCCCCCATCCCTCGGTCGGTGGGTGCAGCTGAGCGTCTCGTTTCGTTTCGCTCGTGCCTTTATTTTCTTTAAATCTTGTCCCTCTGGAGTTGGTCGCTCTCGTTATTTCCTCCGTCTCCGTAGTGCGATTGCAGACGTTCAGGAAGGGGAGGGGGAAGGTAGTAAATCCTGCTGGCAGCCCCGCGTCCCTTCCAGTGCCCTGCGAGGGTTCACCTGGCTGCAGCAGCCCGAGGTCGTGGGGGATAAAAAAGGTGAATCTGAGCATAGGAGTTGCTGCCGCTGCCTGACTTTGCTCAGGACGTGCTGTCTGTGCTGCAGAGCTGGCCGGATTAGTGCCTGCGTTAACGTGTGCAGGTGAAAGTTCTCTTCAGCTCTCCTAGGTCTAAATTATATTGCATTCTAAAGACCTAGTCTGAGTCTCGCTGAAAAGCGATCGTGTATGTTTGCTGTGGGTAACATCAGTCTTACAGAGTGCCGTGAACGAACTACAAAAAACGTGAACTAACTGGATTAAGAGTGTGAGATGGATTTTTTAGCAGTCTCCATGAATTGGGCTGATGCTGTCTGATCTGTGTATCTAAGGACTGGTTATTAACCTGGCATGCTCAGTAGCCTTACTTAGGATTTCATATTTTGTCTTCCATTAGTTAAAAAAAAGACCTGTAGTCCTGAAATAACTTAAGGGATGCAGATGAAAAACTCCTTTTTGTTGCTGTTTTATCAACTTCCTTGCAACACTGCCTCTGTTTCTTCAGTATGGTTTTTGACCAGAAGTACTAAAAGCGACTTACAGGCTGTGACTTCGTGAAAGCTTTATCAGCATTAATTTCTCTCTCTGATGAGGAATCTTTTGTAAAGCAGTGCATTTCTCAGCGAGGACACCTTACAGCCTTCAGCTGTGTGCTACAGATTTTTATAGCTGTAGGTTTTTGCACATAGTCACTGAATTGTGCTGGCCTGTCAGGATGAAGTCATTGTGTGTTTCAGGGAGGGAGCTTTCATCTAGGCCTGAGTTTAGCTGGGAGATGAGCCTCTCTCTCAGAGTTTTGTGTTGTGGCCTTCACTTTTTTTTTTTTTTTTGCTGTGGGAAGAACCTTCGAAATGTAAATCAGAAATCCCGTTTACAGTGTAAAAATATCCTTGTTATTGTTTCAGTGTTAGAAATCACAACAGTATATCTAGTCCAAAATTTGTTGATGTTGTTTCTGGTACAGGCTGTATTTTATTATGGTTATTTTATCATCTGGACTAGGGTAAGGAAATGAGTGCAGATAATCTCAGTAGTGGCTGCACTTGTTTGCACTCACAGTCAGGTTTTTGAAGGTCCTAGGGAATAGCATTGCTGAGGTGGGTGCTGGGAACAGTCCAGTTCACTTCAACGGGGTGTTAAAAACTGTGTTTCACAAACAAAGTGAAAAGCTAAAATATTTCACCACAGATCAGGGACTGCAAGAAGCAGCATGATGGCAGTTGATGCCCTTTTTTGGCATCCCTGTGCCAGTGAGCAGATACAGGGGAAAAGGGGGCCACTTCTGCCCCTCCAAATGGTGTGTGGTAAACTTCTACACTGAAGCTGTTTCCACTTCAAATCCAAAAGGTTATTTTTTATTTGAAAACTTCTTCTGATACTTTGTCTGCTGTGAATGCTGTACAAAATCACTATCAACTTGACAATTTCCAAATCTCCAGTTCAGTTGAAATATGCACTTGGCTCAGTGCACTTGGCTGTAAAATTATTAACATAAAATGCCACATTACGTATTTTGTGCAATTGTGCCTTGGGTGTGAAATGACAGGGAACAAAGTCTCAGTTTATAGCGTGTACTTGATCAGGAAAGTGTTGGATGCACTTGTAGCAGTGCCATAGCAGCTGTGCTGTATTGTGGTGACTGCGATGAAATGCGATTGCCTATCAATCCCAGCCATGCAGGTTGTGCAGTTTACTGCTCTGTGTTTTGTGTTTTGCTCTGGTTGCTAATGCAGTGAGGATCTACAGAAGCTTCTCCCTCAGGGGGTGGGGTAGAGGGCAAGCTGCGAGTGTGCAGATGGAGATGTTTCCTGCAACTGCAAAATCCATTTAAATTTGTACACTTTAATAAAGGAAAGCAAAGCAGGCCCTGATTGTTTTGTTTTAGACCCACAGCTAATGTGGAGCTCTTCGGAGATGATGGTTATTTACAAGTGCACTGTGCCATAAGGCTTGTTACTTGGCAAACGAGTGTCTTTTGACTCTTAAAATCCTTCACTCTCTTTCTCGTTTTATCCTAATTCTTATGTTTCTACATTATTGGATTAGGGATTTGAAAACAATAAAATATTTTCGATTATATGAGTAAAAGGGCAAATGAAGTATTCTTAGGATAGTGCTGTTATGGTCAGTCTTCCATTTTGATTTTGCAGCAGAGAGAATAATGTTTGAGAAATATTGATCACAACATAAAATACCAGTACAGGAAATAGAGGAAGATGTTGGCTGAAGAGACTGTACGTGAATGTTCTCTCATCTGGATTTGAAAACCCTTAAAGGCATTTAACTATTTTCCCTAGTGCAGTCATTTTTTTACATAATCAGATTTTGAGTAAAAATAAACTCAGCAGAGCAGTATATTTACTGCTGTGTTGTGGTTGCACTTTCTCGGCTTCGTAAGCAGAAAAGGCACGTTATCAGGCCAAACCCCATCCTAATGTCCTCCAGTTCAACTCTGCCAGAATCGTTCAGCTTGTGATACAGGCTTCGCCTTACTCTTGCTGCAGAGGGTGAAGTGGTAGGAGGTGGATCCCTGTCAGAGCCCCTTTCTAACCCGTTTTTGTTTTGGTCATTCTGCATGTGAAACTAAGGGCTGAGCACGGAGCCAAAATCCTCAGCACTTCCTAGGACTGCAGGACATTCTTTGAGCAATTACTTAGTCATACAGTCATGTTTGTTACTCTGGCTTAATTTATCCAAATATACGTAAATGTTGTGTGTTGTCTTCCTCTCTGCTTTCACTTAAGAATTGTTAATTCTTTTGAGGGGCGTTGGGGTAAAGTTCTTTAAGTGACTTTCCCTTTTATTCAGTGATAGGATGTTATCAGCATCAGAGTCAGATGGAATGCACTTTTAGACCAGGTCTGAGTGTTTCAGAAATACCTTTCAAATAATTGGGAAAGGTTGTTGGGGTTGTTTCTTTCTCCCCTTATGTGGGCTTGGTTTTATTATTATTAGTAGTATTGTTTTAAAGCAGCCTGTTAACAAGCCATACTTCAAACACACTGGAACAGCAATAAAAACATGATAGAGTTGAGCTTTACATTTCCAGCGTGACTTGTTCTTCCTCCAGTTGATCAGCGGTAATTTGGCAAGGATGATAATTTGACAGTAAAAAACAAATAATCATTTTGGAAAGGAATGGTGAATTGAATGTGATAGGGATGTTCTCATTTTTATCCTAGCTTTTGGAAGCTTTTTTTGTCATCAAGCTTATATGAATGTGAAGTAATATCAGTGCTGCAAATAACTGCTTATAAATAAACAGTTGAATGCAGATGAGTGCAGTTGGAAGAAAATAATCTGCAAGCTCAAATCTTGGATTTCTTGCTCTGAATTTTCCATTTTACAAAGAGAGCTTTGTGTTACTGATGTGCTGTGAAAGAGTGATGTTAGAAGTTTAGGTAGTCAATAGGTAAATGTTAAAGTAATACTGAAAAGAATATTTAAAACACTTGGCAGTAGATTCTTTAAAGTTACACTTCTCTCTACTATCTCATGGGACCGCCCTACTCTTAGAGCATCAATAATTTAAAATTAAGAGAAGCATATTAATAAAGAAACAAAACCACAAAGAAATCTGGAATAGAATGATCTGCAAGGCATAGATATTGATATTAAAACATAAAATTTGAATGGAGTTGATGATTGCATAATAGTTTATATTGAGTTACATAAAAAGGTGGCTTTTGCATCCTCTGTGGGGGTCAGCATGGTGGCTGGGGTGGGCTGCTCAGTGGCAGTGATCAGAAAGAGCCTGTCATGTTTGTTCTGTTAACTCTTGCCTTGATCCAGAGAGACACAGAGCCCTTGATGATGGAGCCAGTGCAGGGATCCGTGCCCCTGTTCGTGTGTGCTTTTAGGGAGCACAGGTTGGGTATGGGTGTCCGTACGTGGTAATTAACATGTTCTGTCTGTGTGATAAGGAGAGCAGGGAGCTGATACAACTTAGCCAACCCGCCCCAGTGCAAGGATCAGAGGAGGGAATTAGGGAGTGTAATTGGTGGCTAGTTATCAGCTTCTTCCCTCTGGGGAGAAGGCAGATGTAAGCGCTTCCCTTCAGTCACTCAAGCTTCTAGCACTTACCTAACCTGGCGTGGGAATCCAAAGGAGAAATTAGAGCTGCTTTTCCTGCTCTCCCCGGTGATGGACAGGTGGCCCCCACAAGCTGTGCAGCAAGGACGGGCAGCAGCCACTCACTCCGTGTCAGAGCTGTCTTCCAGGTTTATGGAAGATAAGAGGTAGCAACTTGTGCTGTCAGCCCACAGCAATGGCTTAGCTGAAGAGTGCAGCTCATGGACACTTGCATTTTATAAATAAATACACATTATTCTAGCACAGCATGATCCATCCCATGGGAACAGACAGAGATAACTTGTGGGTTTTCTTAGAAGCATGCTTTATTAAGGAAATAAGGCTTATATGTTCACAGCATGTGTACGTGGCTGCATCTGTCCATTTCCCATACCCGTACATATGGTTCTAGTACCTGTTGCCTGCCTTCCATCAAATCTGACAGATGGTAAAAGTCTTAAAGATGGAAAGTTATTCTGCAGGTTTCACAAAAATAGGTATTTTGCTCGAGTGAAGAGATCCTGTATGCTGCTCAACAGGGGAAGAGATTGTATTGGGGCACATGTGAAAAATCAGACTCCCTGAGGAGACGTGACATGCCCCAGTTTCACAGATGGATTTATTGCTACTCCTGAGACTAGAAATGTGTATTTGTAGGACACCAGGCTCTGTTAGTTCAGTGGCTTCTTGCTCAGGGGTGGGGATCTACAGCCCAGAGAAGAGTTGGTGCTTTACCAACTGAGTAGGTGTAGAGCTCAGCTTGTGTTGAAAACTAGTACTTCGCCAACATAGTAAGTTTTTTTAATGCTTTTTCTGTTGATGCTTTGTCAGTTTTCAGCTGTGATCTAGAAATGAAAATAACTGATTGATTTGGTATTTAATGAAAATATTTTATGACAGCTTGCTATGGAATATTTCACAGCATAATGTAGGTTGAAGGGGACTTTGTGAGGTCGTGTAGTCCAACCTCCTACTCAAAGCAGGGCTGATAACAAAATTAGACCAAGTTGCTCAACATGTCCACTCAGTATTTCCAAAATCTCCAGGGATGGAGATTCTACAGCATCTATGGGCAACTTCTGGTTTTAGTGTTAAACCGATTGTCCAGTGATACTTTTCCCCTTAAAAACATGAGAGTTTGCCTTGCTGCAACTTGGGACCATCCCCTCTTGTCCTTTGTACTCTTTGTTTCTGAGAAGAATCTGGATCACTTTTCTCAGTGATTCCTCTTTATGTAACTTAAAAGAGCAGTTGGATATTTTCCACCACCACCCTGTTTTCCCCTCCCAGCCTATACAAACCCAGTTTCTTCAATTTTTTTTCTTTCATGTCACATCCTTCAGCTCCATATGCATCCTAATGGTTTTCTGCTGGGTTTGGTGCAGTACTGGAAGGGAGGAAAACTGGATGCAGAATTCCAGATGTGCCCTCACAGCAGGAATCAGTTCCCTTGACCTGTTGGCTGTGTGCATAACACAACCGAGTCCTTGGTCAGCCTTCATCACTGGGAGCTAGCACTGCTCATGGATAAAAGTGGATATTGTTCTGATAATTTGGAGAAGGCTTTCACTTAAGGTGAAGTATTTTAGGAACTTTTAAAATAATATCTGGAAAAAAAAATCCCAGACCCAGGAACATTTTATTAAGTTATTTCAATTGTATTTGATTTTGATTTCCAGGTTGCTCAAATGAAGTGTATGGAGCTATAAATGTATTCAAAAATATAGCTTCTATGTTATTGTGTTGTGAGGTAAATAAAAATAAGAGTGTAATAATGTGAAATTCAGAAGTATTGTTCATTTCAGTTGATTTATCTGTGTGAAATATGTGTTCTGTTAATTGGCAGGATGGTTATTAAAGACACTGGTTTGCTTGTGGATGAATCTCCTTTTCAGAAGAGAGCTTGTTTTCCTTTGCTTTAGTACAACTTTCGGGTCTATGTTTGAGCTATTCTCACACTCGTCTTTTTGCAAGGTGCACAAGAAACCAAACGCAGTTCATTGTCAGCTTTGAGCAGGTAGATTGGTAAGATAATTACAGCTTGTAACAAATGTCAGTGATTCAGATAGGGTTATTTGATGGTAGGTCCTTTGGCAGGGTTTCCTGTGCTCCATCGGGGGCAGGAGTTGGTTTCTGTTTCACGAGCATTCCTGTCTCCACCCGTTTCCGCTGGGGAGAGCTGGTGCAGGGACAGCCTCGGGTCCCTCAGTCCCTTCCACACCCTCCTGATGCCCCGGCTGCCTCCACTGCCTGGGCTTGTGCTGTGCCCCTCCAGCCCAGTGACCTCTTAGTGGTGGATTCAATACTGGTTTGTGTATATATGTCTTGTAGAACGGCTGTAGTAGAAATATTTTTCAGTTAGATTTGGGCAGAATCTTCACGACAGTTGAGTTTTAGCAGAGTTGTGCACATCTGTGTGTACTGTTCATCTGTTTGCAGTACCCAAAATCACAACCACCTAAGTTCCCCTAAGAGGAAATCTTTTCTCTTGGAAGTTCTTCTTTTGTATTATAAGAGAATTTTCATAAAATACTGAAATACTCTGTGGTGATTAGGATGCAAATGAGAGTTTTTGTTACATGGTGGAAAGTAATTCGTCTGTGTTGTGGGTATGTTTTAAGTACGAGCAACTCGCAATTAGGCTACAGTTTATAATGTGCAATTACTTCATTTTGCAGTTTTTCTTAACATTAGCAGCTGCCACTGCAGTACATTACTTCTTGCTTCTTCAAGAAGTAAGGCAGAAGGAAGGCAGATTGCTTCACCAAATATTGCTGATGTGTCCTGAGTAAAATTTCAGGTCATTTGAGCACTCCAAATCAATACTCCCCAAAATGCTTCAGTCCAGAATTTGCCCAATTTTATTGGGATTTGGATGTTGCAAAATATCCCAAATGACATTCAGGTTGACTTTTATATTGGATTTTTTTTTTTAGTGTTTCATAATTGTGAAATAGCTTCCTTTCAGCTACTGTAGCCAACATGTCTTAATGCTGATACCTCCTCTGAACAAACCACCAAGCTGTGAATATGCTGAGGGTTTACTGTTGGCATGTCTTTTTAGAAACATGGAAAAAACATGCAGAAAATGCCTTGTAATCTGATACAAAGGGAAGTAACTTCTGATAGTGGTGAGATGCACACTCAGTGCTAGTGGTTTGGTTGCTTTGGTTTGCAAGTGAAATACTGAACTAACCATGGCAGAGTGGACAGTAGCAATGACCTTGTTTTCATCAGTGCTTTGAGATAGTTTTCATTTTGCAGTGATGTTTCTGTCAGGTTTAGGAAAATCTCTGCTTTTGAGTGTGCATGGATAATTTTGTTCTATTTTCTGTTGGAATGAAATACCATGAGCTATCTCTTCCGAAGATTTATGTGGTATGGAAATAATTAAATAAGCTGATTTTAGGAGGAGTACATGGCATATATGTCAAATTAGAACCTTAGCAGACAAAGGACTAAACCACACTGGAGGATTTGTTAATCCTATCACCACTCACAGCTCTCTGGTAGGGCTCTCCCTTCTCTCTAGGAAAGGGGAAATGTTTCCTGCACACATTTATGATTCCTGCTTTGCTGCTTGGGATGTGGTGGTTGTTTTCCAGGCTCTGGAGTAACAGTGATGATGTTGCTGACCTGTCCTTTGCTGTCCTGGTGGGTTTTTGTTGCCCCTTGAGGAGCCTTAAGCACAGGGGGAGGAGGTGGGCACCTCATCGGCTGTGTGGAGGCTGAGCTCTCCTGGGAGGCCCAGACACCTGAGCTGAGCTTTGCAGAGCTGAGCCTTGCAGGCTGACCTGTGCTGATCTTGGGCTGTGCTGCTGCTGCAGGGGCAGCTTTTCCCTCTATGCCTCTACTCTGCCACTCCTTCTTCCTGTCTTGTGCTGGGGCCTGCACAGCTGGAGCATTTGCTGTGTTGGAAAGCTGGTTGAGCTGAAGAGGGACTTCATAAAAAAATAAAATTGAAAGGTGAGAAGTTGAAATGATGGATACAAAGCCCTGTGAGTGCTGGTGCTGACACAGGAGGGGAATAGGACTATGCAGGTAAAAGCTTCTTTACTGTTCTTGCTTCAGCTTGGAGCTGCTTTAGTTCTCTGAACTGACACAAAAAAAGGCACTGCTCCAACCAAAAAAGTGAGAAAGGGCAGGGATGTGAGGCATAAAAGGGAGAGTGAACCACAGCCCCTCCTTTGAATTCACTGAGACCTTAGGTGATCTCATGTTGCTGAGCTCTTACAATTTTAGCCCAAAACTCATTCCCAATAGGAATTTATATACCGAGGAGAAAGATAGTGATATTTAATATTGTAATATTTTATCAAAAGTGATGGGGGCCTTTGGAATGAATTTATTTCACAGATGCCAAAGGGCCTTTAAACATAGTGAAGTTTGTTAAATCTGGTATCGATGCTATCAAAGGAAATACTGGCAGTGCAGAGCCAGTAAACCTCTAAATAGGGAAGGGAAGTGGGAAGGGAAGAAATAGATAAAGTGAGATGTAAGAGTTTTCTATTTTCTGAAGACTAACTTGAAGTGGCTTAAAACAGAGTAGGCGTACGTGGTGCTTTGAAGTCAGCGTTCTACAGCTAAAGGTATGGAAAGAAAAATACACATTAGAAGAGATTGAGAGAATTGATTTTTTTTTTTTTTTTTGCAAACAACTAAGATTAATCAAAGCACCATAAAATTAAATAACATCTTTAGCCAAACAGTTCAGAACCTTGGGTGAAATAGCCAGTATTTTTCTAATGCCACTGTTAAGGTGTAGTTCTAGACCTGCTGCTCTTCATAGTTCTGTTTAGTAGGTTCTAACAAAACACAAATCATCTGGTCTGCCACACCCAGGATTATGAATTGACTGAGCTTCTGGCAAAAGTAATTAATTTAACAGACTCCATTTTGCATGACTAGCTATTCATTCTCAAAATACTAAGAGTGATCGAAGGAATTATACTGTTAAGTAATTATTATGTGCATAGTAAGTAGCTTAAAATTGAATTTTTTGCAAGGATCCATCAAACACTACTTTTCAAATTCTGAAAAATAAAATTGTGCCTTTGTAACCTATTAGAGCCCAGAATGGTTTGAGTTGGAAGGGACCTTAAGGATCAAGAAGAGCCAGCCCCCTGCAGGGACACCTTCCACCAAACCAGGTTGCTCCAAGCCCTCTCCAGCATGGTCTGGAACACCTCCAGGGATGGGGCATCCACAGCTGCTCTGGGAAGCCTGTGCCAGTGTCTCATCAGTATTAATTAGATTTATTTGAGCAGATGAAATGAAATGAAAGCAAATCTTAGGAAGTTGTGAAAGTGCCTTAAGAATTTGTGGTGTGAAGGGCAAAAACCTGTAGTAGATCAGATCTGAGTAAAATCACTTCAGAGTAATTATTCACCTTTGTCATGGGAGGAAGGAGTTGGCGTAATTGTAGCAGGAAGCTTTACTATTAGGATTGATTTGGATTGTTAAGAGGAAGATGACTGAAGCTGTAGGTGGTAAAGGTGAAGGCAGTGCTGTTCCAGTTTGACCCAGTAAGCCTCAGAGGTTAACTAAAAGCACAGTGGAGTCTGCAGGGGTCACATGGGCACCTTGCTATGGACTTGTGGTAAAATAAAGGGCACTGATTTAGAAATTATATTTCTTTTTTCCTTTTTTGGGTTTTTATTTGTTCACTGTTTTTTAAAGAATCTAATGGTGAGGTAACTCTCCATTTTCATGGGTTGCTGACTTTCCTACATGGCAGGAGTTAGTCTGTAAAACGGAATCTTTAATGGAGAAATGTAGACGTCTATTAAGATGCCCCTGTTTCTGTAGTTTATTTCCTGAAGTCTCAGCTGACAAACCTGAGAAATGCTTTGTTATTGAGAACCTCTTCTAGAGAAAGCTGAGAAATCAAAATGAAACTGTGACATGGATTGTCTTTTTATAAACAGGTTTCTTGAAACAAGGCAAGTGTAATCGCAGTATAGGTAGGCACTTGTTCCTTCTAAAACCAGGTGCTGATTTTGTAAATTAGTGCTAATAAAAAAGTCTAATGAATACTACACTTGTCTTCAAAATATTATGAATAAATGGAGGAAAGTAACAAATATTTCTAGTAAACGTAGGTGTTTACAGTTGGCTACAATTGGCTTTAGCAGTGTAAAAATGACACATTACTCAGTGTCCTCAAATAGTCTTTGACTATTTTTATCCTTTTTCCAGTCTTTTCTCTTTATTAAAAAAGTCATACACTGTAGCTGCTCTCTGTGGTTTAATCATGTAGAAGAAGAAAGTAATTATTCTGAAGAATGTGGAAGGGTTAACATCTGGTTATTAACAAAACAGCTCCAAACAAAAAACCCAAAACCCTCTGCAAATCTGCACTTCTGCAACCACCTTCCCCCATCCCCAAAAGTTACAGTGAGCAGTCTGTTACAGTGGTTGTTACTGTGTCATAATATTGCATTATTTTATTTACAGGAGTCTTAAAAATAAGTTTAAGCTATTTGCATTGTAACTTGATAAATGTCAGTGTGTTGTGTAAATGTCCATGATTGAGCTAAATGTAGACTGAATGAAAAGATTAAAGATCTCCATAGATCAGCTTGCTTGCTAGGAATTATTTTTGACTTTCCTATTCTGTGTGTAAGCCGAATTACCCAATATTTCACAAAGATTCTTGTCTCTGGATATGCCCTTGGAATCATGTTTCCACAGCAACACAAAGCTACTGATAAAAAAAATCCCTTTTAAACTTCAAATCAGTCTTTTATTTAGAGTTGTAATTAGGATGTTTGCTGGTAGCGTTGTGTATTTTGTGTGTGTGTGCTGAGAGCAGCCTGTAAAACAGCCACGAGGTGAATAATCCTCGAAATGTTGGAAGAACATCCCATGGTGGGGGAAGCCTGCAGGCAGCGTGGCAGAGGAGCAGGCAGTTGTTTTTCAGCGTGGAGGACCAGCCCTGTGTGGGATGCAGCGACTGCCAGGAGCTGGCTCCTTTCCTGCCGGCAGCTGCGGCGTGCTCTCACTTGTTCCAGTTCTGCCCCAAATGAAACATGCGAGGAATAGGAAAGGGTGGAAGAACATGCAGAAGGGGCTGAGCTTTGGCACTCGGCCACACGTGCCTGGTGAAAGCTTCCCTTGCCGCCAGGGAGTTCATGGGAGAGGGGCGCATGGCCTGAGCGGGCAGCGCTGTGGGCTCAGAGCTGCCGTGCCTTTCTGGTCACTGCTCTTGGAAGCAGCCCCGCCCTGGGCTTCTGTTTGAAAAGGAAGTTGGTACCAAAGAGTAGAAGGGAAAAAAAAAACTGGCTTTAAAAGTTATGTGGTGCAACTTCTTGGGTTAAATGCTCATTTGTTTATTTTGTGCCGCTGTGCCTGATGTTTTACTTAGTCAAAACTTCGCTGTGCCTGATGTTTTACTTAGTCAAAACTTTATTATGTATTTACAAGATACTTAAAATCGGGATTGATAAACTCTGCTGCTGGCGCTTGTATTGATTTTCACACGATGTTGCAAAAGTGTCTAAATAACGGTGCCATTGCAGGTTGTCACAGGTTAGTAACTACAGCTTGAAATAGGAATAATGTTGTGGCTACAACGGTTGGGCAGTTGTAAAATCTGTATGTAAATTTATCCCATTACAGATAAATAGCACTCACAGCTCAATGATTGCTTCAGCTTGTGAGGCTGCACATGATTGAGGTAGAAATAAATCCTCCCTTCTGAATATTTAAAGTGTTGGTGTCTAGATTCATCATAATGGGACAGTTCTGTGGGTGATAATCAGTACATGTGCTTAACAATTAGAAACTAGAAACTATAAACTGGCACTCTAAGAGTTCTTAATATGGGAACTGTTATTCCCACTTAACAGATTTTTATCTTCTCTGGAAAGAAGTCAATATAATAGAAAGTTCCTGACTTCGGAAGGTGTCCCAGTTAACTGCTTCATTGCAAATATAACCAGTTGTTGTGAGGTTTAGTAGAAGCTGACAGCCCAGACAAATAGGTTACACTGTGCACACTGGGACAGCACTGCCAGAATGCAAATAATCTAAATTTAGGATATACTGGGAGGCGGATGGGATGGGCTGTGGAGCTGATCCTGGTCGGACTGCAGGGGGAGCACGGGTGATCAGGAGTTGCAAATGAGATCAGTAATTGCGGCTGCGGCTGCAACCCGCAGAGATGAGCTGGTGCATGGGCTGCAGGGAGATGCACCGGGGCCTGCATTTGCACCTTCAGGGTGGTTTTGTTTGCAAATACTGGAATGCACACTATGAGCAGCATATTTCTTCAGCAGAGCTCTGGGGTGGAGTGTGTAAATCTGCTGCTGGTGGCAGGCAATGAACAGTTGGATGGAGGGAAAGCTTGGGAAATGGTTCAGTCTCCCTTACAAAGGACCCGGTTCTGTGAGTTTAAGGGGTTTCCTGCGTAGTCAATCAGTTATTTCAGTAGGGCTTCATAGGCCAAATAGGGGTCTGGTTGTGGCCTGACTCTTCAATTCCACTGAAGTTCAGTCTAATGTGTAGCTTTTACGCTTTCCTATAGCACGTGTCAAATCAAGAAAGCATTTTTTAAGGGTCACAGAGTTTACTTTAGGCAATATGTGCTTTAAGGGCTGTGGCTGAGAATGTGAAATGGTATTAACTAGGTAATACAGATTCTCAATGTACCTGCATTATGCATGACATTTAAAATATTATGCACCAGCAAGTGTACGTGACTGCTTGTATGATTAGCTTCTTGCTCATAGAAGTTGAGATAATCCCTCGGATGTTTAATCAAGTTACAGAAAGGCTTATATTTCAAAAAGTGTGACATCAGAAATAAATCCAGTATCCCCTTTAATGTTTCAGCTAGACAGTATTTCAGTGTTACTCCCCTCAGCTGAGGCAGTGGAAGCTTAGCTGCGTTAGTGTGGGGAAATCCAATACAAACAGAAAGATGACTGTATGGGGAAGGTACCCTGGAGAGGAAACTGATTGCATCTTTATTCCAAATATGCAGCTTTTTTCCCCTAGTGAACCACGTATATTATAGCTGAAGCATCAGAAAGCAAAATTAGCCATCCTTTTCTAAATGACAGCATAAAACTTGTGCTAAGAAAATGCTTGAAGGACTGTAGGTGAAACAGCTACAAGAGAGGAAATCTTGGTATGTTTCATTGATGAATTTATGTTCATGTAATCTGTACAAGGAAAGATAACATATTTTCCATCAATAACCAGCTCTTGCAAAACAATAATTGATTTATCAAATATTTTCAGAGACTGGGAGTTTTTATTTAAGCAGCATCAATGGGTAAAAATTGGCATTTATCCTTTTTGTACTCTGCATAGCTGCTGCTGTCCAGTCCTTTGAAAGGACGTAAGATTCTGCATTGTGGCAGAAAAAATGCCCAGGTCAGTACAGAGGAGGAGGCAGAAGGTTTGTTTATAATGATGAAATGGCCCATAGGATTCTTTCCCAAATCCAGGTTGTTCATGCTTCAGAGTTATTTCTGGTTTTGTTTTCTGCTTGTGACCGACCTCACTGGTCTATTGTAAACACCACAGGTGACGAGCTAAGAAAATTACTGGAGCCCAAGTGCTCTTGGAGGTGATGCCAAGTTCCACTTAACAGCACCTGGTTATTATCTATTTTGGGATGAGGAGCTGCTAATGTGTCACCTATACATGTTCAGTAGCAACAGTTGTAATGAATACTTGCTCAGCAAGTGGCATTTCAAAGCTCCCCATGGAACGTTTGAGTTCAGTGTTTCTAGAGGCAAATAAATGATGCTGTCTGTGAGTACAGGCCAGGGTTGGGGATGCAGGCAGGTCAAAGGGATTGAGTGGGAAAACCGTGCAAAAAGAATGTCATTACAGTTACATATGCATGTGCTGTATGAAGATCTTACTGATGACCCTAATTGACTGAATGATGTGTCCATTTGAATAATGAAAGTGAGAAATTTTAAACAGTTTTGCATCCAGTGATGAAATTTTTATTTCATTGAATAATGAAAGTGAGAAATTTTAAACAATTTTGCATCCTGGGATGACAGTACCATCTCAAAAATACCTTGTTGCACCATATTTCTACTTAGTTGTCAAAGAGCCTTGATGTGGCCAGGCATTTAAATTCCTCTGAGGTCTCCTTTTCTCATTGGATCTTTGCATTTTAATCTGCTTTACCTGGTCACCTGGATGTCTCAGCAGAGTAAGGCAAATTAAAAGTGTACCAAAGAAAGTTCTGGGGCTCAATTATAGAAAACTGGTAGGATATAAAGCCTCCTTGGCTGGTATGATTATATTTTTATATTAAATAGTTGAGGCTAACAGAAATGTATGGAATGTAGGCTTGATTATTTTTTAATTTCCTAATAATGCAGTAGCAGGCTTGAGTAGGGACAAGAATCATATAAACACATCTAAATTCTAATTAATTAAATTACCATATACTTCTAATACAGTAGAAGATAGGATAATGAGATGCTTTGTAATTTATATAAACAAGACCATAGAAAACATACTAAAACTTGTTAGAATTCCTAGTCCAGATTTCAAAAAATTAGGTATGTTTTACTGAGACTTTTAATTAGACTCAGGCTGTGATATTCTTCATGAATGCATAGGCATGTTGAACAGAGATATTACTTATTGAGCCTGTTTATTGGTGTAGCTGGGAATGGAGTTCTGAGCTCCTGGAAAGAGTCTTGTAAATGTAGAAGGCAGTGAGTTCCTTACCGTGGGTCACAGTCACTGTGATCCTCACTGTGCTGCTGCCTGCTCCCACTCATGTGTGTACCTGGATACAGCTTGCTTTCTTCAAACTCTTGTTATCTTTGGAACTGAACTGGGAAAGGTGTTGTCACAAATTCTCCATCTCTTTTGTTCTTCCGTGTCTGTTGCAGAGGTGGTGACAAGTATAGATTGATGGAAGCATGAAAGATTGTGACAACTGGTATTACTTGTGGGAGCTGGACACAGGATGTGGTATTCTGTTGCTTAAGAGATAATTTCTGAAGGTTTTTCTGCAGCCCAAAGTGAATGGGTTAACTCTAGATGAACTTTCTCAAACTTTTGATGATTGCAGCATTTAGAAAAAACCTCAGACTTGGTTGTTGCACAGGCTGATAAAGAGAACAAATACCTTTTTCTTTGTGCAGTACCCACGAACCACAGACTCCAAGTCAGCAGGGAAAGCCAATGGCTGTAGAGACCCAAATAGGCTGGTGAAAGAACAACAGTGTTTTGTCAGTTCACCAAACTAAAAGGCGTGTCACTGTCACCTCTCCCCATTTGATAAAAGTAAATGTAAACAAAATGCACCAACCCTGTGTTAAATGAATTCCCATTCTTTCTTTCTGAATTGAATGAATTTAATGTTCCTTGTAATTGATGTTATTGATTCTCTTCTAGTTCTGCTTATGATAACGTCAACAAAGTTCGAGTTGCTATAAAGAAAATCAGTCCTTTTGAGCATCAGACATACTGCCAGAGAACTCTGAGAGAGATCAAGATCCTACTGCGCTTCAGGCATGAGAATATTATTGGAATAAATGACATTATCAGAGCTCCAACTATTGAACAGATGAAAGATGTGTATCCTTTCAGTGTTATTTGGCATCATTAGTAATGGTTGCCTCCTCTCTTTTGATTGTTTCTTCCCCTTCATCCTCTTCCTTCCTAAATATTAATAAAAGTTGGCTTCTGTTATTGTAAATCAAAAGGGAAGTTAATAGTATTTGATCAGTTTATAGTTTTGATGTAGATGAGCACTAGTTTAATTCTTTCTTTTCCAGGAAAAGAGAATATCTTCTGTCTTCCAAGGCAAAGAACTCAACATTGTAGAGAAGATTTAGTTTAGTCACATAATTCTAAAACTACATTTGATCTTAGTAAAGCTCCTGTTACAACTGGTTGCTTTGATGAGAAAATAAAATGGCCAGACTCTGCTATAATTTTCTCAAATTTTATTGAATTAAGGGGGAAGAAGATTTTACTTAACTCATTCCTGTCAAACAAACAAACAAACAAACAAAAAAACAAACACCAAAAAAAAAAAACAAAAAAAAAAAACCAAAAAAAAAAACCAAAAAAAACACCCCCACACCTTCTTTTCATTTTCATCGCAATCTTATTAAAAAATAATCTGAATGAGCTATAGGGATTTAATATTGGGACAAGAAGGACTGTTGTGTTCCATGTAGCATAATTAATACATATAGTAGAGAAGAACAGCTGAATTTTTAAAGTGGGGACATAATGAAGAAAATTGATCAGAAATTATGAGATCTTCTACATTTCCTGCTTTTATGCAATTGCAAGCAAGTATCTTGGAAGCTTATTACTCATTAACCAAAAAACCACCCTTTGTTTCTTGGCAAGCAGGATAGGAATCAGATGAAATTAAGATTCCAATAAAAGTCAAGCTCTACTATGAAGAAATAGAGGTTTATGATGATTAATTTGAGAGGATCACATGCTGGTGCCTCTTTATTCTATAAAGGGCTGCATCATGTAACAGGATTGATTGGATTCCACACTTGTAAAGCAAGAGTCAGCTACACAATTTCATAGTTGTCATCAAACAGACAAATAAGAGAGAAAAGGTGCTCTAGAAGTTTCCTTGGGTACTGTACGTTGATCTCTGACCTGACACCAAGTTTTTTTGCTGCCTTACATCTAATACCTCACAGATACATTGTGCAAGATCTTATGGAGACAGATCTTTACAAGCTCCTAAAGACTCAACACCTCAGCAACGACCACATTTGTTACTTCCTTTACCAGATTCTGAGAGGGTTAAAATATATCCATTCAGCCAATGTGCTTCACCGTGACCTCAAACCTTCAAATCTGCTGCTTAACACCACATGTGATCTCAAGGTGAGTTGAAATTTCTTACAGATTTTCCATGAATATGGGGTTTTTACTGGGTATTAATGTGATTTTTGTCCTGGAAAGATTGCCAAAACATTATTTGGTTTGATAAAATAATTACCAAGATTTGAGTGACTAAGAATCTGTTAGACTGCTGTAATGAGTGCATCACTGTTTCCATCTGGAGGCTGACTTGGAAACAGCCTCTTTGAAAGCTGGGTGAAAATACTGATCTGAAGCAGCATCATGTTTACCTCAAAAGTAAACTCAGAACTGTGTATGTTTCAAGATTTGATTTCTCTGTGTACACTGTTAATGTTTTGTTGTTGGAAAAGGACTTCATATTAGTGGACAGCTAAAGCGGTGTCTGAGATTCAGTGCTGATTAAATGCATGGCAGTTACTTAGGGAGGGAATGTTCCTAATTTGCATTTCCAGTGATCGGCTCTGTACTCGTTAATACTACAGAGCTTAGAGCTGTTATGATTCTTGGAAAATGTCAGCTCAGTACTTAGTAGCATTCAGTAAAGCAAACCAAGTGTGAAGAAATAGAACAGAAATAGAGAATAAAACAGAAAACATGCCATTCTGTACCTTTCAGTTGGTTTTGAGTCTTCAGTGTGATCATAGTTATCACACTTCTCCTGATGATATGAGGAGAGCAGGATTTCAGAGTACTGCTCTCCATAACACAAAGAGCTATTTAGCCTGGATCTCCTCTGCTGAGGAACAGAGGAATCCAATAGAATTTGCCAACATTGATAATGTTGTCAGTGGCATAGAGGTGGTGAATAGGGAGCAGTTGTGTTCACTGTCCTTACCTATGGAAAAGGCTGGGGGGGAGAAAAGGAGCAGGTGAAGTTTACTTGCAGCTTTGTTAAGCTGTGGAATTTGATATCACAGAGCACTGTAGATATTGCAGTTTTTAAAAAAACACCAAGCAAGTTAGCAGAAAAATACCCTTATTGAGTACTCCCTGAGGTTTAGAGTCCCACAGTGGCAGATCCGTGGAAGATGAGAGAGGTATTGGAATACGTTCCCCTTTTCACTGTACATCACGTATTTGCTGCTGGCCATTGATGGAGTGGAATTGCTGAGTTTACAGTGCTTGATCCCAGGTGGTACAACTGTGTTTGTTGAATACTGTCTTGCTCCTAATTGCCCTTTGATTTTTAGTGTAGCTCTAACTTTCTCAATAAACAAACCACAAAACAAAAACACCCTCTTCAAAGTGTGAACCAGTTGTGGGCTGTACAGGTTTGTCACAATTCCAAGAGTGTCACACAATTCCTTGCTGTTTGTATGCTGGTCCATTCTAAAGACTGGCTACACGATCAATTCTATCTACATAATGAAAACTCAGTTAATAAAACAACCAAGAATTGTTACCTACTGCAGCAGGCATGAAAAGGTGATGAGAGAGGGATTTTTTTAAAGGAAAACTGCAAGTTAGTTTCATGATTTTACCAGTTACTCAGAAGATGCAACTGTTTGAACCACCATCTTATCAGTAGCAATTAAACTTAATGTCTCTTGTTTCTTTTTATACAAATACACAGAGGCACAGGCTGCTCAACAATACAACTGCAGATATTTCAGTATATTAGTAGTACTGTTGGTGTCATTTCATTTGCTTAGTAAATGGTTGCATGTACATGATCCTCCTAAATCTTCCCATCTGCTTGATAGCTTCATCCAATTTTAAGCCATCTCTATTTAAAAAACCCCGATAGTGATTGCAAGAACATTGTTTTCAAGAAGTGGAAGCTAAATATATAGATAGGATGCTGGTTCTATTTATTTATTTGTTTGTTTGTTTATTATTTTAAAATTTATTTAGCAGGGCAGTAATTTCTTCTGTCTCAGTAGCATTTGTTCTGTCTCTCCAAGGCATGAAGCACTGACTGACATACCTGGGTCTTTCATGATGTAGTTTTTTATTCTCTGCTATGACTTAGTGAAAATGCCAAGAAAATTTGCCTGTTATTGTATTGCTCTCAGATTGTTTATTTTATTTTTGTTACTGTTTTCGTTCACGTGGAGAAGCCTAAAAACCAACTCCTGGTGCTTTGCTTGCTACACATCATCATTTGTACGGGCACAGTGGCCCCAGAGCCCCTGCAGCAGGGCAGCTGCTCTCTGTGTCCTACTGGCACGGGTGAGAAGTGTCTGCCCTCCCCAGCCACAGCCAGGGCTGTGCCCGTCCCTCACCCGGGGCTTCAGGCAGAGCCCTGGATCTCCAGCGTCCCTTTCACTCTGTGCTCACTTCTGTCAGCTCTGCAGCCAAAACCTCTTCCTTGTAGCTTCAACCTTGAAGTCTTCCTCAATAATGGTGTTTCTGCTTTTCTGCTTAACCTGTTTCTGCTCCAGTCAGCAGGGGCTTTTTGTCATTTTAATGAGCTCTCTTTGTCATTATTCTTCCTTTCCATCCCATGAGCATTTTTCTACTTGAGTTGAGAGATTCAGAGACATCTTCTGTAATTCAGTTCTTGCTTTTCACTGTGGACCAGAGAGTGTCTTTCTTCTTTTGTTTTAGTAGTAACAAACCCTAGCACTTTGCTTTTGTGTAATACTGAAATTCTGCACAAGTCTCTTTGCCTGTAATCTTATCTAGCTTTTTCCGAGGTTAGGAGGAAGAGATTACAACAATTTTCCTGCTGCATAATTATTTTCTGAAGTCTCTAAGCTGTCCTCTTATGGTTTCTTAGTTTCTTTCTTTAGAGGAGGCTCTTCTGATTATTTGTACTGAGTCTCTTTATGTAAGCTAATTGCACACAAGGCAGCTGCTCTGTTCCTGTAGCCTGGGAGAGCCTTGCCATGCTTTAAAAAGGTTCTTTTTGGGGTTATTCTCTAAGGATTCAGGGAGCTGGGTTTATTTTTTTAATACGTAGCTAAAGTAATGGCATGCAGCTTGGCTTATGACATTCATTATTGCCTTTTCTTCAGACCCTCTGTGTAACAGTCAGCTGCTGAATCTTGTCTTTCAGATGTAGCTTTTAGTCAGGTGAAGTATTTCTTCCCTAACTGATCTATCAGTTATTTCACTGATAGGCTGTCCCCTACAGGAAAATTAAGAAATATCTGCCAGGGCAAAGTGAGGTTTCTGTGGTTTTGGTAGGATTTTCCATTACTGACTTTATTGACTATAGCCTATTTTCACTTCACATTTTCAGTATAATCACTGTATACAATTAACTATCTAAGAGTAAATATTATAAAACAAATAAAGCAGAGGAACCTCCCACTGTTTGCCATTCCTACATTTGATGCCTGGTTTTCCTGAGAGTATGTATTCTTTCATGGAAATACACTTTGTGTGTCAATCATAACCTGGTATTTTTTGGGGGGCAGCAGAAGCTTGTGAGTGTGTCTAATATGCCACTCAACAACCTTTCCACTGACCTTTGGGAGGGTAAGAAAGGAACAGCTGCTCTGCTCTACAGCAGTCTGTCTTCACATTTTCAATTTTCTTAATTTCTCTCTAGACACTAAATAGCTCTGAAAACCTTGGAGCCTCCTTACCAGAGCATAACTAAAACCACCTTTTTCTCGCTAGTCTTAGATCAGTGTTTGTTTTTCTTTTCATAGTTAGATAAATCTGTTTTCCTTATAAAGGGTTGAGAAATATTTTCTTTCTTGTGTTTTGTTTTTGGGGAATTTTTTTTTTTGTCTTTTAGGCTTATGCTTCCATCAACAGCCCATAATCTCTCCAGTCTACCATTATCTCATGATTGGATAGGTTGTTTCTTATGCAAAGATGCAGTTATAATGATAGCTTTTGTAAAATCGGGTGTTGAACTTGGTTACAAATGTGTTTGTTGCTAATTATGTTTTCTGGAAGTGTTAATTGCTATTCTTTTTGTTTTCTGGTGAGGTTCTGAGAGGTTGGAGCAGTGTATCTTTGCCTGTTTGCCGAAGGTGCTGTAAGCAAGTCTGTAATGGAACACAAATTGTGAACTGTTTATTCTTACTGGCCCCTGAATGACAGTTGGATATTCTTTGTAACTGATCCAAAACATCTTTCTTCACCTTTGTGCAATAACTTTTCTAAAAACATAGGTTGCCATCTCTGCATTTGTGGGTGTTACATCATTGATTGGGGAATGGTGAATTAGTAATGTTGTAGTATTGGAAATGTGTGTCTAATGTGCCTTTTTTTTTTTCTATTTACTTCTCTAAAACCAGATTTGTGACTTTGGATTGGCTCGCGTTGCAGATCCTGATCATGATCACACAGGATTCCTGACAGAGTATGTGGCCACACGTTGGTACAGGGCTCCTGAAATCATGCTGAATTCTAAGGTAAGGGCACAGTGAGCTGCTGGGGTGCTGCTGTTGCTGCTTATTCTCTTGTGAATTCCAGCTGTGCTGGGAACAGCAAGCCCTTCTCTGTTTTTAGGATCAGAACACATGCACAGCCTTGGGGAGAAGTGGGCATGGTTTCCAGTAGAGCTCCTGGCTTGAAATAAATTGTGATTCTAGAAGCAATTATTGGGTACTAGAATTGAGAAATCACGTGCTCGACTTCCCACACCTCCAGTTCGTTGCCAGTCATGAGAATGCTTCCATCACCAGCTGTGCCACTGAGCTGGAGAGGAGTGGTAGGAATGAGCATTCCACTGCTGCCTCCATCAAGGCTGCAAATGTTACCTTAATGTTATCTTGACATCTTAATTTAGGTTTAGAATGTATAATGAGGGTGAATCTGATTCTGAATGAAGGCATGTGATCCTTCTTATGTGTCAGTCTTAATTGCATTCACATAGTCTTCACGAAATCATTCCTTTGGTTTTTATATATTTTGAATTACTGTTGTGTTCTGTGGCCATTTTAAGGTGCATCCAATCCTTGTGTGGGTGCTGGGTGTCCTTCAGAACCCCTGTGTTCACTCCCACAGCCAGACACTTGTTAACAAAACACCTGGCTGACACCTGGAGCTGTATTTTATATTCTGGGACAGCTGTTGTTGCTGTAGCATTTACAGCTTTTCCAGTTGGTGGGTTTGTTTTGGTATGTCAATAGTGTGTCCAAGCACTTTAAGAAAATTGGGGGTGTTTTCCTCCAGCTTCTTGTATTTTAAACTCACATCTTTTATTTTAAACCCTCACTGAGGCCACAGCACTGGGCTACCCACATCTACTTATGAAAGGCTTTCACAACGAATATATTTTGTATTTGTAAGAGGTGGTCACATTAAAAGTTCCTGGCTTAATGTGTGATTCCTTTTCTGATTCTGGTGCCTTGAACACAAATGGTGAAGGGATGACATCCTGAGGAGCTGGTGCCCAGTGGCTGTGGGGTCAGTGGGGACAGAGCCTTCCCAAGGGAGGGGCAGTGGCAGCAGGCCGGGCACAGTGGGGCTCTGCCACTGCCGGGTTTCACTGCTGTGCCTTTTCCTGTGGGTGGCAAGGGTTAGCCATACACGTGGATATCCCACTGAATGTGTGTTCCATTCCTGTTATATCCCAGTGACTGCTGTGGTCTCCTCCCAGCATCTTCACCTCAACCTGTCACGTTGTACAGAGCAGCCAACCAGCAGCCATTGATTTGGCCATTTCCCCCATTGCCAAAGGCCTTGTCCTGGAGTGCTGCTTAGATCCCCTCAGGGACAGCTGCTTTCACACATGTTCAGCACTGTCAGGGGTTGTGCAATTCAGAATACCTGGTTTCCAAAATGTTTTCATTTAAATTGGTTATAAAATTAGGGAATCTCAATAATTTGCAGTTGGTAATAGGTTTAGCTAAACATAAAAAATCCTTTTGGAAAAGTATATCTTGGAGGCTTCAGTTCTTGCAACCCCTTCAAAGTAGTGTTTTGATATATGGTTCTTGATTATTTCATTTGTACAGAAAAATCAAACAGCATGAGCAAGCACGACTCATCTAAAAAAGAAGATGATTTGTGTGCACTTTCACAGTTTACTAAAGTAACATGTTGCTGCTATTATACAAAAATTTTACAAAAATGTGTTTCTGCTTCACTTGCAGGGTTACACCAAGTCTATTGACATCTGGTCAGTGGGCTGCATTCTGGCAGAGATGCTCTCCAACAGACCCATCTTCCCAGGAAAACACTACCTTGACCAACTTAACCATATCCTTGGTAAGCTTTATGGAAAAGCAGCATTTTCACATCCATCTGTCTCTCTCCATCGTTTCTGCCAGCTGGGCTGGTCTTTCTCCAGTGGGTTGCTGTGTAAGGTGTGGATCTGCAGGTGTGTCCGCTGTCCCCTCTAGTTATTTTTGCAGTAATTGCTACAGGTAATCATTGTTTTAGGGACAACTAGAGGATACTTAGCAATTTATTTACTACATCAGCAGATATATTTTTAAAACAAAATCTAAAAAAATAAATTAAAAGCCCATCTATTATTAGGTCCAGGTCAAATTTTAAAAAATTTCTTTAGGTACACCACTTACTGGGATCTTTTTAAGAGATTACAGATCATTAGACACTCAGATCCATTTATTTATTTAACAAATTGTTTTTAGTAAAAGTTTCTAAAACCTACTCAGGTATGCTGTATCCTTAAAACATTTGGTCTGAAATCTCCTTCCCAGCAGTTTTAATACTGAATTTTAGCAGATATGATACAGCTGTGTTAACGTGATTTTCATAGAATGCACTATTGTTTATATTCATATTTTTTAGGTATACTTGGATCCCCTTCCCAAGAAGATTTGAATTGTATAATAAATTTAAAGGCCAGAAACTACTTGCTTTCTCTACCACACAAAAATAAGGTACCATGGAACAGGCTGTTTCCAAACGCCGACCCCAAAGGTATTTTATACTCTATTACATTGTATCAAAGTGATGGCAGGATGGGAGTTTCCATAACCTAAGAATTTATCTTTACATTGGAAATAGAACATGCAGGCACCTTATAGTAGCACTGTAAATCTAATATCAAATCATAAACCAGCACAAAGCCCTCACGCTAGTTTATCTTTTTAATGCAATTTTTAGTAAAATTGTGGAGTTTGGTCTTTAACTTACATGTGAAATCCAAACTCTTGTCACTGTCCTTGGAAGCACAGTACATTATTCAAGTGCTGATCATCAGCACTGGATTTCGACACTGGCATCAAACAAGTCTTGAACTTTGTTTCTAACATCAGATGGGAGGCAGCTGCTTGCTGCTGCCCTGGGTAGAGTTTTTGCAGACTGTCCATCAGTTGTAGGTTAAATGGGGTCTCATCAGTGGGTGGGATCCTTAGGTACCATGAAGACTTAAAATTTAATGGGTTAAAAGATTCAGTTAGGAGCAAAAGTTATAAAAGCAATGAATATATTAATTGTTAACCTTTCTTAACAAGGCTTTAATAAAGGGTAAATATGATTTTGTTGTGCTAGATAGCTATTTATTTGCCTTTTATACTCAAGTTTGTACAGTTTAAGGGTGGTTGTGTTCACAGTACAGGGCTCTTTTACCTGCTCTAGCACAATTTGTAAGTCACTTCTTTTTTTAACTGATATGATAATTTACTCTTAGTGGATATGAGCAGGTACTGAATTACCATGTAAAAGCTGATTTCTGCAGATGGAACTGTATGGAGCTGATTATCCCTGTCATTGAGGAAAACAGCAGTGATTTATTCTGCTTTTATAACAGTGCTCATCAGTGTGAGAATCCTCCCTGTGGGCTTTGACAGCTCAGATGGCAGCAGTGCTGCTACCTCAGCTGAGGGGGAATGTGCAGTTTGGTGCAGCCCCTTGGCAGTGACACCCTGAGGGCAGCTGTGCCAGGGCAGCTCTCAGGAGCTGGCTGTCACTCACTCAGGGCAGGGCCAGCGCTGTGCCCGGCTGGGGCTGAGCACAGGAGCTGCTGGCACTGAGGGAACCGCAGCAAAACACGGGGTGATGGTTCAGTGCGGGTCTGAGGCTTTTGGAGCTGCCCTCGAGTGCAGATGGGTCTCTTGTGCAGCTGAGTGCTGCAGAGACCCAGAGGAGCTCACTGCAGTGGTGGGTGATGGTGATGGTGCATCCTCCCTCCCCAGGCTGGGCTATGACCTGAGGTCACAGGTGTGCTCCTCGTCCTGGTGCAAAGCTGCAACTGCTGTGCTGCATCAAGAAGCCTCTGTTAAAATTCTGGTTCATAAATGATGCGGTGAGGAGAAGAAATGTGATGATATCTTAGGGCTTTTTGCCCTTCTTTTTTCTCTTTTTGGAAAAAGGAAGTGTGTTACAGGCAAAGTAGCTGACCAGCTGCAGTAGCACTGATTTGTGATGTCTGTCCAGAGTTTCACCAGACCTCACTCTGTCTTACTGGATCTTCAGGTTCTTTATCGATTCTTTGCGAGTTGTCTTCAACAGATTTTGCCTGAATCTCATGAATATAAATGTATTTACATCTTCTCTGGAGAGTATCTTCTATGCTGCTGGTTGTGCCAGAATATTTCACTGTGATGATCTAGAGTTCCTAATGACTTCTGGATGATATTTTCATCTGTAAACAGCCAGGTTTTCTTTTCAGAATAAGAACGTATTCATAATTATTTATTTCAGAAAAGCTCCATCTTAGTTTGGATTTTGGCACAAAAATCCAAAGCATTTTTCTGAGAGAAGAAAAAGTCTCATCTATTTAATTTCTGTTGTAGTTCAAGCCAGATTGTACTGTAGGATTCTGTGCGTTGCTTGCCTTGCCATCCATTCTGGGGCTGAAGGGCTTGGGCAGGGTAACAGCTCTGCTGCAGCAGGTGGTGCAGGGCAGCTGTAGCCCAGCAGTGCTGAGAGAGGGGCAGGCACAGCCTCTGTGCCCAAGTTACAGATGCCAGCTACAGCAGGGGAGCTCCAGGGTGCACTGCCATTAGCACAGACCTTGGGTAGTGGGCATTGTCTGGGTAAGGTCAAGGTTTGTAACACTTTTTTGGAGTGTGTATTAAACCCTTGCTCACTTTTTTTCCTCTTAGCACTTGATTTGTTGGATAAAATGTTGACCTTTAATCCTCATAAGCGGATTGAAGTGGAGCAAGCTTTAGCCCATCCATATCTGGAGCAGTATTATGATCCAAGTGATGAGGTAAAGACATTGTTAAAATGTAAACATTGATAAAATGATCCAGCTGATTATTTTCTATTTTAGTTCAATTTTTGAACTAAAAATTTCTGCTGCACTAATGGAGTTGAAGAACAAATTGCATCAATTTACCCAAATTTGTATTTCTCACTATAATACAACACTTAGGAGATGCCACACAATAAATAGAAACTAAGGTGTCCACTCTCTCCAGAAAATGGAGATTCTCATTTCATGTGAGGCCTGGTTTCATAATGTCTGAGGCAAAGGAGGAGAATGACTGAGTTTGCCATCAGATTATGCTTTAAAAACCTGAATTGGAACTGGCTGTAGTTTATGTACAATTCTGAGGAGATTTTTGGCTCCTTTTTGTGAAGAAATAGGGGGAGCAGGAGATAACCTGGTTTTCCTTAAGGGCCAGATATGTTCATTCCAAGAAATAAAAATGTTTAAATTTTTTTTTTCTTCAAGTAGATACTGAGTTATGAGCCTCAAATAAGTATTTCAACTTGTAGTTTGGATTTGACTAGCTACTTACTGTACTTGATGTAAAATTTGGTAAACCAATACATAAAGCACACATAGGACTAATAGGGGGAGTTCTGCCTTGAAGACTGCTCAGTGTTAGATATTTTTGTGAAGGACATTTTCAGACTTTTCCCCCATCCATAAAAGGACTGCATGAAATTCAACAGCACAATGACATTAAAGTAATCATGTTTCTTTGTGTTATTAAGCCTGTAGCTGAAGCACCCTTCAAGTTTGATATGGAGTTGGATGACTTGCCGAAGGAAAAGCTGAAAGAATTGATTTTTGAGGAAACTGCAAGATTCCAGCCAGGATACCGATCTTAAATCGTGCATAGGTAAAGTCACAGCAATAGGGGACACTCGGGCAGGGGGGGCATTTGAGACTTTGGTGCTGCTGGTGAAATGTAGGACTTGCCTTTGGCAGTACCCAGTAACTCCCTCTCCAAGGACCTGACCTCAGTCCTGTCCTGTTTTTGTGGAAAGTTTCTGTTTGCCCACAGCATTGAAGTGTCCACATGGAATCCAGGCAACTGCCCGAGGTGTTTACCTTACTTGTAGATTACATTTAGGGAATAAGAATTGCATTTCAATAGTGCTGCTTAGAATAAAAGCAATGGTAATGCTTTGAAATGCAAATTTTATTTAAAAAAACATTTTAGGGGGCAATGTTCTTCATATTTTACAGATACGTAATTTTGTCATATGGCTTCAAATGCTTTTTAAAAAATCTCCTCCTAAATGTAATGTACGGAGGAGAAATCTCTTAAATTATTTTAAAGGAAAAAACCCACACACAAAACTTCAATAGGAATTATCTTTAGTTTTAGGTAGCTCCCAAATAGTGTGAATGAATAAGAACAGGTATTTAAACATTCATAAATTAATTGTGATTAATCTTCCTAGCATTTTGAAGGTCTGGCAGTTTAATTTAAGATGAAATGTACTGATAGTCACTGACTGACTTTTTTTTTTTTAAATCAATGAACTTAACTGGTCTTCCTGTACCACAAGGCTTGCAAGTCTCAGGAGTTTCATACCAAATTGGTCAAACACTGACTTGATTGGAGTACCTGTGAAACTTCTGTGATACTAATAGGGGAAAGTATCCAAGTTTTATGAGTGGAAAGGAAAAACAAGCCAAAGGCAGCAGGCTGCCCTGGGTTTCCTGGTGTGTGCTCTCTGTGCTTTCCTCCCTCAGAGCAGCATTCTGCAATCACTGATTTGTGTGGGCAGCTCCAGCAGGAAGGTGAAGTTTTGAGCCAGGGCACTTCCTTGCCGCCAGAAATCCACAGCTCTGCTGGCAATGTGCAGGAGCTTTGTGGCTTTGCTATAAGCAATAATTTTTCTGCACTAAAAATGTGATTTCAGTTTCTGCATTGCATATACCCCCAGGTTTTCATTTAATGATGAATTAATAGGAAAGAAAAAGAAAAGAAAGTGGGGGAAACTTTTAAAACTATAGTTTTTACTTTAGTAGGGTAACAGCTGTTGCTATTGGCTTGAATATTTAGATGTATAGAAGCTCACAAGTGAACGAATTTCAATTTTTACAAATACTGCATTTTGTTTATTTAAGCTTGCTAGGTGATACTGGAACTGTTGTAATAATTAAAAGGTAGGGAAATCTGAGATTCACACACTGGTTCTATTAGTTGGCATTGTTAATAAGCAGACCAGGGACACAGTAACTGACAGGTGTTAATGTCCCACCCATGTTTTCTGTGTGAGGGCACAGCTGTGCACGTGCACATGGTGGAAGAAAGTTACAGAAATTTTTAGGAACAAGATGAAGCCTGTTCCTAATAGGCTGTAGTCTCAAGGAAGGACAGTGAGTGGTTACTGATGTGGTAAATCAGAGTTTGTGATCTCTTGCTTGCCTCTTTGCTCAGACCATACTTACCTAGGTTGTATTAGGGATTAAGGGATAAAAGGATTAGGGATAAAGATATCAGTAATCCGTTGCTAGCAGAAATTTCTGGTTTGATAAAAATGTTACCCTCAAATGCTACTATACAGAGTTGATTCAGCACAATACTGAAATTGAAATATTGTACTTAGCTTGATAAGGATATGCTGGTAATTTGTCTGAGTCATTTGTGGTTAGGATTGTCAGCTGTGCCATAGCAAACAGTTTAAACATAGCTGTTTGACATCCTAGTGAGGGCCAGTCCCCAGGAGCTGGCTTCAAATGCACAGTAACAGTGTCCTGTTGTGCATTCCTGTTCTCCTGCACACTCCCCCTGTGCTTGATCAGCCAGCCCTTCTCACTGGGCTGTTTCCCAAGATTCAGTGTCCCCTGAGCTGTGGGTTTTGGAATGGAGAAGCAATATGAAAAGAACAGATTTTTGGTTTAGACAAACAATGTTCTTCATTGATTAGTTATGTTTAATCTTCCTAATCTTTTGAAGAATTAATAGTTTAAAATTGAATGCCCTGAGATCCACTGTCTGTGAATTGTTTTTTAACATCTGTAGATTCTCCTGGCTCTGGCTGATGGTAAACACAGTGTGCACAGAGCACAGAAATAGGAAAGGGCTTGTTTTAAAAGGTGATGTTAAACTTCCTTCACTGAAATAATGTCTCTGCTCTCTTGTAGGACAAGGACTTAAAGGACTGGGCATGCTCAAATGTTGCTGTTCCTCTTCCCAGTTCTTTATTGTTGGTCATGTCTTGTGGCCTCTCTCAGCTTATCCACTAACTCCTTTGAGCCATTCAGGAGGGCGGTTCCTGGTAGTTTTGGCTTTTCATGCTTTCAATGAATCTTTTAAGCCTGAAGAATTGTAATTGACACTCCTATGCGTAATGCCCATTGTTGACCTGTTGCAGTACTGTACTGTACGTGCACCTACTGCTGGCCGTGTTTTAACTGCTTGCTTTCTGGTTTGAAAGATGCAGTGGTTCCTTTCACTCCTGGATCAATATCCAAGAAGATAATTCATTAACCTGTAAGACGTTTACACCATGAACTGTGTTTTTCTGACTTTACTGAAGTCGCTGGCATTTTTTTTTAGAAAAGCTACTATTCAGGGCACTTTAAGTCAGTGACATCCCAGATTTTTTTTTGCACGTCCTTTTTAAATAGAAATGGTTGGTTAGCATCCGGCAGAGTGTACCATTATGCTATGGATTGCAGCATAAGTTGTGTTCATGTTAATCTTGCTTATGCACTTGTTTGGGTGTCCTGTACTGTACATACAGGTATTCTATCCAGTGTAAGAGCCACATAGGAGCCCAACTTAACTGAATTCATCTAATAACATTTTTCCATATATTGACAAAATTTGTACCTTTTTCTCCTTGCTTTTCCTAAGAGAGAGCATTTAAAGTTTACCCACGTTGGAGGCATAGTACTCCCAAAGTTCCTACCATGCAGTAGTGTTTGTATGGCCTGTGCAAAGGCAAAGTGGCAGCTGCAGCTGCTCTTTGCTCCCTGAGTGCTGGAAGGGTTAACACAGACCACGATGGCACCATGGTGACCCCATGGCCAGTGCTTTTCCTGGGCAAGGCAGCCATGTCTGGTGGCAAGCAAGAAATCAGAATACGATGTTAAATAACTCAGTCTACATCCTGCATACCAATGAAATGCTTCAAATGAGGATTGATAGTTTTGACATTTGAATCTAATCACTGACATTCAGATTCTTGCAGAGAGGAACACTGCATCTTCAAATGAGAAAGTTTGATTTTACTTTTGCTCCTACAGCATGTCAGCATCTCAAGTTCATTTCTTGCAACCTACACTATGGTGATTTGTAATCAAGCCTCCATGAGCTCGTGACATGAAGTACTGTTCTGTTGTCAAGTACTATCAAACTTTTCTGATAATGCTGAGTTAGGACAACCAAACAAAGCTAGCACTAAATAACATTTAAAATTGTATACCTTTTAATGATCTTTTCAAGTATTTGTTACTGAAATTGTATAATGTGGAGTTTACTAGGTGTTATGTTCCAGTGCAGTGCCTCCTTTTCTTTCCCCACTGCTCTCTGTGGTGAGAAATTTGCCTTGTTTAAAATAATTACTGTGCCCTCGCATGACTGTTAAAGCTTTCTGTGCAAAGATGATTGTCTAAGTGCCACATGCCTATGATTGAGAAAAAAAAATAATCTATTGTTACCTCTGAGTTGTGTTCAACTGAAATGCTATTCAACAAATAACTTAGGAAAAATAGTTCTATTTTTAGCTTTTCATATCTCTGCTGTCTTTTTCTCATTTTATTTTGGCAGCAGTGAAGAATGGATTGTATAAAGACTGCTTGCTAATATGAACAAAATGCACTTGTAATTCCTGGAAATAAATTTAAATCTTATATCTTCACATTAACATTAAGAATTAGTTTTTGGTTTCCTCTTGGGTAATGTCTTTGAATGGAAATCAGGTTCAATTGCTACTGTAGTACATAAGGATGCTGGCTGGTTAAAAACTCCAGGCTTCCTCATACCATTTAGTCTGCTCTTCAGAGAAATCTAGAAAGCCATTAACTTAGACTCCAGTAGATAAGGGTGCTTACAAGATTCCATTTCAATTTTTTTTCCTATAATTTAAGTGTTAATCTGCCAAAACTAATTTTTAATAAGCAAGGGTTCATCATTAAAGGGCATTTTCTATTAGGAAGTTCCTTTGGTACATAAATTTCTGATGTGGGGAACAAATTCAGAGCATTGTCAGGACACTGCACAAGTGATCATGGAATCGTGGTATGGAACCTATGCTAAAAACATTTCTGTAGAAAAAATATGCACTTGACTGTTGATACCAGTGTAGAAATTTCTCTTGACCTTTCTACACATCTTTACCAAAATACTTTTCTCACTCAGTTTTGAAAAGTTGAAATAGTTCTAGAATCTCTGCTACTTGCATGATCATCATTACAACAGGAATCATTTTTGGCATGGTTGGAAAGATGACTGTTACTGAAATTAGTTTGTAACACCTCAGTTTTAATTTATTAAGGAAGAACTTTGGCAGCTTCACCCTTCTCTTTCCCAATTCTTTTTTTTTTAATACTGTCTTTAATTTGAGATGTTTGGGGAGGTGTAGACTTACCCTTCCATCCTGTCTCTTTGAGTGAGAAGCCGAGGGTTTGCTTTACCTAATGTCTGGTGCTTTTGGGCTTTCTTCCTTAGCTACTTTTGCTGAATCCAATTGGCATCCATCAGGATCCGTAACCACATTCATCAATCTTTACTGAATTCAGTAAACATTGTTGGGTTGAATTTGTTGATGCGTCAAATGCTGAAGCACGATTTTTTTTTGGTCAGATTTTAAAAATAGTTTAAAGAAGGTGCCTCTAACAACACTGTGTTAGGTCAGTTATTTCATCATTTTACATTGGGTTCTTTTCTTTATGCAGTTTTTATATTTTAGAGCGGAGAACAGCAACTCTTAGTCGAAGTAGCATGCATATTTCATGGTAAAGATGCTTTGGGAATAAGGAATGTAAACAGTTCACTGTCAAAAACATTCCAACCTTACAGCTGAAGAAAAATATGCAAACACAAAATTCTCATGGATACTTTGGCTAACAAGCCTCTGACTCTGCTGTCCTGCCTGTGGCCAGACTCTTCCTCACCCCTGTGGCACCAGAGCTGGGCCGCGTGTGCCGGGAGCTTCCGGGAACGGCAGTGGGGACAGAACTTGGCAGTGGCCAAACCAGACCTGAGGAGCTGAGCAGGGCTTTCCTTGCAGAATGAGAAAGAAAAACCTGTTGTTGCTGCCCACTGTAATATGCTACGATATATTTATACCATGTCAAAGTTGTTTGCTGAGCAACTGTACTATAGATTTAAACTTTATTAATATATATTGCTTATGTTAGTGTAGTTTATATAGTCCTTGGTTATTGATAAATTTATTGTGTTGTTACAGCACAGTGATATGGTATAAATATAGGTCTATACATACACACCATATACTTATGAATTTGGTCCCTTGCATAGTACTTTTATATTTGTACAGCAATGTCTTCAAGCAATCCCAGATTTTAGGGGAAATATTTTTGTAAATGCAGTGGTTTAAACAAAAAAGTCCAAACAATCCTTTTACTAAGTTTTAAATACATTTGTGGTTCAAAATGGTTTAGTTAACAATTGAAATCAAGACACTAAATTAGTGAAAAGTGCACATTAGTAAAGTGAAGCTTACAGTGGTTTTTGTAGCATGTGCTGTGATCAAACCAAGTGATACATCAGCAGAAATGTAAAAGTTGGACTACATGTGTAAATGTAGAACAAATTTCTAAAGGTTGCAGCTGGTTTACTTACTATTGTTGCCTTTTCTCGTGTTGTATCAGTGTAGAGCACTCTTAAAATACTCAAACTGCTTTGTCTTTGCTTTGTACTGTTGGTGCCTTCTTAGTCATGTACCCCACAAGTCCTGCATAGCTAATTTAGTTAATGGTAAGTTTAAAATAAAAAAGCAAAGGAAGATTTTATAAAAAATAAATAAATCATTTTCTGTATGTTCCTATTCATTGTAACAATTAAACATTTATATTGTGACAGATTTGTGATTTGGTTAATCTGTATAGATCAATTGTAAGTAGCAAAGGTTTATATTTCGTCTTATTCTTTTGATGTTGTAAACGTTTGTGATTTTCTTTTTTAAATCAGGTAACTTAATGTTCTGTTTTGTTTTTGGCATCTGAATCTTGTAAAAACAAATGCAAAGAAAATCATTAAATTGTGTCCCTGTATTACCAAACCAGCATAGTTCCGTGCATATCTAGAACGACTGGGACTTTGCTTTGGCCTGAGCTGGTCCATTGGCTGATCCAAAACTGCCCCTCCTTGGAAGTGCACGGGGAGCAGCCTGCAGGCAAGAGCTGTAACTGCTCAAAGTGTGTGTCCCCTTGTGTAACTGTACCAACTTGGAATTAAAGTAGGGAAGCCAAAAAAAAAAAAAAAAAAAAAAAACCAACAACCACAGATGAGCTTTGGTGTGAGAAAATTATGAAATCTTGACCCACTGAGTGATGCAAATCGATTTCAGTGTTACCTGATGGTTCGTGGGCTTTTTTGACACTCTTTATATGGGTATTCATATTGCACGGTTCCCATGAAATCTTGAAATTTTTTACTTGTGTAATCCTTAGAAACCAATTGTTTTCATTTCAGTACAAAAAGGTGGTTTTCCGACCAGGAATTTGAAATGAAGGATTTCTGGGAGCAGTGCAAGTAAGTTCATATCACTGTCATAGACATTTAATTCTTCTTCAAAGAATTGAACTCTTAAAAGGTATAGCTGGATAATGGCAGCTAAAAACTTCTCTATTTAATATGAAAAGGCAAAAAATGTGACCTGAAACTAAAGAAAGCTTAACCATAACTGGCATAACTCAGGTGTAACAGCTCTGAGATTGGCTTGTAAAAATTAATCTCTCCTTCCCCTCCTTGGCTTTCACTGCAGAGTACAGATTTTTCTTCCCCCAAGAATAATACAGAATTTCATTTTCACCATGTTTCTGTGTGTTCTTAACATTTTTGTTGGCTGTGGCTGTTCCCCTGGCAGAAGATGTGTTCACCGTAGCATGCACTTCAGGAAGGGACTTCAAGGTACAACTGCACAGCTGCTTGGCTCCAGGAAGGTTTTGACAAATAACTGATTGACTTAACATTGCTGTGGTCCTTGTTTCAGTGGGATTCGTTTGAAATACCACACAAATTTCCCGTGTATCACCAGCAGTGGCTGTAAGCTGTCCATCTGTAAGCTTCAGGTGGAGTGGGCACTCCTGAGCTGTTGGGCACGTGGGTCAGGGTGGTGGTTCCCCTGAGCACCCCCAGGTGCTGGGGAGATGCTGCACTCAAATACTCAGGAAGGCTGGCAAGGAGCTGCTTTTGAGGACAAGCCATGTTTATTGGAAGAGATTAATGTAGGTCTGATGGCATCAAACTCTGTAGAACTTTGACCTAGGACTTGCAGACCAAAGATAATTCAGTGTTGTGCATGTTTCATCTTCAGTTATTCTTTCTAAATTGCATATATGTAACACTGAAAAGCTTAAAAAATAAAAAACATTTGAGGCATGTAGAAGACTTACAAACATGATCGCATGAACATATGCTGGGTCTGTTGGTGGTTACCTTGCTTATGTGTAATCTCACCACACAAGTCCAGGTAGCTTCAGAAGGAGTTCTAGAGCCTCAGCTCTGCTTCCAAAGGCAGCTTGAGTGTGTCTGCTGAACACCACCCTGATGGCAGAGGTGTTCACATCCCCATCAGAAAGGCAGCCCTGCTCACGTGCTGTTTGTGTCAAGCCTGATCTTGGGAGTTGGATGTGAGAACTGTTCTGTAGCCCCTCTTGTCTTTTCCCCTGTCATTTATAAATTGACACTGACAACTTTGCTTCAAGTGTTTTCTAAAACTCTGCCCTTTTTTTCAGCACATCTTGCTATTGCAAATTTACTTTTCTCCATGTTTAAACTGAGTAAACAAGTTCCACTTGTTACCAAAAAAAAATCTTTATTCTATATGATTTGTGAGCATTCTGATAATAAACAGCAGATTATTGATCCTGTTAAACTGATGTACCTTGTGAATACTGAAAACTTCCTGCAAATTCTCTAAAGCTGCCTCTTGTTTCCCTCTCAACATGCACACACACAGAGCCCATTTTTCCTGAAGTTCCTTCTCTTTCCAGCTGATTAATTAGTGTGGTAGAGAAATGTGTGATCCTTCTAGCTTAGTACAGAGGTAGCTTGTGTTCCTATGTAAAGGCTGAAGAGAGGAGATTTGAAGTCTTCCATTCCTGATTTCTCTGAAAGGAGCAAGAAATGCCTTGCCAGGGTCTTGGGTTTGCAGTGTTTTCTCACCTAAAAAGATAGTAATAAAAATACTCTCATGTCTTTTCCCAGTCTGTGAGTTTGTGTGCACTCAGCTGTTGGCTGCTGCCTGCAGCACTGTTCCTCCCTGTCTCCGTGCCTTGCTGCTTGCACTGGGCTGACCTTTGATCTGAGTTCCTCTTCCAGCAACACTGCTCTTCCTCAGGGGTTTACAGTTTCCATGTTGGGATCTTTCTCCAAAGTCCCGTGTCTGCTCTGGCTTGATGACTTCACTCCTTTGTTCTTACTTTTCCTTACCTTGCACGCTTGTAGAGTCCTGCAGTCTCACAGCTCCGCTTTTATTTGCTTCTTTCATTTTTTGCCTCTGTACAGCTGAGCCAAGGACACAGTTGTGCTTCACAGAGCTGGGCCTGGGTACAGGCAGCTGACCTGGAGCCCTGGCTCTGGGGAGAAAACTGAGATAGGGCAGGGCAGCTCCAGCCCTGGGCCAGCCCTGGGATGGCAGCAGCCAGGGCGTTGGCAGTGCAGGGAACTCTTATTCCACCTTGCAAGTTTAGTTCTGACCTTGAGCACACAACTTAGAAATAATGGAAGATCTCTAGCTATGATGTGTGATCTATGTCTGAAAATTCAGGCTTTTTTAGCAAAAAAAAAAAACCAAAAAACCCAAAGCTGTAAGAGAATGCCATAGAATTTTAAAAAATTTGCTATTACTAAAAGACTTGAGATGCACCTTTTAGGAAGGTTGTTTGTTTATTTGTTTTTGTTGGTTTGTTTGTGACTTTTTGTAACATCCCAGACTAAATGACTTGATGTGAACAAATTTTTCTGCCTTAAAACTGCAAATGCAAAAATGCTGAATATTCAGAATTTTGGCTTGATACTCACTGAACTGATGATACTGCAAGAGAGCTGGAAGGTTTTTTAGTCAGACCTTTCTCCTTGGTCACTTTTAATTTTGATAGCTAGTACTGAAAATGAAATCCTTTCTTTGTTCCTGGAAGTATTAAAACTCACAGATATTCTAACTTATAGCTGAGGCACCACAGCATCAAGAGTTCAAACTTCAGACTTTTTAATGCATTCTATGTTTTTTAAAAAACTTTTTGTTAGTTTTTGTGTATATACCTTTTCAGGCTTTCTGAGTAGGTTTGCACAGGTGTGGAGGGGACACAAACTTGCAGGCCAGTTTGCCCACTCAGAAATATTTCAGTGGGTGTTGTGGCTGTCACTGTAGCTCCGTGTTTTGATTCTGTTTGCCTTCATGCAGTATAAGCACAGCACTCCAGACAAAAGTGGGGATTGAAAACAAAACCATGTCTTAATCATTCTGTTGTAGCTAAATGTAATATAAAGTTGGATTTGAGGATATGCTTGGTCTTTTGGCGGAACTGTGTTAAGCTGTTTTTACAGCTGACTTGGTGACATTTCTGTAAGTAAAATATGCTGTTGTTCCAGCATGGCAAAGGTCTGCATAATTCATGTGCTCAACTTAATCACTGGTTTTCTTCTTGTGACAATAAATGGCATTGTACCAAAAGCAATATATCCTGTGTGTAGTTAGTAGTGGAAATAATTATTACTGTGCAGCTTGTGTTTTCATTGTCTTTGCAGCCACTAGCATGGATTGTGTGCACTGACAGTCACTCCAGGCTATTAAAGACGTCGAGGGGAAAACCAGGTCCTGGATAACACTTGTTTGCTTTCTGTAAGCTGTTGCTGTACTTTGAAGCAGAAAAGGGTTGCACCTGATGCTGCATTAAGCTTATTTTCTTCTGAGTCTTGTCATCAGAATACATCTAAGTCTAGAGTGTTTCTCCAGATTTGCTCCTCCACATTGTTCCTCTTGAGAAAGGCCCAGGCTCAACACCAGCATCATTAGAGTCAATGATGATAAGAGAGCAGAAGGGCTTTTTTTCTCTGCTTGATTTTGAGATTCTGCTAAACTGTATTCAGCTTTAGAGCATGGCACTGTAAAAAGACTTGTGGAATGCTGCAACTGGCTTTGCTCTCCAACTACTTAAGACCAGATAAGACCTCACAGGCAATATGCAATGCTTGGGAACTCTCTTGATAAGTACTGTTCCCTCCTACCCCCAGTAGCAGTTCTGCACTACTGGCTCTGCAAGTAAACCAGCCCTGGATAACTCCGTTCAAAGGGAAGCTTTGGGTTTCATTTCTGGGTGTTCAAAAGGGCAAGATAATTAAACAGTTTTCTCTCTATCACTTGCATTTGACTGCTAGTGTAGTATTAATTATACTAAATTGTCACTGTACAAAAAATTTCATGCTGTAGAAATAAGAGGGCTGAAGAGCTTGTTCTTCTCAACATATATTCCTTCTCGCTGTCGTAAGTCTGTAGAAAAATACCTACTTTCAGTTATAGCTAAATAGCCCTTCTGCATTCTCTGCACATTTTTCTCTGCTGCCTCCTACTCTTCTTAGATATGACTTACTTTACTGCTAATGGTGTTACAAAAACTGTAGTACTACAGGTGTCACGGTAACTTGTAAATAAAATTACTGTAAACGCAGTCAAGTTATTTGTGGTGCTGCTCTGTACACGTGTGACACTGCCTTAGCTGTCAGTCCTCACTGCACTTCCCTGGAGGATCACTTGGGGATTATAACGGCTGTGCCTGTGCTTTGTATGAGGAACCTTTTGCTGACCAGCCTCCACTGCAATCTGGTCCTATTAACAAGTTCCAGGCAACTCTAGCATTGACAGCAATTATTCCTAGGCAGGAATGTTGCCACAGCATTTGCCAGCTGACAGCAAATCAACCCTTCTGTCAGACTGATTGTCAGTGGAGCAACTAATACCGTTTGATGTAAATACCTCTAACCATTTGTATAGCAAGTACAGAACACAGGATTATTTACAGTGGGAAGCTGATGAGGAAGCTGTTGCTGGGCGTTGTGTCCTTGGAGCCAGTTGGTGTGTTTCCTATCCAAGGAGAGAGGGGCGGAAGAGTGGAAGAGGTCTGACCTGTGTGGAGAACACGAAGTGCTGTGCTTTAGTTCAAAATCCAGATGCTGCTCTCTCTGGGTGTGGAGGCTGGCAGGGGAGCAGCAGAGGCTGCGTGGCTGGGCTGGGAGCAGAGGGACAGCAGGAATGCCAGGAGCTGGGAGATGTGCTCAGGAGCAGTGCTCCCTCTCCTAGAGATCAGTCTCGAGGAGGTGGAGTGAGCAGCCAGGTGTGGAGCCCTTCAGAACAATGTGCCCCCATGAATGCTTGTGTCCATGTGCTGTGGAAGGCATGTCATCGGGCAGTGCAGCAGCAGATAAAATTTAAGGGGTTTCATGTCTTTTCTTGGCGGGGGGTGAATATGAAATACTTTTAGGAAATATTCAAATGGCTGGATTTTCTGCAGTGCTGAAGAGAGCAGCAGCTTGTAATTCCCAACTATTTGAAGCTCCAGTCAGCTGTTTTTCATGTATGCAGGGGAAAATCCACTTTTTGAAGATGACAATATTTCTATTTCCCAACTTTTAACTGCTTCTGTAATTCTTCACTGTTGTCTTCCCTTTAAACCTCCTTCCCTGCAACTGCTACATATGATCTTTGGGAGCCTGAGTCTTTCAAAGGTATTTAAGCGAATTAAGAGGCATATACCACATGGAAACATTTATCTGGAAACAATTTCACTTAGTTTCTCAAAGTAGGAACTTGTGGCCTTTTACCACAAGGGGTAATAGAGTTTATTTACAACAAGCATATTAAACAAAACACTTAGCTCGAAGAATAAACACAAATACAATCCTTCTCAGAATAAAATGCCATGTCTGTAACAGCTATTGAATTAAATCTTGAGGGGGGGGGGGGGGGGGGAAGGGACTAGGAAGCAAAAATATCTCCAGATCAATGTGCTTGAATGAATGAAATTCGTGTGTGCAACAGGGGTTGTCTGAAGGTGGTGATTATAATCCAGGTGGGTTTGGTGGGTAGAGAGGTGGGCAGCAACAATGAAGCCTGTGGCATTACTTGTATAAATATTGCTATCTGCAAATTGCCACACTCCTCATCCAACAAAGGTAGCAATTAATTAAGCAGATGAGTCTATTTCAGCTCTTAAGGTGCTCATTTCAGGATATTCAGGAATTGTCTTGGCATTCACTTGCACTGAGAATGGATTAATGATGACATGTTTGTGTTCAATTACTGAAATTTTGCATGTGTGTATTTTGGTTTTACTTGAATGTATGAATCATTTGAATATTTGGTAGTTTTCACTGTGAAAAGAAGCGTGATTGCCTTTCAGTGATCTGTCTTGCTCCTAGATTTTGGAGCAGGGGGCATGAAGCCTTTCATGCCCTGGAATAAAATAATCTTCAGGTAAACTAGTAAAAATTAAAAACTACTCTTTGTATGGCCTGTTTAGGAATAATAAATACATCTGTAAACCCTTTGTACCTACTCAGGCAGTGAAGAGCTAACTAATTGCTGAAAAGCTTGAGGGAAACAGCTCTTCCTATGAGCACAATTCCTATACCCTGCTGGAGACTACACCACGGGCTGTCACCTTCCAGGGCTTGCTAATCAGCAGCTGCTACAATACTGCTGGTTGGGTTTTCCGATGCCATGTTGGTTTTCTTAAACCAGCCCCAAAACTGGATTCACCCAGTACCCAGTCTCCCTCAAAAATCCTATTGGAAGGAACCTCTGCAGGTCACCCGGCCCAATGCCCACTGACAGTACAGATGTGGTGACCGGGACACCTCTGAGCTGCATGGGGCTGAAGAGGACCTGCTCAAGGGAGGGGAGAAGTAGATCTTTAGTTCATACTTATATAAGTTTATATATATATATATATATATATAAAATATAGTAATTCATACTTACACAGCTAAACATTGCCATTTTTAAGAAATACAGTGATCAAGACAGATTTAGACATGGAATTTATCCTTTAATCACTTTCACCCCTACTTCGGTCACGTTGGTGTAGGGTATAAAGGGGGCTACCCCTCACATGCTTTTTTCTGTTTTGACTGGAAGACATCGGCAGTGAAGGATGATCCCCGTTTGTACAGAGCCTACAGCTGCCGCTGATGCAAAGGCTGAGCCCCTCCTTGCTGCACAGGCTGCCCTTCCTGGCACCACCACAGTTTGTGCTGTTCCTGCTCCCGGGCTGAGCTTTCAGTCTTGTACCACCTTGCACGTTTCAGAGAGTGGATTTTACACATACTTTCTACAATTTTGTGTAATGTTTGCTATTCATTTTGTCTGTGGGTCAATTTTTTCAGCAATGTTGCTCTAGTCTCCAGAAAGCAAAAATAACAGAGACAAAACCGGCCCTAGAAATGACGTAATGACACTTTTTATTCAGCCTCGTAGTAGAAACCTTGCCTCCGTTAAAATCCAAATAAAAGCTTTGAAGGAAATGAGAAAATGTAACCGTAGCTGAGAGCTCTGTGCTGCAAAGCGCTCCTGCCTAACCCGGTCCTGCAGAGCTGTCGGGATGGTCACGGCTGCGCTCGTGCCATCTGCTGGGAGAAAGCTGCCATGAACTGCGTTATACAAATAAAAACCCTGCTGACGGCAGTCAACCGCGATCATTAAACAGCAGAATTTATAATAATACCCAGACTGTCTAGAAAAATATAAGTCTTATAGACTTAGAGCTCCAGTGTTTGTCAAAGGCTAACCTAGTGACAGGGCACAACACAAACGTATCTCTGAAACTGTAAATGAATAATTTCTATTTTTATGTGGTAGGTTTGTTTTGTGGTAGGTTTTCTTTTTGTTTTGGGTTTGGTTGTTTTGTTGTATTATTTTAAAGCAGTCTGAGTCTCACAGTGGGTGTACAGTATGACTGGTCAAGGCAGTAGAAATGAGGAATTAAAGACAATTTTTTTGTGGGGGATTGATTTGATCATTATTCCATTTTTTCCCCCATTTCTGGTGTGGGTCCAAGCAATTCCAACCACCTACGAACAAAGCACACCACTGTGCTAGGGAATGAAGCACAGAAGCAAGGTGAGGCATTGGGAACTTAATATGAATATTAATGATTATGATTATGCTAGTTATGATTGTCAAACTTTGTACAATCTGTTCTTCTCATCTCTGTTCCCATCCACCCATTCCATACATACTGGCAGAAGTATCAAAAGAGCAATTCAAGATAGAGGACTGAGAAAACAATATTATAGCTTGTAACATGAAAAACTAGCTTCACCAGCCTGTGGGTGTGTTTTATACCCCCAGCTAAGATGACACATTTCTCTCTTGTAACAATATCCAAGGGGTTGCAGAATCTTGTTTGTAGCAGCAGCAAAGTGTCTTACAGGAAGTTTCTGGATACTGATGCTCAGGGGATTTTGCTGGTTCCAATAGGTTTTCTGTCAGCCTCCATGGCCTGCTTTGCACTCTGCTCCCACAGTAAATGCTGTCTGCTCTGCTCTGTAATTCCTTAGCTCACACAAGAGCAAGTATCAATTTCCTGATCAAATGTGATTTACGTTGACTCGTGCTTGTGTGCTCCTGCCAGAGCAGCTGGTTTGGTTGTGTCCTGTGCCCCAGGAGCCATCCAGGGGTCTCAGGTGACTTTTTTTTAGAACCTAAAACTTTGAGATACCCCAGAAAGGCACTGAAATGTGGCTATTTCTGGCAGAACAGGGTCTTCTCAAGGATACCCGGGAATACAAAAACAAAACCTAGGATGCAAAGTGGGTTTCAGAAAAGCACAGGACAAAGGCACCTGTGACAGTTTCTTTGCATGGTAAGCCAACATTGGCACTACTTTTCTGGAATATATGGATGCAGAGAAGGATGTTGAAGACTGTAACCCGCAGCTGGTGTGGGTAAGACCCACCTGAGTGCTGGCCTCTCTAGAGCTTAGATACCAGCTGAGGTGGTGTATGCAGTATTTGCATTTCACCCCTCCCTTACCAGGAAACAACCTTCTAACCTGGCACACTGCAGAACACAAAGCAGCAGAATTACCTCTGCTTTTATTTTAAGTAATTGTTATTACATTCTATGACACACATTTTATGTGTAATGCTCAATGCTGCTGTCTCGAGCAGATGTGAGAGCGTCTTCAATGGCTTCCTCCCACCCTTGTTCCAGTCATTTCAAGCACTGATCATGCTGTGGTTGCAGCAGCCTGGCCACCCCGTTCCTCTCCTGCGCTGCCTCCCTGGGCCACAAGCTGCAGCAGTGCCTGTGCCAGGCTCAGCAAACATTCTGACAGACGTGTCAGTGCCAGAGCAGAACAGAGAGAGCATTCAGCAGCTGTATGGCACAGCACAGTAGGTGTGTACTGTGTGCAGAGTGCATCCTCACCATGTGACAAACTTAATGCAAAGATTTTTTTCTTGGTACGAAATCTAGCAAGGAAACCTTCACATAAAACTGTAGTGCAGCACTGAGTGGATTTGCTTTATGCAATGGGTATGATGTGCAGCAGAGTGAGACTTTGACACTATTAACTCACTGTGGCAGTCTTGCAAATCTGTACTTATTTTTAGATTTCTGAGCATGTCTGCCGGGGATACAAAATGGAATTTTTGATATAGAATGTTTTTCACATTGGCAGCTACATTACAAGGTAAAGCTGCTTTGTCACTGGATATCATGGATGCTCTGTATGACACAGCAAGAGCGACTTTTCTGCTGGGGCTTGTGACTCCTTGGAAACAGGCACTTTCTTTGTTTTCACATCATATGGATCAGGGGACATGTCTTTCATATTAACACTGCCAGAATATGGGTGCAGCCAGTCTTATCCTGCCTCATACCCAGTAACCAACCTTCTACCAGTTTCTGCAATCATAATTTGTATTCTCTTGATCTCTGCAATCTTGCAACTGTGGCAATATCTTTAGAGATTAATGTCATTTCTACTGTGCCTGTTAGAAGCTCTATCCTGTAACACACAAGCTGATACACAACAGAACAGAACATCCAGCATGCCCTGGCAGCTCACTGCCTTCCTGCTGCCAACACTGAAGGTGCTAAAAGTGAACTATTTACTTTTTTGCAGTCTGAAGAAAACACCTAGTTGTGCTATACACCAAAACATGAGCTTACATAACTGGGACATGAAGCAGGCACTAGCTGAGCCATGTGGTCAGTGAGCTGGGGTGTTGGCAGCCTTCTGTAATTCCTGCTGTGTGTTTTGTCCTTTCCTGTGCTCAGTTCATGGTTTGGGTGGTTGAGCAGTCAAATCAAGGCACTTACTGAACACAGTTCAGGGATGCTAGGAAAAGGTTAATTGGAAGGTATCTGCTTTTTCCTTCCGTTCAAATGCTAGCATTTTGTTTAATGACAACCACTTGAAAAAAAAATTTGTTTTAGAAAAAAAGAATGCTGCCAAAATAAACTACCTTGATCTGTGTTTATGTTTTGGTAGAAACTCGAGGCCACTCTTGGAGGTAAATGGCGAATTGCTTTACTGGCCACAGCAAGTTAATAATGAACAGCAACGTTAGTGCAGGTTGCAATCAAAAAGTGCTGGTATTTGCTTGTTCTCCCTCTGCCTAGCTGAGGCTCCTCTGACAGTAAGCAGGAGAATGTAACCAAACACTGTGATTGACATTGCTACACAGGGAACTGGGCAATGCTTGCTTGGGCCAATCTTGTCTTCAGCCTGTTTCTCTATTTCGCTATTACCAGAAAAAATTGAGCCATTTGTCATAAAAGTTATAAAGGAAGCTCACACACTTATTTATCAATATTTATATAAGAATGATGGCAAGAAGGGTCAGCCGGTTATAAAGAATCAGTGCAGGTTCAGCCACAAGATGGAGCCAGTACAGTACCAGGCACACCTTCCCAGTGGGACAAATGTTAGGCTGTTTTTTCTCTAAATCCTTCAGCAGTTTTAATAGGATTGTTCACTTCTCAGTTATTGAGATAGCCTTGGAAAAAATAAAAATCCATTGAAAAAAATCAGAAATATATTGTATTTAGGGTACAGAAATCACATATAGCTTGTTCCAACCTACAAATGAAATGTACAGGTAACCTGATTACAAAACATAAAAATCAGTGATGCTTTTTCTTGAATCTAAATAAAACTAGTCTTTAGACTTAGTTGCATTCTCCAGGGGTTTACAGAATTAAATTACCTAAGGGGAAAAAAAAGAAGGAAAGATTAAGAGGAGGGGGAAATTACAGGGTGGCAAATAAGGTCTTTGAGTTAATCTTACAGAATCAGGTGTATCAATACAAGTAATAAATCAGCAGAGGCAGCTCTAGCAGTTGGCACAGTGAATTTAAAAACCTCAGTGTGAAGAGCAGGAAGACAGGGGTTGCTTTGTATGTTCTCCTTCCAGCAATCTTTGTAGACACTTTTTAGATAAGTTACTAAAAGCAATATGTGTCAAGTGTCAAGTTACAGCGTATAACCCTGTGCTCTGATAGTCACAGAACATCTGATTTTTCTTGTTATTACTGTTCTTCTCTTCAGTCTCCTTCAGTTTCAAAGTTACACTAGACTCATATTAATTACCAGAAAAGTGTTTATTTTTGTCCTTCTCAGAAAATTTCCATGGCCAACATTACTCTTTACTTTGTATATTTATCTCAACATTGCAAAAAGAATCAGCTCTTTAGTATCTGTCTTCATATAATTCCAGAGAATAATTTGATGCCCTGTTGCATTTTGCCCTGTATACAATAGGCTGGCTACCACAGGAAGTCAATCCTAGTCAAAATTGGTTCCAATTTAATTTTTCCTAGAGTATTGCTTTGCTATGGAAATCTGTAATTCACCTCTGAAACTAAATTAAATTCACCTTCTGTGAAAAACTCCAGATAATCTGCTGGTCATTCCTGATAGCAGATGCCTTCTGAATGTGGCCAAGCTTTTAATTTGTATAGTATGTCTAGCCTGATTCATGAGAAAACACTAACAAGTTCAAAAGATTTTTACCATCAGTTAACTGACTTTGGGGTTGCTTGCCCCTATAATAAGATATTCCTGGTTTTGAAGTGGGAACAGCAATTCTGAAATGCCTTTGGGCATCCCAATAAAGAATCAGTTGAGCTGGCAATTAATTGCACAGATAGATATGATCATCTGACTGTCTGAACAGGAGAAGGACAGTCCCATGCTTGAATCCACTGCTGGAATCCACAGCTCAAGAAATCATTGGATACCTTGGAAAAGGATCTGAGAAGACTTATAGAAACAACTTAGAAATTGAAAAATGTGTTTTATCAAATGCTGTTACTTAAAAGGATGCTCTCATGTCTGTAGTGAGTCCTACAGTCTCCTCCATCTTACAGAGACAGAGGAAACAGCAGCTGAAAGGTAAAATTAAATACATTCAAGGGAGAAATAAAATATATATATATCTGTCAATGAGAGTAATTAATGACTGGAACAAGGAATTAACAATTTGTGGAGACAGGATGTTCTAAGGCATGTTTTCCTAAGGGATGTTCTGGTTTAAATGACAAGTAATATCACCAGTCACATGGCTTCTGTCCCACGGTGAGTTGTACCACATGATTACAATAATCCTCTGGCTCTATTTATCTGTGAAATGACAGAATATGCTTCTGCTGGATGCCCTAATCTCGGCAGGATAGAAAATGAAGATGGAAATATAAGTCTGGATTTTAAGATGAGAAACACATCTCTTAGAAGAAAGAAAAAAAAAAAAAAAAAAGGAAACTGAACAATCCCAACACAGAAAAAGCTTGAATCCCTGCCTCCAGCCAACTGTTTTGCATATATAGGCAAGCATATGCAGAATGTGTTTCTACAAAACACGTATCAACAGAAATTTAATCTCTGCTTTTCTATGGCTCACAAAACACAAATTTAACTTCCCAAATAAGCAACAGCTGGCCAACAGTCAGCCAGGGAGTTGATAGCTGCATGAAATATATGACAATCCTACATTAGGCTGGAGTTTTAAACATGTATGTATACATTGAAAAGCTTATGTAGTTCTCTTTCTTCTACTACATTTTCCTTTTCCCTCAGAAAAGCATATCTTCTGCTTTCTCTTCTGCTCAATACAGAAAATCCCTGCTAGCATCTGATTTTGTGACTTAAATGCTATGGTACTCACCAAGTGCAATTAGTTTCTACGTCTTGTTGTGCTGGTTTACTGTGTTGCCACTCCTGTTTGCATGCTAAATATTCCACTGTACTGTGTAATTTACTTACCAGGAGTGAACAGCTGGAAAACTGATGATGCTGTTTCCAGTCTCCTGGTAAAGTGCAGTCTGCTCCTTGTCTACAATCTCAATGTTTCATGCTGGAGGCACAGCCTCCAGCCCTCCCTGCATTCAGAATCACACAGCCACTGTCAGGGAGGGGCTAGAACAGTTCTGTCTTTTCAGTCTCTGGAGATGATCTAGACATCACCCCTTGCAAAGGAGCTTGAGATAGCTTCAAAGAACTACTGCTTCTTTTTCAGAAATGAGGGGGAAGTTACAGAACTAACAAACAGGATCTGTGAATCCTGCTGTTCCAGAGGTTGTAATTGCTTGTGCCAGATATAAACACAAATGGAACAGTTACAGATTCTCTCATTAGAGAGTGTTGTAAGTTTTTGAGATACACACAGGTATTTACACACTGCAGTTGTCTGTTCTGCTCTTGAGTATCTTGACAGACTTTCACAAAGCCAACAACCAAAGCTGTAAGAAAACAGAGACACAACCAGGTTTCCCCACTTACACAGCCTGATCACAGTCCCTGAAATTGCCTCTGCTTTTGAGGACAGACAAAACTTCATCTGTCCACAGCTTGGTTAGCACAAAAAACACATTTCAACAATAAATACAGCTGTCACTTGTTCTTATGACCACCATTTTCATTACTGTGCTTATAGCATGATGATTCTTTTGTGGGCCTTATATTTTTGTTTAAAGACTAAAAGAAGTATAAAACAAAACTCAACTTACTGTTATCATGTAGAGAAAGGTCTAGATATTCTACTGAAAGTTGATACTAAATTATTTTAAAAAACAAATCCAGGGGGAAAAGATAATAAAATTTAACCTAGCAACTAAAGCATGCTGATACTTGAAGGGTATGTGTACTGGCTAATTCCCTGATGAACCTCTCTGCTCTAGGTAGGACACTTGTATATCTGTCAGTCTGAATATTAGAAAAGTTTAATTAACATCTGGTTTTGCTATTTTGAAAGTCACACAAGAAATAAAGTAGATCTTCCATAGTAATGGTGGGCATTAACAGAGCAATTCAGATTTTGCAGATGACAAATTGCCCTCCAGTGGGGTGTATTTCAGCCCTCTGACAGAGAGAACATATATTCTCCTAAATTAGGTATCTGGAGCTCTGGGTGATTCTGACTTTTTTCCACATCACATCCATTTATATGTATATGAGCAGATGTCTACATCACATAAAAATCATGATACAGATTTGTTTGATTCATAGCCCCCAAACAAATTCCTTTTCCTATTCTCCACTTGATGAAAGCTTGAGACATCAAAGTGTTTCAGGACAGCTGATCACATCCCTTTGTATTCCATGATCCACTGGAGATGCAGCTTCTCTGCATCTTTTTGGGGTTTGCAGGTTTTATGTTGGCGTAAGTGGTACAATTAAATAGTTGTACTGATTTCAGAAAGCATCCCAAATTAAAGGAATTTATTTGTTCACCTGAAATACCTCCCTACACAGGCAGTTCCAGACAAGTAACTAAAATACACTGTGACAAATACCAGTGTAACTTATGTCCTAGCAACAAGCTAGTTTACAATTAATGCATAATGTTGTATTTTAATATTATATAATCAGAAGTTTGATATTAATTTTGTCAGCTATTTCTACATTACAGTATTTAGACCAGTTGCTGCCATGTCCCAATTAGAAGATGCATTTTTCTTTTCCTTGGAGAACTTTGGAGAACACAATGTTACAAACATAACTGGGAACACAAGATCAGATTTTTTCTTTTTCATTACTAATCTTGCATTTATAGCAACCACATAGGAAAGTAGTTAAATTACTTTAAAAAAAAAAATAATCTTTCCTTCTTTCAGTGGTTTTCTTTCAGCTAACACAGAGAATCTAGAGTTTGAAATTCTAAGACCAATTGATTTTTAAAATTTGGTTAAAGTCTCCAAACTTTTGAGACTTAACAGATCCTAAAGAAGCAAAGGAAGTAATGATGCAAACATTGAGATGCATCACTACTTCCATCATTTCTTCCATGCTTTTGAAGTTATTTCACTGTCTACATGCAGTGCCCTCAAGTACATCACATTGTATTGGAGGTTCATTCGTACAAGCAACCTTAACCTGCTACCACTGACTACATCCTTGACATGTCTTTATCTTCAAAAAAAAAATAAAAAGAGAGAAAAGGATGAAAGGATGGTATCTAACAGTGCAGCTTGTGTATTTGTTACTAGGGAAACAAACAGCAAAGAGAAAGAAACCCTCAGTGTCCTTGTCATTTGGATCTTTCAGTAGAGAAGCGGAGCTTGTGTTAAAACAATGGAAACACTGTTCAGCTTTCAGGATCCTTTGCTCTCCTTGCTGAATGACAGACACTTCTTTCTCCCCCTTGTCCATCTTGTCATCTCTGAAAAGGAGAGTCATTTCTACATTCTGCACTGGATTGCTGGTTGTTTTTTATTCATCATGTAAACTTTAATCCCTGATTCTCTGTAACTTGGTCAGTTTCTAACACCCAAACCAAGATCGCAGCAGGTCTCTTGAGGTAAACGGAAGAGAGAACCCCAATGTTGTGTTCATAGCCGTAGAAAAGCAGACACAGCAGCACCAAGAGTGCCAGGTTTGTGCTACTTTGTACTGAATCAGAGTTCAAACCCAATCAGGACTTCAGAGAGCGAGAGGGGCACAGCAGCATTTGCACGAGGAGCCGTGCAGCGCTGAAGGCCTGTGCAGTGTGACAGCAGTGCCCGGGAGCTGTGCGTTGTGGGGGAGCTCTGCCACCGGTCCCAGGGAAGCAGGGAGATGCCAGGCCGTGCAAGTCATGACTGACACCTCTGGTTTCAGCCAGCTGAGACGCGTCAGTCACGGCTTAGCTGGACTGACACCTCCCTGTGTGGGTTGGGAGGACAACTCAGAGATCAACACTGTTTGTACCGTGACTTTCTGCTCATTGCTAAATATGCACTGTGTCAGATTCCATGTAATTTTTCTATCAAACTATGCTATATATCCTTGCTTCTTTTTCTGTTCAAATTATTATCTTGTTCATCTTTAGCTTTTGCCTCATCTAACTCATCTTGTGGGAACTGGATTAGGAAGCTGGATTTGGTGCACTCTGAAGTGTAGCTAAGTAAATCCAAAGGATTTTCACCTTTCTCCTGTTTTTACAAGACTACAGCTACCAGCACCAGAGCTAGAGAGATGATGGGAAAATTACAATAAAAGCCCTACTGGAAATACTCTGACAGAGTTTTGTGTCCTGCTGTTTCAACAAAGCATATGTCTTCTTTACTCTGCAAGGATAGCTTTTTTGTAATGTTCCAGACTGGCTGTTAATTTGCCATTAAGAAGGAAGAAGGATATGACAAAACACCCGAATTATATTATAATAAATATCAACATTTGAATTATATTTAAAAATGGATAGGCAGAATAAAATCAACTAGCACATGGTTTATTGATCATAGCCACTAGCGGAATTGTAATGGATTCCCTATCTCTAGTATTCCACAAAGTACTAAGGCCCCTTGGGTAAAGAAAACAAACCACTTGGTAAAGATTAGGGAAAAAAGAAAACTATGTCAGGACTGACAAGAAAAGGAAGTGACAAACATATTATTGATGGTGTGTGTTTGTAGCATGACAGCAGAGCCCTGCCTGCGGGTATAGTGTAAATGACAGCTTCGTCACAGGCTCCAGCAGTTTGTGTCCCTACACTCTTTGTCCGTGGAAATAAGAAGGGTACAGCCAAAATAAACCAGGGGGTGGCTTTTATTGACTTTTAAAGAAAAACACGATAATTGCCAAAAGACCTCAAATACTTGGGAAACTACTTGTACGTGAGTTGTGTTTTGGCTCCCTAATGTTGAAAATTGTTCTTTTACACCATAAAACCTGTGTGTTTTTTCTCTATAAGCAATGAGCTTTCCGCAAACTCTCTCTCTGGAATCAAGTGCTCCAACCGATCCTCCTTGTCTCTCAGCCTCTAACTGGCCTTCTTTTCCTTTATGTTTTTTTCTACAGCATTTAAGTTTTTCCAGACTAGTGCCACCTCCCAGGGTTTTACTAAATCCTGCAGAAACGCGGAAGACAAATGCGTTCTGGTGTGAAAACGCACTCTGAGCAATCCGACATAGCCGATTGCAGCGTTTTCACGTGGAAACCGCACCTGGCGATGAAACCATAAACCGAGCCGGCTGCTTCGGCGGGGGCTTTATTACCTGGCGATCGTTCCATTCCCGCTCCCGTCCCGCCGCTTCTCCCCTCAGGGCCGGGCCCGCCTCGGCCCTCAGCGAGCGCGCGCCGCCCGTTTCCTGCCGCGCGCCGCCGCGCGCCCGACCCCGCCGGGAGCGGGGCTGAAGGGGAGGGGGGCGCTCGCGGCACGCGCCCAGCGGCACGCGCGCTCCCCCACAGCCCCCCTCCCGCCCCGCCGCGCGCGCAACGGCCGGCGGGGGGCGTGGCAAACGGGGGGGCGGAGCCAACGCCCCCGACACACCCCCTCGCCTGCGCCGTGGCCCCGCCCCCCGCCCCGCGGCCCCGTTCCCTCCTCCACAAAGCCGGGGGCGAGGGAGGGGAGGGGCGCGCGCCACTTCTGCCCGCCCCCCCCCCCGAGAGAGGCGGGGCCGGGCGCGGGGGGCGCGCGCGCGCGGGCGCGAGGGCGCGCGGCGATTGGCTGGCGGCAGCGGGGGGAGCGCGTTTAACGGCCGCTGCGCCCCCGGGCCGGGGCAAAGCAAAACAAAGGCGGGAGCGGGAGCCCGGGCGGAGCGCACGGCACGGGCACGGCACGATGCCTCGGCCGCCCCTCGGCCCGCAGCGCGGCAGACGCGCGCCCGACCCCCGTCTATGACCCCCCTCCCTCCCCCTCGGTGGCCGCCGCCGAGACGGTACCTTCGAGGCGAGGGAAGCCGTCGTGTCCCCCCACCCCTCCCTTGGTCGCCCCCTCTTTGTTTTTCGGTGAAGGCCCGGCGCGGAGCTCTCGCTGCCCGCCGCGCAAGGACCGGGGGTCCCGCCTTCCCTCCTACCCGTGGCCCCTAAGGGAGAGGGGCCCGGGGGCTGCTCGGAGCCCGGGCTGGGAGCGGAGTCGGCGCGGCGCAGCGGTGAGTACCGAGCGGGTGAGAAGCGGCCCCTCTTCCCTGTGCTGGGATTTATTTTTTTGGAGGGGTAGGGGGGGGGTTACGGGCGGAAAGCGGCTGTGAGAGGGGCCCCGTGCTGCGCCCCGGCCCGGGGGCGGGGGGGGCGCCGTCTCCCGTGTGCGCGGGGCCACCGAGGCAACTTTGCTGGCGGGAGGAGGCTCGGGCGCTATTTATAGCGCCTGGAAATGACGGCAGCGCTGTCTGCCCGCAGTCTTCTCGGTGCGGGGCGGGTAAGGGCGGTTTACATAATTGGGGGGGGGGGGCCGAAGCTGAGCTCGGCGCGCCGGGAGCCGGTGGGGTCCCCCCGCGCTCTCACCCGCGCCGCGCGGAGCCGGGAGCCGTGGGTTTCTGCACGGAGCTGGCGGCCGGAGCAGCGCTGGGGCCGCGTTCAGGTGGCCGCGCGGCCGTGCCGGTGGCCAGAGCGGGGAAAGAGCCGCTGTCCTGCTGGAATCGCTGCGGGGGTTACAGAAAACGCGACGGCGTCACCCGCCCCGGTAGCTTCGTGCTCAGGCGTGAGAGGAAACGGCTTTAAAGGCGCACGGCCAGCGGCTCCCTCCCGCCGGGGCAGCGGGGGTGTCAGCCGGTAACTTTCTCCGCGCTTATTTTCTCCTGTTATTTCCTGGTATGTAAAGGTGAAAATGAGGCTCCTGTGGCTCAATCTTTAACTTGGAGGTTTTTCCCTGCTGGAGTAAGCTCACCGTAGGTTACTGACAGTGCGTGCACAGGCTGTGTCCAGCTTTTCGCAGGCGCTCAAAGACTCTTTGAGCGTATTTCATGTCGCTTCTTCCTTAGAGCCCCGCAGGAACGACGGAGAGGCCGATCCCCGACACAGCTCCTCCCGTGCCGGGCGCGGGATCCCCTCGCGGGGCAGGCAGCCGCTGCTTCCCCGGCGGCGCGGGGCCGCCCCCCCGCCACGCTCCTCGGGGTGTTTGTTTACACATCCGGGACCCGCGCGGGGCGGTGCCGCCCCGCCCCTTTGGCCGCCTGGCGCCCCGCCCCGTGACGTCACGCGCGGCGGGTCGGGGCCGCTGTTCGCCCGGCCCGGGCGACTTCGGGGGCGGCCGCGCCGGGGCAGCCCCGGGAGGAGGGCGGAGATCGCCGTGCCCGGCTCCTGCGGCCGGGACAGCCCCTGGGCCCTGCGCTGGTAGGTGCGAACACAAGTAGGGCTTCAGGAGACACACCTGTCTTTGCGCAGGACCAAAGCACGGACTGTGCCGTGGCCAAAGAACGGGGCAGAAATAGTTCCGTTCGGGTTTTTGCTCGGTTCGGTGCGGAATAATGAGCAGCAGCTCGAGGAACTGCTCGTAACTATGAGAGGGGAAGTGAGACGGTGTTTATTCACCATTGTTAGAGCCAGCTAGGAAATGGTTTGTTTTGAATTGTGCCTGTAACGGCACAACGAGTCTGTGGTTCCTATGGTGTGTATCAAACAGAGTCGTCTTTTTGAGGAGAGCAATATCAAATATAGTTTTGTTAAATCGGCCTTGGAGTTATTTTCTGTAGTTGAAGAACCTGGTACATTGAATCTGGAAGAGTTCAGATTGCCTTTAAAAGTGTGAATTAAAAACACTTCTAGGAATGCCCTGAAGAAAAATATTTTCCTTTTATGTTCCAGAGCACAGGATTGCTAAGGTTAGAAAAGATCTCTAAGATCATTGAGTTCAGCTATTAACCCAGGACTGCCAAGGCCACCACTAAGCCACATCCCCAAGTGCCACATTTACACCTACTGAACTTCTGCAAGGATTGAACTGGTGTTTCAACTACTGATGGAAAGGGTTTAATTTAAGCCAAAGTCAAGCATGTGGTGCCTTTCATTCTGAAATCCTGTTTTGTTCTGGTTTTGTCTATTTCTGTTAACCTAAATAGGATCTGTATCTAACATTGAGTTCAACGAGGGAATTTAACAGAAACTTCATGTTCTTAGATCACTTTTCTTGTATATCTTACTTCCAATAAATGGGGTTTCATATCTAGCTGTTCTACAAGAGCGAACTGTTTTCTGCAAATAATGTAATTATTCTTCCCTGTGCAGTTGTAATTAAATTGTATTGGGACACTAAGTATATAATATTTGTTTAAATTGCTATTAATATTAAAGTCCTGCTCTTCATGCCAAATGAGTTCATATTTCAAACATATAAATGTTTAGTTTATCAAATATTTTCCCAGTCATTCTCATGTGTAGATCCATCCTTTGGATGACAGCTTGTTCCCATTGTTGCTTTATTTTTTTTGGATTGCCTGTGGTGTTACGTGTCTTGTTTGTGGCTTATCTCTGCCTTTGCAATTCTTTGTGTAACTGTTCTTCTAGCAAGTCGTTCAGTAGTTTGTGTTTTCTCCTGCTTAAGATTAAAAAAAATCTAAACTGAAACCCCTTTAAGTTTTGCTGTGCTTGTCTCATGTGCTTGCTCTGCTGTACAATTGCTTTCTCAAGACTTCTTTTGAAGCAGTGACTGCTTCCTATAAGCAGACTTTAATTTATGTGGCTTGCACTATCTGCTCTAGCTGTGTAACCAGTATGCTATTGCTAGCAAAGTGGTTAGTGCTGCCCTGCACACAATTTACAACTGTGATAACTCGTTTGCATGCTCTTAGCTGGATCAGCAAACTGTAAATTCTTTATATTGTCTCTCATTTCTGTTGTGCTATTGACCTACTCAGGCAGTCACCTGACAGCTGATGACATAAGTTGACTGTGCAGTGTTTGGAGCGCTCATTAGCGTGGTGCATACATAGCCTGGGAGCTGCTGCCTCTGACAGACCAGAGATGTTATCAGTGTTTAGCATCTGTTTTGTTTTCAAGCAAACGAAAAAGGTTTGCTTTCCAGCACAGCAGAAGGCTCTGGCGTGCTCTGACATGTAACATCTCTGAATGCACTCTGAGGATTAAGGATGCAGTTGGGTGTTCTCTGTGCAGAATTTAGCTGCAGTATCAGATTGTGGGTTTGGTAGCTTCCATTAAGGCTATTCTGGTACAGTGAGGAAGTACCTAATTAGCTTTGATCAGGACACCAATCAAGAAGGTCTTTGCCTAAAGGCATAATTCTGCAGAGCCTGAAAGAGTAGTCACCGATCCTGAATAGGGTGGCAGTGTCTTACTTGGTATTTGACTTAAAGCCAGATGTGATCCTGCAAGATTTTTGCTAAAAACCAAAGTGCAAATATATAAAATATATTGACTGTTGGACAGAACAAGTTGCTTTCCTTGTTGCTCACTGTATTGGAACTGACAATTAGAACTTCAAAGACAATTAACTTCCTCTCATTCCCTACCTTTTTAGTTTGATTTTCTGCGTGGATGTCTTAAAGAATACACCTGGTATAACATAGAAAGTGCTTGTGTTTCGTGGAGAACTGTTTGAATCTCGTCCCTCATTGGAAGTGTGATGGAGTAGAAGCCATTAGTGGAACAGAACTGCTTTTTGCTGTGTTGAATGGAACTTGAACTGTGCAGTTCCTTAGAAAAAGGGGTCTGTAGTGCAGCCAGGCTCCAGTTATTTGCTCAAAATAATGCTTCGCTTTATGGCTGGACTTGTTGAATAACAAGTTAACTCTGGTCTTGTTGTAAGCTGCTAATTGTTCTGCTCTTTTCACCTACAGGTTGTGACTGTTTCTCTTCTGTCATTTGTGTGGAAAGTGCCACACACACTCCAGAACAACAACGGCTTTTGCTTGCATATTCCAGTGTTTCTTTTGTCAGCGAGTTCAGCAAAGTTGTAATTCTTCAAGTGCCAGCCCTGAGCTGAGTGAGGAGCCACCAGCAGAGATGGTAAAAATGACAAAATCAAAAACGTTCCAGGCTTACCTGCCAAACTGTCATCGGACCTACAGCTGTATCCACTGCAGAGCCCATCTCGCCAATCACGATGAATTGATCTCCAAGGCAAGTGGTTTCTTTAGAGACCTCATGAATTATTTCTTAACCAAAATAGTTGTCACTGTGACACCACTGCCAGTAGATAAGGGATGCAAATTGATGCATACTTCAAAGTATCTTCCCTGGGTTCACTCTTGGGTCATACGTGTTGTGTACTAAGAACTGGATATATTCTGGAAGCTTCTGAATGTGACATAAAGGTTGATCTAATATATTCCCCATGTTAACAACCTGTGTCTGCTGTCAGGTGGGTACTGTTTGTGGGTTGTTGTATCTGAAAAGTCTGCTAAGGAAAACTATCAGAAGAAGCATGGATCTCTGGGTAGGGAAATTATTCTGCTTATGGTTATTCCAGATAGAGATTTCTTTTGACTCTGTTGGACTAAAGGTCACAAAACTGTCTGTTTCCAGGGTGTCCCACTTGTCTTATGGAATTTGTAAACACTTTTGCTGTCTACCAGCTCCTAAGGAATATGATTAGCCAGAGATGTTCAAAATAGTTGGACTGTCTGAGCTTAGAGAATAGGTGGAACCTTGAAACAGGCTAGGCCTGCCCTTCTTCCCTGTTGCTAGAAGAAACCAAGACTTGTAATGTATGAAATATGTAGGAAAGCTTGAAGTTTGGGATAAATACTTGACAGACAGGTTTATTCTTTGCTTCAAACAAACTCCTGATTAAATTACTCTTTATGTTGTCATGGAGAAAACACTTCAGTTGCTTTTCAAACTTTTTAATACAAAATGTTCTCTTTATAACTGTTTTGTCAAATAAAGTTAGTTTTAAAGGGTTTGACACTAACTAAAGTTCTCTCTGTTGCTCCTGCCTGTTTGTGTGTTGAGCAGCACTCAGGTGATGCTGCTCTTCAGTGCTGAAGAGATGGGAGGGCTTGAAAATGCTGCTGCTTCTGAATTTAGGTTTTCTTTGGGTGAGGAGAAAGTATACCTGCTTGCTTATCCAAGGGCTATCAGGCAATAACGGGTTTTCAACATACAATTTTTTCCTTTTACTTGATTTTTTTTTTCCATGTTGATTTCAGAATATGAGTATAAGAGGCCTTTTTGGCACCACTGGCTTCTAAATTACAGACACTCAGAGTTGCATTATTCACTTCATGTTCTGGGCCAAAAAATACTGGGGTGGGTTAATCTTTCCTGAACTTCAGGTTGTAGATACTTACAAGAAGAAAGAAACTCTTTTTTTGCTGTGTCTCTTAGCATGTATTAATTCATTGAGAAAATGCAATCTGAGCACATACTCTAATAGGAAGCTCTTCTTTTTGTGGACTTGAGATTTTTGCATGCCAACTAAGCTGCTGCTGTTGCTACATGTGCCAGTTTTCTCCAAGGGCTCAGGAGCTTTGGTCAGCAGAATACTTCAAATATGTTAAGCAAATCATGTGTTCATTTTACAGCTTCTTAAATAATTTCAAATGTTAAGAATCAAATTTCCAATTCAACGGAAACATAGAGGACTCTTCAAAAATATGTAGTAAATACAAATAATTACTTCTGTTTCTAAAGGTGTTGGGAAGGGTGTTGGAGGTGGATTCTGCTTGATTTCTGGCTTCCTTAATTTTTGATGGAGACACTTCACAAAAATATTTGTACTTGCAGGTTGACCATATGCTTATTTGACAGCTGATTCATATTTTGTCAATTTAAGATTTCTTAACCATATTTTATTGTCTAAATCTGTATGGTAAAAGAGAAATGCATTTAAATGTGTGGTATATTTTTGTATGCTTTTAAAATAAAAAGAACACTTGTCATCTACTGTACTTGTATTTGGGACACAGCTTTGGAAAACCCCTCTTCCTGAGGCTGAAGCTTTACATAATCCAGCATGGGAGAAGTTCTTCTGATGGGAACAACTGCAAAGCAATAGATAGATTTGGATCATTAAAAATAAGTACACCTGGCCCTGGGGAGGGTGGGGAGTGCAAATAAATTTTGATTTTTTTTTTTTTTTCCTGAACTGCTCTTAAAGAGCCTTTCTTGAGGCACATTATATGCAATGAACTTAGGTTAGTGAAAGAGATTATTTTTTGACATATCTAGAATCCTAGTTACTGTAACTTTTCAGATGCAGGAAAAAATCCCAAACAAGCACAAACCAACCTGAAGTGTAGGAAGTTTGATTCTATGCCATTGAAAGTTTTCAAAGAACAGTGTGGTTCCTGGGCTGGTTTGGATTTGTTGATGGAATAGAGACAGACTGTCCAACCTGACTTCCCCCCCACTGCCTTGAAGGCCTAAAAAGCTAAAGCTCTGTGTTATATTCTCTAAATAGAATTTTTGGTTGTAGATTCTCACTTTATTCCAAATGCTTTCTGTACCATCTCATGTCAGAACCCAGTGCCTCAATTTCTCTGCAGCAGATAAAGGCAAACAGTGTTTACTTAATGTCTGGCCATAGATGCTTCCTTTGGGGGCTGTCCCTCACCCCATCTTTTCTGGGTACATGGTGGTTGTTTCTTCCTCATGTGTGGTCAGGGAAAATGAACCAAAATGCATGGTGCACTTCTAATTTAAACAGCTCCAACTGGCTTTCTAATGCGCTTTGAGGTATAAGAATTTATTATACCTGACACTATAGTGGTTTTTGACTTGAAGTTGAAAAGCTATGCTGTGAACTGAGTGGTGTTTCTCTTAAATGTTGGTCTGTCATGGAAAAGCAAAAAGTGCTGCATATCTCTGTCAATCATCCCTCTGATCCTAAGAATCTCTGACTTCAATACAGATTTGCAATTCTTCTGCTTTTGAGAATTGTTGGTGCCAATTGTCTGACAAGGATGGCAGCATACACGAATCACCTTTTCATTTTATTTCTGTTCTCTTTGAGCAGCAGGATCTCTTTCTTGCCCTGGAATGAATCACAAAGCTCTCTTTTTCTTGTGCCCTTGCTGGTGATAAAATGGCAACCAAGAGTCTTGGCAATGGCTTAGAAATAAGAATGTAGATTAATGAGACAGGACAAAAATGGGTTACCCCCTCAAGTGAATTCAGATGCGGTTTTAGTTTTCTCTGCGGCTGTGAAAGGATTCTGTGTGTTGCCCAGTACTGAAATCAACATGATGATAGTGGTTAGAACATACATTTCTAGAGGTTTTCACTCTGTAATAACCTTATTTTCTGCAGCTGGGGAGGAACTTGGGGAAGGGGAAGGCACGGGAAGAGGACTGGTTGAGATTAGCATCCCCAAACTGGGAGGTCATTGGCAGTAGAGGTAATGACAAACATTATTCTGTACAGCTGCACACATGTATGAACAGTTGCCATAACAATTTATAACTCCCAGGTTATCTTGGGGTAACCACTGATTGGAAGGATACACAGTAAGAGAACTAATAAACTGTAGGTGACTTTTAACTGAAGTAAGTGTAAGTTTGAGGTGGTGTCAGGTGCACCTTAGAGGTGACTGATTTGCATTGCCAGCAGGTCTGTGAGTGCTGGAGGTTCTCTTTCTCTGGTGAAGACTTCAGAGTCTGTCAGGATGTTAAAGTATTTTTTAAAATGCTATGAGAAGGAATAAACCAATCATCACTACACTGGGATATTTTCACAAGATGGGGAAGAACCTATGGCTTTTTAAAATTTCTTTAAAGAGGTAAATATTTTTGAAATCATATCCTACCATGACTGTAGGTACAGAAGAGAAGTAAACTATGAGCAAACAACCACAGGTCTTAATGAAGAGCAAGGCAAGGAGCTGATGCCATAGGAAGCAATTAGTGGACTTAAAATTGATACTTTGTGGATTTAAGATGTTCAAACAGCACATAAAAAGTGATCAAACAGTATATGTTTCTAATAATAATTTTAAAAATCCAAACCTAATTTAATTTTGAGAGAACTACAAGGCTCCTTGAAGTACAGGGGAGGTTACCACTTGTGTGGACTAAATAAAATGTTATAAATTTGCTGCTTTTGGAGCAATTCTGGAATAAGTTTTGTGGAAGGCCTGACTGAAGGAGCTTTCTTTTGATTTGTTATGTAATAATAGGAAATGTGCAGTGATTATTAAGAGCAGTTAATTTTATAGGAGATAAATGTTACTTGAAGAGCAGAAGTTCCAAAGCACTTGAGAGTGGCTTGTACCTGCTAAGTTCCAATAATTGTTCAGAAATTCAGGTATGATCCACCAAATTACAAAAAAATAAAAATATTTAATAGAATTTTGGAATCCGTTGGATATAATGCAAAAGATAATGTTTTGTTACTCAAGGCTGACCTGCTTGAAAGATGTTGAAACATTTACTGTGTGCCTTAATTCTGGGAATGGAGAGAATTTGGATTACTTTGTATAGATGACTGTATAAATACTGTCACTTTTTTCTGTCTCATTCATTACCAAGCATATCTGACCAGAGGGGAAAAAAGTCATGTGAAGTCACAGACAAGACTAGATGTGTCAGTATTTTCAAGAATTGAGTTCTGCATAAAGGTATATATGTATATATGTAGCTATCATTGGCTGCATTGGGAAATCCTTGCACCTTCTGGGTGAAACAATGATCTTGGTGGCTAAGTTTAGTTCTCCAAGGCATTCAGTATGATTGCTCTTCTATTATTGATAAGAAGGAAGAGTCTTAAGCCTAAATAGATGCTAAAACATTTTTAGCCTTGTTTAGCAATCTGTGGTTTTGTCTTCCACTGTTTAACTGATGAGATCAAGAGGAATTTTTTAAAGGGTTTATTGTCTTTAAGTAAATATGCTGTGCTTAGCTTGGTTCAATTTGTAATCCTCCTTTGCTTATGATATAATGAGTATTTAGAATGATAGATGGGCCTGTTTTATGAATGTTTGAAGGCCGTTTTTGTTCCCTCACTAATTTCATAAATATTCTGGTGATATTTTTTTTCTCCAAGAGGTTTCTAGTTTCTTGGGTTCATTTTTTTCTTCTGGGGAAAGAACCTAGTTTTTGAAAGAGAAGTAATCTTTGGAAAACATCCAAGAATAGATGTGAAAGCTTAAAGGAGTTGGGAAGTGTTCTACTCTGTGTATTTTGATATAATTATTTCTGAAATCCATTCAAGAAGCTGCATAGGTCAAGATAACTTGTCCTGCATGACAAAGTCTTCACTTTGGGGAAATATCATTTGCCAGATTTGCAGACATGCAGTTTTTGGGGTAGAATTTTTTAAGGCTCTTCTCTACATATTGAACTTTGTAACTTGCTTTATCAAATTCAGTAAATACTTGAAATGAACTTTAAAAAAAATGTATTTATCATGGAATCTTCTAGAAGTTGCCTAAGATGCAGCTGGGCAGCAGCATCTCTGGTGGTCTGCATTATCAAGGAGTTGGATGTGAGGGAAACACTAACTGGAACAAATGGGGTTTTCCCTGATAATTTTTTTTATCTGTATCTTATGTTGAATTCAGTTTTCTGAATTTATGTCACAAGTCTTGAAGAGAGGATATCCTTACACTCTCTGATGCATCTTGCTGAGGAGATAACTTCAGAGCACTTCTGTTTCTGGTTTACTTTAAGAATGCTGCCCCTAACAAGTACAATTTTCTGTATTTCCCAAATTTGCTTATTTGTCTAGAGAACTGATTCAGCTTGATCTGTCTTAGCTTCAGCAAATGAAAGGGAATTAAACCGGATGAAAATCTATGGACTTCTTTCATTTTCCTTCTTTAATATTTTATTTCTGTGTTTCAAGTAGCTTGCAGACACTGGTAATGCCCCTGTGACTTGCTCAGAATCATGCCTGCCTTGCCCCCAGTACATGCTAAGATGGCAGTTTCCCTGCTATTTGCTGTAGAGCATGATCTCTAGCCATGCAATCTAATCCCATCTCTGGGGAATAATTGATGGCATAAGCTTTTCAGTAGCATCCCTTCCCCCACCCATGCCTTCAGCTGTGCCTTAGGGCATTAAATACATGTTCTGCTTGACAGATATTTCCTTTCCTCTTGGGTAAAACAGCTAATCCTGGTGTTAGAGGTAAGGGTGGGTTTAACTTACAAGCATAGATCATAACTAATTCTGCATGTGTGTACAAGTGAAACATGTATAAAGCTTCTTTACTACATCATGTATCGGTGACAGAGGTCTGTCAGATGACTTGAAAAGATCCTAGTTCCAAACTGTTCTTGCAGGTGACTTCACTGTAGTTTGTAAGCACAGTTGGACATTATTGCTGATACTGTACAGATGTTCTGGATACTTTCAGCTGTGCTGAAACAAGAAAACATGATAGATCTGGCACATTCTTCTGTATAAATGGGTAGCTGGTCAAAGATATGGATTTTCTGAGGAATAATTTAACTCATAAATCAATGCAGTATTATTAATTGAGGACCATGAAAAAACAGCCTTATAGCAAGTTTAAAGTTCAACTGCAGATAGTAGTGGGACTGATAAATTACCCAGCTTCTAAGTGAAAATCCTGGTTGCTGTGAGTCATTATTGATGAGACTCTCTTCTAATTCCTCTCTACTGCATAAGACATATTTAAGACTCAGTTTGAATAGAATGTTCTGCTTTAGTTTTGATTTATGTATAGTGCTAGTGATCTTGGGAGTGCTGAGCAAATGTTCAGTTAAATGCACAGTTAAAGTTTGTGTTTGCATAGGTGATGTTTATTCTACTGAAGAGTGGTTTGTGTGGAGACTGGTTTGAACAGTTGTGCCTGTTAGTCCTTGATGCTGCCATTTAAAGTACTTTTCTTCATTTTCTTGGAGGAGTTGACACACAAGGTGTTCAACCTGACAGTCCCTTAAAATTCATATCAGTATAACTGAATCATACAGTACAGAGTGTGAGAAACCTAGTGCTGGTAAAAACAAATCTTCAGTATTAATTTTTTTCTGGTTATGCAAAATATTCTGTTTATAGCCAAGTTACAAGCTTAGCAAGCAGCTCAAGCACCAAACTGAGCTGTCCTCTTTTCATTTCTAGTAGTAGAATGCATCAGATAGTAGAACTGTGATAATGAATCATTCTTACACCAATAAGAGAATGCATCCGTGACAGATGTATACCTTTTTGTGGTGTTTGAATACAGTTTTGGGGAAAAAAATATCAGCTGTTCATGAGAAGAAGAAACTGACTGCCAAGTGCTGACAAGAGACTGATAATAAAAATTAGAAGGCATGGGAATTTAAAAATGGATATCCTTGCTGTGCTTTTATTCCAGTCAGTGTATAGGAGTTCTGCATGGCTGGATTGCACACCATTCGATGCTCAATGAAACACAGATGATGTGGTTGGGCACTGGTTTTAAAGGGAAGTCTGAGCTGCCTGGACCCACGTTCTGTGTTCCAGAATGCAGTTACACAAGTTGCTGCAAGTTCCTGTCGAGTTACCTGACTGATGTAAACATGGAGGAACTTGCTCTTTGCAGCTGGGCAAGGAAACAAGTGTTCTGTGGCATGTAAATACAATCCTTAGCCTCTAAACAGGAGTGTAGGTAAGAAAAGATGGCATCAGATGAATCAGTTGTACTCTGGGACGGGAAGCAAGGCTGGAATGGAGGAGCTTTTCACAGTGACATGTTTGTGAACACACTTTCTTTCTAACACAGGAAAAGATTCTGTGTTGCTTTTCCCTCCACTCAACCTTGATAATCCTAAAAATTAGAAGGTAATGGCTATTTCTGAGGGAAAATAAGCCTAAGAGAGTACAGTATATCTAGAGCAACAAAGCAAAGGGTGCAAAAATAGTCAAGTCATCTTTAAAAATATATTAGGAAAAGAAAAACAACTAAAGCAGTGCTTTCCAACCGGTGGCTTGTATTTCATTTGGCTTGAATTTTTTTTCAGCTTATGAAACAAGAGAGGGGAATAGCTGCTTTTTGTGCTATTCCTGGCATCCTGTTACTGCCCTCTGCTTAATTTTGAAAAATGCTGGGTCAAAGGAGAGCTTTTATTAGGTGATACTAAGTCAAGACTAAACATAAATTTGGCAGAAATAATTGCATAAGATTGTTCAGAAGATCTCCTGACTCTTGTTTTTTTCTGGAGTCTTTTTTTTCTTCCCCAGCCTACCAGGGAAATTCAGGTATGGCATATAAGTAGTTTAAAAATTATTATATAGGACCAGACAAAAAAACACCCAACCCACCACATTAACTTATATGTGATTGGTGTGTGTAATTACATATAAATAGAGAAACTAGCACATGATAATAGAGAGTATTTCTTGGTGCTGTTTGAAAAAGGGTTTGTGAATTCTAATTAACAACAGGGAGCTTTTAAAGCAAGGGGAAATGGCTGCAAGTTTTTTAATTTTAAGGATTTTTACAGTAGTTTAACCAAGTATCATGGTCATCATGGCTTTGGAAGTTCTTGTTAATAATTTCAGGTATGTGAAACAAGGAAGTTCTAGTTTTATGTTTACTTCATACTGAATAAGAGGATTTTTGAAGTGCTTCCTTTACCTTTTCTTAAATTTTCGAGTTGCACATCTGTAGTTTTCTCTAAATCAGTGTGTTGCTAACCCAGGCTGGTTAGTCATTTGTTAATGGGCATTTTTAAGAGTCTATATCTGAAGAGATTCTGTTTTCACCTGCAGTAAGCATTCTCTGTTACAGGCTCTAGTCTAGAGAGTCCTGGTTATTCTGTAGGAACTGCAGAGTGTAAGTCTGCACTGCTCTGCCAGTTTTGTGATGTGTGTTTAAGTATATCAGGAGAACTGAACTAGGCATGGGGTTTTTGTTTGTTGGTCTTAAAGGCAGCTCTAAGGATAAATTACTTTCTGACAGAACTGTTCAGACTCTGTTCTCAACCAAGTCTCCTCTTTTCAGGGTCAGTCACACCTGAAGTTTCAGCTTTCACTGTCCTGCACAGCCTATCTGGTTTTCCTTGCCTGGTGAAACATAAGACTTGTAGTTGTGGCTGGTGGAGACAGTACTTTTTCTTTTGTCTTTGCTAAAGGTAGAACCTCTTTAGAATCACTGAGGTTGGAAAAGACCTGCAAGGTCATCAAGTCCAACCACAAACCCAACAGTGACAAGTCTACCACTAAACCATGTCCCCAAGTGCCACTCCTGTATGTATGGTGACTTCACCACTGTCCTGGTAGCCTGTTCCAATGCTTGACAACTCTTTTGGTGAAGAAATGTTTCCTGCTATTCAACCTAAACCTCCCCTGCTGCGACCTGAGGCCATTTCCTCTGGTCTTGTCACTTGTTAGATGGGAGAGGAGACTGACCAAACCTGGCTACAACCTCCCTTCAAGTATTTGTGGAGAACAGTAACATGTTCTCTCAATACTTATTTTAAATGGTTGCTAGAATAATAAAATATTAGTGCTATAAACTGTTAGATAGAATTTCTCATATTAAAGATTTTACAAGTACATAAGGGCTGTATGTAACTACTCTGGCACTATTGCTACCTGGAGTAGTCCAGAGCCAGGGATTTCTTTAAACATTCTTTATGGCAGTATATAATCTGGTTAGTGTTGATCAAAAAGGGTTCATTTATATGCATTTTCCTTTTACAAGGTGGGGGGATTTTTTCCCACACTATTCTGAGTAAATAAAAGACAACAATTATTGCAGTTGTGTTGCTAGTTGGTAGAGTGGCAAAATACCTATTTTAGTGTCAAATGACTTGTAATGATACAACTAAATAAGTATCAGGAGAAGAATCCATTGCAGAAAGGACCTTTTGCCTATGGTTTCATGCCTGGCATTACTAAAACCATGCTAAAGTATTCAGGTTGATATTTTCCTTCCAAAAACCTTCCATGTTGATCTAATACAGGCTTCTGAAAAGTTGGTCTGTGATGTTCAACACTAGAACCACAGGGATTCTTAAAAACAATTGTACTTTCTCTGCATCATGGAAAAGTAATTGATTTTCTTTGAAAGTAGATTAGAGAATTGAAATGCTGGAAGAAAAAAGAAATTAAGACAGTTTAGAGGTTTTGGTTTTTTGTTGGTTTTTTTTGGGTTTTTTTTTAATGGAATTCAGTAGGAAAGTGAGAAGAAAGGAAAACTCAGTTCCAGTGTGATCCTGTTTGGATGGGAAAGAATGGCTGTGTTTAAATTACCAAGTAATTGAATGCAGAAGGAGGCAGATGAAAGCAGTGGTGTGTCTGACACAGGTTTGGAATGTTTTACCTGTGGCTGGCTCTGGTCTGCTCACAAGTTCTCCCAGGATGTGTGCAGCTCACATCCTGAGCACAGGTTTGGGTCTGTGTCTGCATTAACATTGCTGAGTGCATGGAAGAACTGCTGGTTTAGTTGCTTCAGAAGGATCAAGGGTGCAGTTCCCAGGCACTGAAACTGCTCCACAAGCCAAACCAGCTCCCACTAAGTGTGGCTGATTAGGGGTTTTAATTCAAAACTGTGCTACTGCTCTGAACTAAAACACTAATTTAGAACCAGCCAAGAAAGTCTAAGTGCCATTGTTTGTCCATCATTTATCAGGAATGTGAGAGGCTGGAAAGCATATGCCTGTGGTCAAGCTTTTGATGGTAACAGTTGTCTTACTAAAATGAAGCTGAGCTTATCTGTGAATTAAAAACTGATCAGATGCATTTCCTGAGTACAGTATGCTGGTTTTATGCTTGGTCCAGAATTTCACTGCTCTTATATCAAATGATGCAACGAAATTGAAATAAATAATCTTTTGGCTGCAGCAGTGGAAAACAGAGGAGATGGGAGTAATTCTCTTTGCGTTAAAAGCAGATTATTTCAATTAGCATGAAGGATGTCTAGGAAAATGAGAATTGATACCTTGCAGAGGGTAGGGAAAAATATGTTTTGCTTGCATTATGGATGCTGAATTTTCAGCAATAGCACTTGACAAAGTAAAATAAAATCATTATCAAAAATCTAATGTAGATGAAAACTTGTCTGACCAGACTTTCCTATAAAGAACTAGTATAAAGTAATTAATCTGAAATAGTTTATATCTGTGCTATCGTTCTATGTCGACTTACATACCCTTCTGGAACTAATTTTTTTGTTTGGTGGGGCTTGTGTTTTTTAATATGTGTTTTTTTTTTTTTTTTTTTTTAATGCAGTCCTTCCAGGGAAGCCAGGGACGAGCCTACCTCTTCAATTCTGTGTAAGTATGTGGATATGATTCTGCACACCACCTGCAGAGTGTAACTTTGTGCTTCCCAAAGGGAAAGCAGTAAGAATTAACAGAGTTGTACTTTGCCCTGTTCTTTTTAATGCTGGCTTTACTCACCAGCAGTAGTTATTAAAGGGCTACTGGTCTGATTCTGAAGCATTCCTTTGCACATATATTTTAAGTTATTCTGCTAAGAGCTGAAAGATTAGGGGAGTGTGTTAATGTGAAATTCCTTTTGTCTATGTAATGGTAGCTGTCTCAAGAGGAGCTGCCATTCTGAGATACTCCAGAAGTCACAAGATATTGAGTGACTGTAAATTTTCTTTAGACAACTCTACTGTGGTCTAAAGAATTTCCCAGTCTGACAGTTGGATACATTTACAGGTTAATGTTTCAGTAAACTTGGTACATCTTTAATGACCTTGAATATTGCAAATGTGCTAGAGGCAAAAGGTCTCTGTGATCTTATCAAGCCTAATATTTGCAATCTTAGGCATGTCCTTCCCTTGATAAGAGGCTCTTTGCACTTGTTAATGGGTGCATTTTAAGTTTTTTATATGCAGGATTGCATTTTTGTCTTTATTTTTCAGCAGTTTTTTGTGTTGCAGCATTTTGAAAAAGATACAGTTGAGTGTGCTGGTCTATTTTTGACCAGAATAATGGAACTGTAACTGCAAAGGATTTGATTGCAGATCCTTGAGATTCTTTTAATATGTAGTCCTTCAGTGGGGACTTGGGATTTCTGCTATAATTCTAATAGGAAGAATCTGGTACTACAGCAGCAAAAATGGCAAAATTTTGCTCATATTTAAAACTGTCTAAAAACTTGGTTTGGTCTTGCCTCTTGTTTTCTGCATAGACTCATTTGTGGAAAAACTTGCTTGATGCAGTACTTCAAGGGATGTTTTGTTTTGAAATTGCTGTTTGTTCATCAGAGCTTAGTCTGCTGATCTGCAGCAAAGAAATATTTATGAGGCTTTTTTCTTGCTGCTATTTTGGAGCTGGTTCTAAATTCAGCTCTTGGTGCTGATTCACTGGTACAGACTTCCATTAGAGAGGTCTCAAATAGTTTTTGAAGTAAAGCCTGAAACTGTAGAAGTGTCCAGTTACTGTGTAGTGTTCTGTTCTCTGGAAGTTTAACTATTTAGCTTGTTTTTGTTGCTGGCAGTGAGTATCACCAACAGTGACACCACAGCCACTTAAAACCAAAAAACAAACCCCTTTTTTCTTCCTGTCCTTCTGCTCAGTGTAGAAATTATTCTACGCTGAAGTTACAGAGGAAGTTACTTCTGCAGCATTGAATAAGTTAGGCTTAACCACTTTTTGTCTGCAGGAGAGAAGGTGGGGAACAGTAAGAAAAGAAACACACTCATCTGTTAACAATTTCTCCCTTTTTTTCAGGGTAAATGTGGGCTGTGGTCCAGCAGAGGAGAGAGTTCTTCTGACAGGTTTACATGCTGTAGCAGATATCTATTGTGAAAACTGTAAAACCACTCTTGGATGGAAATATGTAAGTAATAGACTTAAATCCTCAATAAATGTTTGCATGTTGAAGCACAGATGTTTGAGTAGCCATTGAGTAGCACCTTTGCTGATAGTTTATGTGAGTTAGCTCTGGTGGTTTTGTGTACATCAGGCTCTAATGTAGTCTTGCTTCCTTGCATCTGCAGAAATGCTGTAGCAGATAATAACTTTATTCTGGACTGCAAATCAAGCATGAGCTATAGATGCTATTACAGCTATCTCATATTTCTGTATTTGATAATCTTTTTGCAAGACTCCCAAGCACACATGCACTAAACCAGGTGGGAGAAATTGTTAAAGTGAGTGTGTCGTGTCATGGATTGCAAAAGTTGGTTATACAGCAAAAATATTAATTACAATAAACTGTACTGAGCATATTACTCTGTTTACAAGTAATGTGGACTTGATCCTGTTGTTTGAAAATTTACCTGAGTGCTTGCAGCTGTGTTGCAACTTTGAGGTTTTGAAAACCTTAGGTTCTGGGTAGGATTTTCACTGATTGAGTGTAGCTTCAGATTTTAGAAGTTTTCCTAATGTGTTTCCTGTGATGATGAATATAGAGGAGAGCTTTTGAAGAGGTTTGCATTCCCTATTTTCATTACTTCTGGGAATAAATAAATAAATAACATGTATAACATGCCATTTCCTAACCTTCACTTTAAAAAGTATTAAAATTCCCTAAGCAGAGAGAAAACATGGACAGTTCTACAGCAAGATCTGTGCAGTAGATCTGCTGATTTCACTTAGGAGAAGTTTGCTTCTGTTTCCTTCTCAATGCTTTTCAACCTCTCTTTTTTTCCCTTCCCTCTCCTTACTCAGTGTAACCAATATGGGTTATTAACTGTAATGGCTCCTGATTTGTATTTTTATTGGAAGTTTGATGTTTAAAATACTTAATTTCCTGAACTTAATTCAGTGTTGTCTTGATTTTTTTTTTTTTTTTTTTTTTTTTCCTTTCCAGGAACATGCTTTTGAGAGCAGTCAGAAATACAAAGAAGGAAAATTTATCATTGAACTTGCCCACATGATAAAAGACAATGGCTGGGAGTGAACCACAACCTTTTTCCTTCTGTTTGGACTATATTCTGTGGAACAGGCTTTACAAAGACTAATGCAAAGTAAAGGAAGAACTTGGCTAGAGTGGCCCTGAGAATATCACTGAACTCTGAAACCTCACAAATGAGTGGTGTAGTGTAAGTGGCTATTTCAGGCCATGTTTGCCTTTCCTCCTTGTGTAAGTTCCCTCTTTTTGTACGTGTATTATTGTGTGAACAGTTGTTTTGGAACATTTTGGATGACCTTTTTCTAAACTCTCTCAGACTAGAGAAACAGTTCACTAATTGAAAACAGATTTTTCTGGTTAGCATCTCTCTCTGACCTATGCCTTTAATGCTACTTCTGCTGTGCATGCTTCTTGCCTAAACACCTACACTCCAGTCCTGTAGAGGTTCTGTACCTGAGCAGTCTGAAAGAATGTATGGGATGGGGTGCTTTTTTATATGTAGCAATTTCTGATGTGTTTGGCAGTGAAGAGGATGCAGTATTGTAGTTTTTAATTTCTTTTTTCAATTTGAGTGTACCACAACCTATGTACATCTTGTAGGTGAATTGGTTAAAGGTACAGTGCTCACTTCAAAAAAGATTTAAATTGCACTGACTGAAGTTAGCAGGCCTCAAGTTGTTAGGAAACGTTATGCCAGAGGTTTGGTATCTTAATGAAATAACATAGAAGGATTTTAAATCAATAATGCTATAGAATATGTTCCTTTAAGACCAACATATTCCCTAAGGAGTTTGCTGGACAAAAAAAAAATTATAAAACTATAGCTTGCAAGATTAAAAAGACAGAAAAATATATGCATCTTCTATTTTGAAAAAAAATTAGTTGGTATATTAGGAAAAAAACAAAGTTTTGGTACTGTACCTTTGCCAGTAACAGGGACTTGTGCATCAGTAAAGTTTTATGGCTGGTTCCATGTAACTCTATAGTCCTAATGCACTGGACAAAGAGGTTGATGTCAAGGAAACTTGTTGAAGTCTTCTGCTTCTGCTACATTTGAACAAAAATATTTATTTTTGTGAGAAATGGCCAGAGCCTATGACATGAAAATTAATATAGTACCTGCAGGAAAATGAGGAGTAATAAGAGGGAAGGGAAGTTTGACTTGTTTTTTCATAAAATAAAATAGTAAGATAGTTTTTAAAATTTGGGGGTGGGGAAAGGGTTTCCTGGTTTGCTGGCTAAATCATCCCCAAGTATCTTTTTATAATAAAAATTTATATGAATCTCACCTTCTCTTTTGTTCTCATGCTGTTTCTTTAATGGAATCAGTTAATGAGAGAAACTTCTGGAAAGTATATGCACAATATGAGCTGTTGGTATCTCTGTATGCAAACTGAGCAACTGTGAAAGAAACGCTCTACATAAATTTGCTAACTTAATTTTCAAATTAAACAGTCTCTACAGACTTTTTGTATGTTAATCCTTTTACTGCTTGAGGACAAACTGTTTGAAAAAAAACCCCTTTAACACTACGTAAGTCCTATAACTGAACAATACAGAAGCCTTGCAATATGAAATCCCTTTCTCTCAATAACAATTCTAATATGGCACCTCTGAAACTAATCACAGGTGCTGCTGCTGCTGTTCTATTTTTGGGAATCTCTCATAGGCTTTCTGAACTCTGCTGCACTTTAGAAATTGTCAGACATGAAAAATTACGCCAATGGGTAGGGGCAATACAAATCTTTAAAACCAGCTTTCCAGTGTTTTTGTGGGGAGGAGGAGTGAGAGGAGCATTCTCCCAGGTGTACACATTCTCTGTGATGCAGGCTGGCTAAACTGCCTGCCAGATGTTGTCATGATTGATACCCATGAATTAAAAATGTAAGAATTAGAGAAGTAGTTCAAGCTGTTGGGTTTCAGTCCAGAGGCCTCAGGTGGTACAGTTGTGTTCAACCTGGATTTTGTGGTTTACACATTGCTACTTTGTGTTCACATCAGGTCTCATTTTTAACAATGTCATTGATGCAAGATAGGCTTGGGTGTTGCCTGTCCCCTGCTCTTTCTGACCTGGAATTCTTAGTATTTTGTTTCCCACCATTGCAATGTATGTTGCCAACAAGGAAGGCACTGAAACTTCTATCAGCAAAAAGTTTGTGTTGGCTTCTAAGTCCTGTTGCAATGTTGATACTTGTGAACAGCTTGTGTGAGGTTTGTGTATCTTTGGGTTTTTCTTATTTCCTGGCTACAGACTTGCTGAGGCAGTACACTGGACTGAAGGCAAAAGTAATGGCTGCTTTTCCAGAGAGAGTTTAAGTTAAAGAAAATATGTCAAGTATTAAGGATTTTTTTTCTCCAAAATTGGGGGTTTGGCTAGCTCTTGTTAATAAGGTAATGCTGTCTGTAATACAGTCATATTTTTAGAAACTCAACCTCTTTCTTCAGTGCATTATTTATATTTCAAACTGGACATTTTCACCAAAACCTTACTTAACTTTGATGCCAAAGGTTGGGACTTCAAGTGCTTAGCACATAAAGCTTCAGACTACTGGCATAAAGAGTTAATGATCTAAATGTAATGTTTATGGCTTTTAAGAGAACCAAACAAAGCAATATTCTTTTTGGTCTTTTATTAAGAGTGGATGCTTAGAAGGAGTAAAGAGTAGAACTAGTACAGAATCACTATTTTATGCTGCCATGTAACAATTCTTGAGGCTCAGTCTTTTGAGGGAATATGTGAATTTTCTTCCCATATTGTTTGGCAGCATCAATGATTATTTTTTACCCCTCATAAAGATAGAGAGAATTCTTGTTATTTGTTTTGGTGAAAGTTGAATCCAGATAGCAATGACTGCTGGCTGATGTGAAGAGGTCAGTCTGGTCACTGAACCCTCCAGCAGTCATTTGAAAGAAAAATAAACTTACTTGAAAAAAATGTTACTAAAGCATTTTCCCTCTAACCAATTTTTGTAATATATTAAAGATTATATTTAAAGTTTGTATGTGTTTGCTCTGGGCAAGTTTACTTCCCCTCCAACTTGAGCACTTTTGTTACTTGTACTGGTTTTTTTGGTCTTAACATTTATTTTGTATTTTGTTTTTTATAAATTGTAACAAAAAGCTTTTGTGAACCTTTGTTTCTTGCTGGCTCTTTCTTGGACCAAATGAACTACTATGAGCTGGCTTAGAAGAAATGTTCATTGGGATGCATAGGAATTTGCTAGCAAAAATGTACATGTATTGAAAGTTTTTTTCCACTGAACCTCTAAAGCGCCATGCCTGTCCTAAGGTAATTAATCATAATTTGGTGTGACTTTAGTGATCTGACCACATATTCTCTGTCTAGGTCCAAAGTAATGGTTGTAACAATGGTTTTCCAGAATTGAGTCTGCCTCCAAACCCTGGAGTTTTTCTTTGGCTGGTTACTTTAAGTACCTTTTTGATTACTAAAAGGCAGTGCTGCCATGTATAAAAATCTTATCACATTGCAGACTTGCTGTGGAATCAGCTGTGGAATTTCGTGAGGGATTGCTGACCTATTTGGTGAGGGATTGCTCAGCCTAACCACTCTTGCTGTATGCTTTTAGCGGCCTGGTAATCTTAATTTTATCTGCCAGTTAAAAGGGCCAGGATCTGAATTTCCCTTGTTGGTTGTAAGCTGTACAATGGCAAACTGTGTGAAGGAAGATTGTTATGGCTCCATCTTAATGTCCCAATTGCAAGGCCCAGCATAATGACCAGTGTGGGTGGTGTGCCTTTGTGCTTGCAGTCCTTGGGAGAGGAGGGGGGAACATGGGTTATGACATTTCTTTGAGTTAAAGACTGGCCTCAGAGGTTCCGACCGAGTCCCCACTGCACCCATAACCAAAGGTCATCTGTATTTCCCGCTGGTGGATCAGTGCAAGAGCTCCCCGAGGCTGGGTGCCAGGGTTGGTGGCCATGCACTTCCCTCCAAGTGCCGCTCGTAGGGCTCCTCCTGCCCGCTCATCTCAGCAGCCAGATTGCAGCAGCAGCGACCTCCAGACTCACAGACCAAACTTCACTCATCTCCAGCCTTGGATATTGGCCATGAGAGGAAGAAGCTGTCAAATTATTGTTAAACTTCACGGACACTTTATTGGACTTCACTGAGACTCATGTTAAGCCAACCAGCAGTATAAACACTTACAGGAAAAGGAACAGATGCTTCAGAGGTTTCTTTTAAAAGGACTGTTACAAGTGGTTTAAGGTCTAAAGCATGAGTCATAAGTGGCAGTTGAGTTGTGCCTCATTGTTTCTTAAACTCTTTAAAATGCTTTCTTTTACAGGTGACATGGCTGTGTTGCTGTTTTGTCCTTGCAATACTGTACATCATTTGTTGTTTCACTATACTGTATCTATTCGAGGTATCACAATAAAAGCTTTCAATTGTTTTGTTGGGTTACCTGTTGGTTTTGTGCTATCTTTTCTTGCTAATTGAGTTCTCAGGCTTTACCCTCTGGTAGGGCCAGAGAGAGAAGACAGTGCTCTTAGTTGCTCTTAAAAGCTTGTAAATGGTTTGAATCTGATTTTATGTGGTTTTCGGACTGCCACAAAACATTTGGGGTTTTTCCTTTCACAAATCTTTCCAAAATACAGAAATTTGTGTTGCTACTCTTAGGACTTTTGCCTATTTTGAACCAATTGTGGGACCTCTGCATAGTGAGAGTTAGTCTGGACAACCCCCAAAACAAATCCTGAGACGAACTGAAGTGTAGGTGTGCTTTTTGTTGTGTCAGTTCGATCAGCTGTAGACCTGAGGAGCACTCTGAGCACAGCACTCCCTCTGTTCATTCTGCTTTGGCTGGGAGGAACTCCTGTAGCTTCTCTCATCAGATTATTGGTCTTGTCAATGATATGATCCTTTTGGACTGCCTGAGGCTCAGAATGAAGTCATTCAATGCACACTTACATGCCATCTTCAATAATCCATCACTTCATCTCACGAAGAGATAGGGATGCTCTTCATGCAAGATCAAACATAGCATTTCCATCTTGAGAAAATGGAAGATAGCCAGCTACCCTTTTTCTTATTCAAGTGCTGTCTTAGGGGCATGAAATAAGGATCTTTCCAGATATGAAAAAACCCTCAAACCCTAGGGATAAAATGGCATTTTATGTGAGATGTATGGTCTTCCTTGTATAAAAACCTACATTTTGACAGGATATAATTGAAGTAATAAAGATCCAAATAACAAGTATCTTTGGGATTTGAGATGTTCATAGTAACATCCCATTATATTTTGGTGTATCAGAGGGACTATAAAACACCAACTGTAAGCAACTGGCTTACCAGAACAATTTTGGCAATGTGAACTCCAGTGTTCTGTCTTACCAGCTGGAAAACACCAGGATATCTGACTTCCAGATAGACAAGGATGGGCAGATGCCTCATCTAAAGCCTGAGAACCTTCCATGAGATGTCTTTTTGTCCCTGTTAAATTTCAGTAACTGGGCAGTGGTGTAGTTTGGGGTTCTCCCCCATGCCCCAAGTTCTGCAGCTCTGACTGGGGACAGCAGTAGGTCTGTCATGCTGGAGTCCAGGTAGCCTGAACTGGAAAACAGCCACAATTAGAGCTGAGCTTATCTTCTGCACAGGACTCCAGTTGGGTCACTGCCCACGTAAGATTCTTTCCACTTTTGTCTCTTCCTCTGCTCCCTGCCCTTGGCTCTGCCCCAGATGGGTCTGAGCAGGGAGTGAGCACCTGTGCTGCTGCTGGCACTCACCTCCAGCAGGCACAGCAGCTGTGGCTGGACAAAGTAGTTCCTGGCTGTGAAGCAGCTCTGCTGAGCCACGGCACTGACGAGCATTAACTGTTTCTCCTGTAGCAGAGGCTGAGCTGTTCTCAGGGCTTGGCTCATTCATTTCTATAGTACTGCTGAATAAGATTTGAGCTGAGGAGCTGAGGTGCTCTGTGATCCTGGTAGCAGTTTAATCTATGCTAACCTGATTGACTGAAGATTTTACTTAGTAAAGATCACTCTAGAAAGCAGACAATACAGATTTTTCAGTGTTTAATAAATTAATGAGTAGATTTTTCATGGTCTGATTTCTGTATTTTAATAGTAGGCATAGCTTAACTTTCTTTCTTGCCCAAATAGACTTTAGTGATTTCTAGTTTAAGCAAAAACAATGGCAGGGCCAAATTAGTCCTTTATTCAAAATGGAGTCTGCATTCTGACATTAAAACATGTACCTGTGTGCAAAGTCCATTCTGGCATGGAATATCATGGCTCGCCCTGTACCTGTAGGAAGGGCTGTGAATGTTACTTAATTTTCAGAACACCTTTTTAACATTATTAGCTATGATCATCTGCTTTCTTTTACACCTGATAGAAGTTAAAGTTGTTTTACAACATGAACACCACCATCCAGTTTGGGACCTGGAGCTGATGACAGAGCAGCAATGCTGTATTGGGCATCTGAAATGTTCTTGTTATGTTTCAAATGTCGTAGAGTTAAAACTCCAGTGGATTAAACTGCCTGATTACAGTAAAAGTTTTGGGATTTTTTTAGCTGTTGGTTGAGCGGCACTAATAGCTGTGTTTGAATTGTGAGGTATTTGTCCATTTAAAGGTGAAATCATACGCTTTATTCTGCAGAAAAGATTATTCAAAATGTTTCAGTATAGGATCATATAAAATCACTCCCACAGAGGTATAACACTAAAAGGAAAAAAAAAAAAAAAAAAAAAAAAACCCCAAAAAAAAACCAAAGCCCAACTGCAGGAGCTCTGTGCATTGCCTGTGCAAACAAACTTTTTTCCAAAACTTTCTTTAAAAGCCCACTAGAAGTCCAGAATCTTGTGACAGGGAGCAGGGCTGCCAAGGGCCAGAGCAGCTTGTTTTGCAATTGGGCCCTGGGGAAATTGCTACATCTGGGGGCTGGGTTGAAGCTGTAAAGCACGTGATTTTGAGGACTGGGGGGGCTTTCCTAAACAAATATATTTCCTAAACAAATATTAATAGATTCTCTGCCATGCACAGGGGAAACCTGCTGATGTTATCACAGTAAGCCTTTATTCTATTAAACTGGAACTGCTGAACACTGTGCAACCACTTAGAGGGGCACGTGCTGAGTGCCTAAAGCCCGTGTGTGAAAGGTATGTGGGGCACTGGGACAGGAGGGTGAGGACTGACCGCTGAGTGCTGGGAGGGTGGCTCTGCCCAGGAAAGAGCTGAATCGGTACAGCTCTGACTGCCTGCCCTGCAGAACAAGCACAAGTGCAAATCCGTGGGAAAACGTGACATTTTGTGACACTTCAGGCCACTCCCAAAACTATCCCTCTCCATGCCTTGTGTCAAATGGCAAATGACACTGCTTTTTGTGTGCTCTGCAGAGAAGGATGTGCCCCTGCCCGAACAGCCTGTGCTGGGCAGCGAGTGGAGCCTCCTGTGCACTGCCCGAGGTCAGGCTGGGCTGGCAACCCACAGCTCCCAGCAGCTGCTCGTTGGGGCAGGAGGCTGTTTCTGGCCATAATCTCCTTATAGATGAATTCATCATCTGTTTCCCACTGGTGGTCAAACAAGCACTATTGACTGACTGGCACGCTCCACTTTCTAATCAACTATAACTGATAAGATTGAAAATCTGCTTCTGATTGTCCATATAAATTATCTTCCCTTCCTTTCTTCCTCTTTTACCTTCCTCCTTCCTCAATTCCTCCCTTTTTAATTATACCCATAACAGTCCAAAGTCTGCAGAATTTTGCTTTTTCGTTGTTCCTCTTCTTTCCCCCACGTTACCCAAGGGGCAGCAATAACGATTTGTGGCCAGGCATGAGACAGATATTTCATGGTGTTTGATCTGGTGCTGAACCAACCCGAGGGAGCCACTGCGCTCCCACCCTGCCTGGCTGGGTGTGCAGCCCTGAGCTGGGAGCCAGCATGGCCAGTCCCTGAACCTCAAGGGCAGAGGTCAAGGTGCTGCTCTTTGCTCCTAAATTATCGCTGCTTTACTGATTAAGCTCCTGCCGCAAGTTTTTGGCCTAAATACAATTTCTTTGGCATGATAATCAACAGCAAATGAGCCTGTATGAGCTGCAGACCTATAGACTCCTTCTAATGCTGTGCTTTATTGACCCTGCTTCTCCTGCTCCTAAGCTGAAGAAGGCAATGGATTTGTGCTTTAAACAGTGCTTTTCCCCTTCCCTTTATCCCTCTTTTCTGTAATGAAAAGTTTCTCACAACATCGAGGCTGGGGACATAAATTAATGCCCTTTAATTACCTACTCATAATATATAAAAACAAAAGCTTTCTCACATAATTCTTTCAATGTTTACTAAAATAGAGACCTTGCTCTGGCAGATCTCTCCTTTACTGGCCAAAACTCATGCTGAAGGTTAACAGCTCCCCAAGTTAATGATTATCTTGCCTTGTTTGCTCAGTGTATCAGAGTTAAAACATGTAAATATGCCTCCCCCCTGTAATTGCTGTGGTCAGCCAGCGATGAGCTCTGCAGCAAACATAAACACAGCTATTAACAGAGACAAATGCTTCTCCCTGGCTTGGCCTCTGGGGCTCCCAGAAGTGTCGGCTCCCCCAGAAAACAGCCAGGATAAGGCTGTCCTGCTGGCGCTGGCGATTACACAGAACCTGCTATGAAAACCCCCTCTCAAAATAGCAATTTCTAATCTCCCCTGAGGCCATTAATCAGGTTTCTAATCCAGCAAAGCTGTCCGTACTGTACAGGCTGTGATCCCCAGGCCTTTATTAGAAACCCCTCTTGGTCACAGCATTTACTGGGACAGGGGACTGATTGTCACGTTTGTCTGGGCAGGAATAGCTGCCCATGTATTTTGTGAGACATATCTGTGATAGTGGTTAATGCCAAGACCTGGCTGCATTTTACCTGTGAGTGCTTGATTTACCAAAGGCTCATGTGCATAGAAATACAACCCAACTCAACTCAAATTTGGTAATTCCTAAAGACTTTTAGAGTAATCTCTGCTTTTCTGGAGACAAATGCAATACCTTGTCCTATCTGATTAGTTTCAGATCAGAAAGGAATGTCCTGAAGATGTGTGACAGTGAAAACTGTCTGGGCAGCTTCACAAATGCAGAGGTTTTGCCCAGGTATTGACTAAACCCCAGCTGGGGTAATTGCATCTGCCTCTTCTCCACCATTCCCCGGGTGATTCTACCTCGGAGGACCTGGTGTGTTGCGGAGGTGGGGGGATGTGACTGATGTGTGTAGCCTCCACACCAGTATGTGACATTTGCAGCATTAACGGAGATCCCTCCGGCAAAAGGCACTGTACAAATGCAAACCCATCTCTCACAACGGGCTGCAGCATCCTCGGGCAGGGGGTCTTACCGAGGCAATGGGCTGCTAAATCTCCTCCTGCCACGGGAGCTCTAGAGGCTGTGGTGATATTTAAATACTGAGGTGCTGGCTGAAGAATCCACCTCCCACAGGGCTTGGCTGGAGGATGCTGTGGGGTCGGTGGGGGCCTGTCCTAATGCTCAGCAGTGTCTTGCTCGTGGAGGGGATGCTGTGGCTGAGCCCGTCCTGAGGATTTGCCTGTGCTTTACTGCCATGGTGGTTCCTGGTCCATAGGGCCGTGCCATGCAGCTCAGTGTCCCTGCCAGGCTGGAAGAGGATGCCAGGGGGCAGGCAGGCAGTGGGGAGCTCAGGCTGGTGGGCATTTCTTTCTGTGCCCCAGAGCTTGTTATCCAAAGGCTACTGCAAGTGAGCAGGGCAGACATGGGACTGGCATCATAATTCACACCATGGGTCCTGCTGGCTGAAATCCTGAGCAGTGTGGCCAAGAGAAGAGTCCCCACCTTGCTCAGCTGCCCATCCTGTACTGAGCAGACCCACGGGGGTGTGGAGCCAGCGTGTCCTGGCGCTGGATGCTGTCAGCACAGGGCAGTGACTCATTTTGCCACTGGGGACTCTGGGTGTGGATGTCTCACTCACATCTCATCTTGGCAGCAGCAGCTTCTCCTGCTCGAGGGCTTTTGCTCCTGCCCAGCATGGCACAGGGTGGTGGCCAAGCACTCATGGACCTCATCCCCTGCTCTGCATCTGATCACATCAGGCCACAAACGTGCATTAAAGATACCTGCCTCATCCCTTGGTTTCCTAGAAATTCAGCAGCTGGCCTGGCAAGCAGACACCCAGACCACAGAGCCAGTTAAATCAGCACCAACAGTGACCATTACGCAGAGGTTTGCATGACGAAGCGTTTACAGCTATGCCAGAGGGTGGGGGGAATGTTTTTAATCTCTGCTTTTCCCATTTGCACTATGGATGCAAAAGAACAGGGAGGTGGGACACAGCCTGCACACACGTGGGGTGTCCAGCTGCTGGAGCCCAGGGGCTGCCTTGCCTGTGACCAGCAGTGCCTGGGCACAGCTCCCTGGCATTACTCAGAGCAGCAGGCAATGGAGTTGGGAGCTCCTGCTGAAAACCAGCCCCAACCTAGGGACATGCACTGCTGAGCACTGCGCTGGGCCTGTTCGATGCTCAGGCTCCTGGTGTTGAAAGGAAAACTTATTTCAGTGCAGTGAACATAATCTGAGATGCTGCAGCAATGGGACATGGGCAGCATGCCCAGCTGTCCTTCTCAAGGGACACGACAACCCCAAGATTTTTCCAGCCTTTTCCTGATCATGCAGCTGTGCTGCCCCTTGCCATTGCTTTCCTTTGCATCTTTTGGCTTTCTCTTTGTCCTTTTTTTCTTCCTCTTCTCTCTCTTTTATTTTTTTCTTTTTTTCTCCTTTCCTCTCTTCTCCTTGGCTCTTCCTTTCTGCTGCACCACAATCAGACAAAGCCTAACAGCCAGGAGCAGTTACTGGCTTTGTGAGCTGCTCATGTCCAGCAATACCATGGCCTGATTATGCTGGCTGGGACATAATTCCTTCCTGAGGGCAGGATTGGTGCTGGTGCCTAGGAGGGAGCCAAGTTGGTTCAAGATGGAACATCCTATCCCTCTGCCCACACAAGCTGTTGTTCTGGCGCCTGTTTGTGAGCATTAACACATCATGGTTTTGCCACTCCAAAACCCCAGGTGTTGTAACAAGAGCCAGGGCTTCACCCAACACTGTCAGTGTGAAGGGCTTCATGGAAACTTCTCTGGTTTCTGCATGTCAGCTCTGAAAACCAAGCTCATCTCCTCCGAGCCAGACACTTGAATTCTGTCCAAGAGGTGAGGGCAGCAGCTGGGCTGTGCAAGGATGTCCAGCCCTCACATCATGGGTCAGTGAGATCTGCCCTGGGCAGCAGCAGCAATATCAGTAGCTGGTAGTTACCCCTCCTCCCCATTTTTTTCCATTTTCCTCTCTTTTTCACACATTTACATGAAGCTGAGCCACACAAATCTCCCTTTAGACACTGGATAGAGAAGTGAAGATTGTTGCTGTTCTCCCAAGGAAGTCTCCCTGTGGTCAGCACTGGATGCTGGACTTACTAGATGGGCACAGACAGAGACCTGAGGACTGCCCTGCTCCCCATCTCTCAGCACTCTACCACCACCTCCAACTGTGTCACTTTGGTACGAGCTCTGAGTGGCTCTGGTTTGGCTCTGCTGTTGCTCCCTGTGGCCTTGCTGCTCTGTGGGATTAATTTTAAGGTAAGGTGAAAGTGTGGCAGGGGTGTGGAGGTGGCAGAGCTGGGCCCTGGGCTGAACAAAGCTCAGGCTGGCACCAATTCCTTGACAGAGCAGCCATGCTCTGTGAGCGGGGCGTGTGTGGGCCCCTTCCCTTGGAAAAAACACATAGATGCTAAAAAAACCCAACAGGCCAAGCTCTAGCAATGTGCAACTTGTTTTGTTAGAGATTAATTGCTCCAATAGACTCCAGGCACTGTGCTGAGCTGGATATTTAACCTACTCTAGCGACTTATTTTTTTAAGACAGGAACATTACAAATTTCATCTGTGCTTTGACAGGGAGGTCACAATCTGCCATGATGTTCACCTTGCCTCTGTGCAACTCCAGGAAGGGCATCAGGAGCAGAGGGTTCCACTTCTAAGCACTCCCAACCCCACAGTTGTGGGACACAGCCTGGCATGGGTCTGGGGAGCACCCTGCCCCCAAGACACGTGTGATGGCAGAAGCCAACCCTTCATCTCAATGCTGGGCAGAAATGCCACGTATTGCCTGATCAATTCATCCCTGAGCATCTGCCACCTCCTGGCAGGGCTGCTGAAGGCCCCCTGCCCCCCACCAAAGGCCCTTTGCCAGGCCCAGCGGTGCTCCGGGTGGTTTCCCTTCTGGAAAGGGTTTAGGTGCCGCCCAGAGCATGGGAGGGTTTTGCTGACCCCGCAGCCTGTAATCTTACTCCTGGACTTGAGACACCTCTTGGCCCTGTTCCCCACTCCTCTGTCCCCAGGACGGGCTATAATCATCTCTTGGCAGGACAGCCCTGACCTGAGCAGTCCGGCTCCCAGCAGATTTCCCCAGCCTCGCCAAGTGTTTGCAAAAATACCCAGTGATTTATTCTCGACAGCTCAGCTGAACGAAGAAAAAAACACGTTGCTCTTTACGTCTATTCTTAATGTTGTTGTTTTTCCTTATAACAGAGGTTGCCAATAATAATACAGTAGGAACAGCTCCTGGCCCCAAACCTGACAGCTCTCTACTCTTTTGTGGCAAGTGCCAGCCTGGTTTTTTGCCAACTCAGTGTCTGCTGACAGTGTCCGGCAGCGACATGGGCGCGATAGTGAGGGCAATCCGTGCTCCCTCAGCCCTGGCTTGCAATGGGAATGGCGGGTGACACCCAACCCTTTGCTGCCACTTACAGTCACTGTGAGGGGGCAGCTGACACCCCTCCCCTCACCCCCCACCCACCCCCCCTAAATAGCTGGTTATGGAAATATGGCCGGATGAAATGGAAAACCAACAGAGACAGACAAGGGAGGGAGCACCGACTATGGCCCTGCAAGACTGGACCTGGGAAAAGCCTCACTGTGACAGGCAAAAGAGAAACCAGGAACATTAGCCCTGGCAAGCTGGGGTGGGTGGTGTTACTGGTTTCCTTGTCTGCAATGGGAGTGGGGCTGGCAAGGGAACCGAGCTCTGCGTCCCACCCCACAGACCCGGCGGGGATAAGCACACTCTTTGCCTGGGAGAGGGAAATACATCAGTGTCTTAAAATGTGACCCTCCAGGTTATTCACTATGTAAATACATGCTCTTAACTAATCAAAGCTGTAAAAGTCAGTTGACGTCTTCCTTGTGTCCCTGCCTGCCTCCTCCCAGAGCTCCACAAGGTCTGCAGCCACAAAGACAATGAAAAATGTGCTTATTCAGCTGAGACCCTGGGAGCAGTGGGGACCAGGAGACAGCCAGGACTGACAGATATGGAGCAGGATGGAGAAAGCAGGATTACTGCCTGGGGTGAGGCTGGCATTGGCAAATAGGGCAGGGAAGGTGCAGCCATGCTCTCACTAGCTAGGATGCTGCAGGACCCAGACACAACGCCTCTATTGCTGGACAAAGAAAACATGCTTCCCTGTGACTGTTGAACATTGGGAATCCTGTTCACGGTCAGCCCCTTTCCCAAGCATCCCTATCTCCCACCTGCCCTTCCCAGGGGTGGCCATGGGGCTTGACCCCCATTTCCATGTTTCCTGGGGAGAGGCAAGAGGGCTGATCCCAGCACCCCACCTCTGGGATAGCCGAGCCCTCCTCCCCCCGCAAGCCCTGGGCTCCCCCTCCCTGCCGCCTCCTGCCGCGGCCTGGCACACAAACCCAGCTGCAGACCAGGGCTGTGCAACAGCTAAATACTGGGAATCTGGGCGGCTGCCAGGGACTTTGATCCCCAGCCACAAAACCTCCTCCACAAGCTGCCTTCTCTTGCGAAATAACCTCCTGGGGGGGGCTGAGCTGGCGTGCGCTGCCCCTAAGACCTCTGCAGCCCCAAAAAGGGAGTTTGTCTGGTCAGCAGCCTCACCCTGCAGTGCCGCAATTCCAGGCCAGTGCCTGTGCCAGTGGTGGAACTGGGCAGACGAGTGTGGCACCAAATGCATTTACCTTGGACTGCTCCCAAGCACTGCTGTGCTTCTCCCTGGTACTTCTGCACATTCCAGCCCCAGCAAGGCCAGCTGAAAACCTTCCCAGCTGGGAAACCCCAGGCAGAGGGTAAATGCCTGCTTTGGCACTCAGTCTCTTCTTCCAGAGGTGCCCAGTGGGGCAGGACAGGCAGCACTGTGGGGTGCTGGGATCCTGATCCTGCACTGCAGGCTAGGTGGCTGGTACAGAGTTATCAGAGGTGGATGATAGTGACTGCCTTAAAAACATTCTTAAAGTTTTTAAAAATATTTTTTCCGATTTTTTTTTCTTCCCAGGGGTGGTCAGCAGCCACAGTCCACCCTGGCTAATGGTGGACAATGCTGAGCATCTGGGTACAAGCCTTGTGCAGTATCAGCCTGGCCAGGTGTGACAGAGCCACAGGTGCCCTCTGCTAAAGGGCTGAGTCACTGATAAACAACTTGTTTTTCCCATTTTTGCTGCCTTTCTTCCAATGCCAGCATCGTCCAGCATGCTGGTAGAGAGAGGCCTTTTACATTATTTAAAGGCAAGGATGGGAAATTGAGAGATTTTTTAGTGAATGACAGACTGCAGCTTGATCAAATCAAGGCGAAACAGGGATGCACAAATAGGGATGTTTAAAAAGATGGCAGAACATCTAGGGTTTCTCATACCAGAAAGCCTCCTATGCAGCATATAAACCCTATCCCATGGTCTAAAATGCTGCCAGATGCTGATGGTCTCCCTTGAACTGTTGCTGCAAACACCCCAGACTGCCACATGGACACTGGCTGTGCGGTCACAGCCAGCCCTGCTGTGAGCTGCTTTTATTTCACTGTTCTGTAGTTAAACCCAGATTTTCCCCATCCTTGTTTGTCACTTTTATGAGCATTTCTGCTCCTTTACTTCTAATTAGACACAGCCTTATTTCACACCCATGGACACAATGTGTCAGTGAGACACCTCTGCTTTTTGTCCTGGGACTGTGCCTCTGGGCCTGAGAAGGGATGGGTATCAGCCTTTAACAGCACTCCAGTGTCACCCAGCTGTGGCTCCTCATGCCCAGCAATAACTTGGAGTGTTCTCCTGCTCTGACAAGTAACCTGAGTGACTCCCAGTGCCCTCCTCCCAGTCTCCCTGCAGCTGGACTCCAGCACACACACTCTTGGCCACACCTGAGCTGACACCCTCCAGGTCAAGCGCTTCAGCTTGACCCTGCAGCACCCTCCTAGGTCTCCCTGTGTTCCTGGAGCTGCTGCAGCTCCTGGAGCTGGCTGGGACAGAGGGCAACTCAGTGCGTTGGTCCTGAGCAGTGCAGATCACTTCTACTGCCAGGCCCTGTGGTACAGCCATGGCTCAGCAGTGTGGGAGAATTTCCTTTCTTTATGAGCCAGAGTGCTGTACTTTCCTGCCCCCCACAAGGTTCCCATGGATGGGGTGAAATCAGGGATTGGCTCCATGTCAGCCCCCATACAGTGCCTGGGAGTGAGACAGGTCTGGTTCTGGTCCCAGTGGAGGGGATGGAGGCAGCAGCAGCAGCACCAGTTCACCCTCCTGCCAGACCAACCTGGGCCATGGCATGCAGCAGCTCCACAGAGCTGGGCATGGACATGGCACCCAACACTTTCTCCAGAGAATAGAACTTTCTTTAACCTCTCAAAATTAGAAAAAAAAAAAAAAGTCCTAACCCCAAACAGTTTTTTTAAGGAAAACCAAAGATTAGAAACACTGTAAGCAGTGGAGACAAAACACCAAAAATAGCATCTGAAGTTTCCTCCACACACTCTCCCTGCAGGCAGCCTGCACTATATTTGTCTTCACTTGCCATTTCTGCTGCAATCAATTTGCAATGGCCGCTGGCGAGGAACCCATCTATTAAGAGCTCGGCTGAGATCTGTGGTGAAGATGTCGCCAATAAAAAAATGTGGCCATTCATTATGAAAAACAAACAAAACAGTGTCCTTCTCTGCAGACCTTCCTGCTCCCAACAAAATCCACTAAAACCATCCCTGGCCATGCTGTCCGGGCTTGGGAGCAGCTGTGGAAGCCCAGTGCGGGTTTTCCTTCCACACAGGGAGGGATTTGCTCTGCAGCTGCTCCGAGGCTTGGAAGCACTTGGTGTTTGCTGCCTGTTGTGCCTTATCTCTGCGATTTGCTGCAGGCCACCCTGGGGAGGCGGATTCCTCCCGGGTCAATTGCTTTTATCACAAAAACAAATGTTTTCTATCATCCCTTTCATCCCGGGATGAAAGTGCAGCAAGGAATCGCACGCCTTCTCGCGCTGCCTTGGTGGGCCGTGCCGCCGGGTGCTCCTCTCCCCCCCATAGTGGAAGGAGGGACAGGGCAGGCAAACAGGAGCCTGGAGTAATTCCTGCCTTTGCCTAAAAAAATAACCCCATGGGGCTGCCTAAAAAAATAACCCCACAGGACTCCCTAGGGCCACATGGCTCTGCCCCCAGGTTCCTGTCCCAAAAGCATCGTGGCCAGTGCTGACATCAAACTGGTTTCTCCCAGAGCCAGGCACTGGCTGGGGGCCTGTCTGACCCCTCCACTCGTGAACGGGACACTGAGGGAGGCAGGAGGGCTGTTTGAGGAGGCCAGAGCTCATGCAGCCAAACACAACAGTGGCTGCAGGGGCATACAATTGCTGCCTATAAATAGTGCTGGGAAGCAAACATTAGGGAGGCAAAAAAGCTATTCAAGCTAGAGGACAATGCTGGCACTAAAGCAAATAGATATAATTAGCCATTAATAAATGAAGGCCAAAGATTAGGGAAAGTATCTAATATCAGAAAAGTGAGAGCTGGGAAGGCTTTCCAGGGGGAAGGGCAGAGGAGACCTTGACCAGTGTTTATAATAGGCTGTGGCTTATTTTTTAAAAGCCATTAAGTTATGAGCTGTCAAACCCAGCCTGCTGTGATTGCTGATGAGCCTTTTTTTCTGTATAAAAGGAAAAATTTGGCCTCTTTGAGACGTCAGGAATGGTAGATGGGCCAAGAAGCTGCCCTGATCCCCACTCCGCTTCCTCCTCCCTTGGTCAGATCGATCAATCCCAGCCCCTTCTGGAGCCCTCTGTGCCTTCTCTGCCCCTCACAATGCAGTGAAGTCCTACAGCCCTTCTCCAAACCTGCCTGGAGAGATGATTTAACCTCTGAAAGCTCCACAGCAATGTTGGAGTGGGCAAGTGCTGACCCTGTGCCATGGGCTTGCCCCAGCTTGGGGATGTGGGGCTGGGGAGGGTTTTTCTCACCACAGTTGAGGCATCATGCTGGCAGCAGCAGCTCCTGCCACCCTGTCCTGCAGTGGCCAGCAAAGGGCTGCCATGGCCGACGAGGCAGGTGGATGCAGGGACTGGTGCCTGTGGGACACCTGCCTTGTGCCCACACCAGCCCTCCATGCTGGCCCCAGTGCCACGAGTCCTGTCCCTGCACTGTTCCCCTGGAAAAACCCAGACTGGACACCCCCAGGGTGCCTCCATGGGAGCTCCAACATCCCTGCCCATTGTGGCAGCGCCATGGTTTGGATGATCAGGGGTCGCTCTGTGCTGCCCCAACAGAAATGTCAGGAGACTCAACTCACCGGTGATAAGAGGGCCCCTGTTACCTGAGCCAGCCAGCTGCTGCCATGGCTTTGCTTTACTTTGCAACCAGGGGAACTGCAGGAGTCATTTTCCCTTGAAGCCCTTGCAGGGAATCAGGTGCCTTTTCTGGAACATACATTTTAGCCAAGGAGCCATTATTGGCTGAGTGTCTGTACGGGTACGGTAGTGACAGAGATGGTTCCTCCTCAGTTGCTATTTCCAGGGAATGAAGTCACCGGGCTGCAGCGCCTGAGCTCCCTGGAGGCTGAGTCAGTGCCGGCCCTGCCGAGGCTCCGTGCGCGGCCCCCACTCCACAGCAGCCCCCCACGGCCGGTGCCCCAGGGCTGAGGGCTTCAGGCATTGAAGCGAACTGGCGTCAGGCCACCCGCCCCACACGGCTTCACCGCAGCGGGTCCCGCGGCCTCAGCTCTCCCGCCACCACCAGCTCTGTCCCGAACAGCTGCGTGCCCCTTCTGTGGGAATGTCCCTCCCGGGCCGTGGCTCTGGCCCCTTCCCCACAGTCCCAGCGCAGGCTGGTTAAATCCTCCACAAGGCTGAGATAACAAATACACTTCCCAAAGAAAGAGAGGAAGTGAGAGCTGCCCGGCCGCGCCGCCGTGCCGTAACCCGGCCGGGCCCGGCGCTGCCGCCTCTTCCTGTGCCGTCTGAGGGGGTTTGTTTGCCTCCTCCAAAGCAAACACTGTGGAAACTTGGGGGGGTGTTTTGGCAAATCCCCTCCTCTTGCTTAAAAAAGATGTTTCCTGTGCCAGCTTTCCGACATCCTGTTCCTTCCAAACGTTGCTGGCCATCGGTGCACGGGGATCCCAGAAGTATTTGATACTTCGAAACCCAGTGGTTTATCCGCCAGCTGCTCCCTCTGGCTCCCTCCACCTGCAGGGCGGCCATAGCCATGCCTGTGACTCTACCAACAGCTGAGGGACTCACAGCCGTGCTGGGCTCAGCTGTGTCTTAAAAGGGGTGTAGGGAAAAGCAGGATTTCCTTGGAGACCTTCAAACACAGTTTGACTTCTCACAGTTTGTAGCCCCACATGAGACGGGAACTACCAGGATCAACCATGTGATGCTGAAGCAGAGCAACTGGTAGTCTGAACTCCTGGGCTGCAGCCATTCAAACCAGCAGGGAACAGGCAAAATTAAATGAAACAATAATATTTTTTGCTTTTTCTCTTGGTAAATATGGTAACAGAGTTGCAGCTACTTGGCTTGAAAAACTGTTCAATCTGTGCTGTTTCCCACACAGACAATACTTTGCTCCTTGAGGGGCCAGGCTGAATTCATGCCAGAAAAAGCAGAGGTGAAGAGCCGAGTCCCCTGTGAGCCCCCTCTTTGTGTATGGAAACAATTGGGCCCGGCTGCCAGCCCCACCACACACCATGGCCTTCTCAAGGGTGTTTTGATCTCTGCTACGGTGCCAGATCTCAGGAAACAATGAATTCACTGGTCACCCAGTGCCTTTCAGCAGAACAACTCAGGTATGGAGCAGTGCAAAGTATGAAAGGGCTGGTGTTATTCTAGTCAAGGCCAGACAAAAGCTTTTTCAGCCCCTGGTTAAAATCCTACTTTTTCTCTCTAAGCACATTTACTGGAAAAGTGTCAAAGAATGTAAAAATGTGCTTACAAACAGCACAGTGGTTCCCAGGAGTAAGTTCCTATAAGTAAGGCTGCACAGTTCTTGCTGAATCCCTCTGGCCATAACAGGAGCTGGCTGGGTATTCCCTCAACACACCATTTTTGCTGGAGAAGCAAGTGATGAAAGGGGAAAAAAGGGTTTCAGTACAGTCTCCTTCACCCCTTTTCCTGGCTCAGGTAGTGGAAACCACAAGTCACCCTGCAAAGAGCCAGGTTTTGGAAAAATGAGGGATACAGCCCACTGCCTTGCTCTCTGTGCCCCTGCCATCTTTCAGAGAATACCTTGTGTCACACTGGCTCTGTGGATTCCAATGACTGGAAGGGAAGTTGAGATTAAAAAGAAATTGAATATGCAAAATTAGGGGTGTGGGAGGGAGCAGAGGTAGGGCTCTGCAGGACAAAACTTCACTGCAGGGTCTGGCTGTGGTGGAACAGTGTTGGCCCCACACAGCTCTCATGAGTGTCTGGCTGCTGACTCAGCACTGGGCACTGGCCAAACCCTTGGGCCACTGCAGCACCCTGGATGGGCTAGAGCCTGTGTCCCCCCACCTGGGAGACACTGACTGCAGCTGGGACTACCAGCAGGCCAGAGAGCTGGATCCAGGTCCAGAGGTGAACCACAGCTGGAAAGCTTCACCCCTGCTTGGAGCAAAACTGAAAGGGTCACGCTCAGCTCTTCCTAGAAGCCAGGAAATCATTCTTTCGTGTCTGATGCTATGGTGGGAAATGGTGAGCAAAGGGCCAGTGCAAAGGCAATGCCTGGAAGGGCAGCAGTCCCTCTGCACTGTGAACAGCAGTGGCCCTTCAGGGACTGCAGTGAGCTCTGCCAAAAACCTGGAACAGAACAGGAAAGTGGGCAGTTATCTCTACAGCCTGCTGCCCCTCAGATCAATCTGCAGCAAGGACTTGCTGAAATGGAAGCCCTTGCCACACCTTTGCTGCCTTCCTTGTAATCAAAATCTCCTTCCTTTCATAATAATCTCCATTTTAATCTAGTACAAAACCAGCATTTTATCCTTATGGATTCATAAAACTGCCTATCCCAGCTCTAACAATGTTGTGAACTTGACTACTCAAAAGTGTGCTGAAGTATGAGTTAGGTAAAGGGGATCAATAACAATTTATCATGAAAGAGCCAGCCATCAAGAGGTTCCCATAAGACAGAAGAAACTCAGCTTTAGGAAAGTACCATCAAATCCCCCATTCCAGTAATCAAACATGTGTTATTTCAAACTTAAACATTTGCAAAATAAACTCCCCCTATTATTCTTTCAAATTAGTTTGAACTTCCTATAATTTAACAAAGATGTAATCATATCCGCAGAGATCCCACAATTCCTTATGAGCATCTTAAAAAGCAGGAATGAATCATTTCCTTGTAAAACAATCAAGTTTGCAATGCTGCGATCTTGGAAATAACAGTTGAACAGTCAAAGTCAAGCACTCAAAAGAAAATAAAAGCATTTAATGCAAAATATTTCCAAAAGTTTTTACAGCAATTTCCTATAAATGGAGTATTTTCTTAAAGAATGAAACCACCGATACAAATCTATTGTTCCAAAGGGGATTACAAAATTTTCTCCTCAGCCACAAAGGAGGTAGGGAGGGCATTTCTCTTATCTGAAAACACCTAAGATGAACTGAAAAGTGATATTCAAGATCTAGCCTGCTATGTCTAAGTTATGGTAACACACAGATTCTTTGGGATTAAAACTTCACAGGCTGATATATCTTTACCCCATAAGGCCTTTATTAAGATTCCTAATAATTTGTGGTTACTTAATGGAAATATCTGAGATGCCTGTCAGCTACATTATGTTGTTTTTCCTAGTGATGGGAAGCCTGACATCGGAGCAGACTATGGGGGTGCACTATCCTGCAAGGACCAGGCTTTAGGGATGGGTGTGAAAAAAAAAAAAAACAAACAAAAGAGTTGTTTCTATTCCTGCTCAGTTGCTCAAGGCTGTAGTTTCTGGCACCTGAGGGCAGGTCTGAACTGGTGCATCCTGGCACCTCTGGCTGTCCAGTGGCTCAGGGAAGGGCAACCACTGGGAAGAGTAAGTGGTGCAGCTGTCCCGGGCTCCCCATGTAGATTTGCAGCTTCCCAGGCTGTTGGAGGCTTTATTGGGTACAGAGAGGGCTTGTTTGGAGTGAGCAAGGCCCTTCAGATGACAGCAGTCAGTCCAGACAAAATTGGTCCTTGTTGAGAAGCAGCAGGAGGCAGCTGGAAGGTAAGGGCAGGACAGGCTGAAGCGCTTCCACAGAGCTCTCCAGCAGCACAGGAGCTTCCCAGCACATTAATTCATTCCCTCACTTAGCACACTTGGCTGGTCTGGGAACGATTACCTGTAAAAGGAGCTCTTTCACCACTGTAGCTGTTCACTGCAGTAGTGCCCTGCAAGGCTGGGCTCTGCCTGGTCTGCTGCCAGCCACGCAGAGAAAGGCTCCAGCTGATCCCTGGGGAGCTGGGCTGCCTGCTCCCTGCTGTGCAAAACAACAACAAAACAGCCTTCGAGGAAGATGCAGTGGGGGAATGTGCTCTCTAGAAAACAAAGCCACATTAACCAGCCTCAACAAAGCAGCAGTTTTCTCTGCCAGTGGAAGGGCAGGCTGGTGCCTTCCCTCCCCAGGACAGACTGTCTTTTGGGCTCCCTGGGGCCACGTGGGAGGCTCCTGTTTGTGCTGCCCCAGTGCTGGGCTCCCCATGCTGCTACCAGGAGCTGAAGTCCCCGAAGCCTGAGCTCTTCTTCTCTTTCTTCACAGCTGTGCTGGTTGAAGGCCCATCATCCTCCATGCTGCGCTTCCTGCAGCCAGAATGAAAACAACTCTGAGGGAGTCTTTACTGGGACCAGGGCAGCTTGGATGCCTGTTCTGCCTGTTCTCTCCCAACACCACCTATACTGGAGCCAGCCCATGCCAGCGTGGGGACTGCAGGGGTTGGGAGTCTTTGGCATGCCCAAAAAGAGGGAATATGAGTCCATTGGGATGGTTTGGATCAGGCTTTGAACACTCCCAGTAAGATGTTCAAAGCACAGAAAGTTCTCCAGGCCAGAGCTGAAGATTTAACAGCTGTACCTTTTTAGCATGGTCAGGAGAACATGAGCCATGAGTTTTTCCCACACCTTCTCACCTGCACTTGTGGCAGCAAAAAGATTTATAGGGAATTAGGTATAAAGCAGCTGGGAGAGCTCTTCCAATCTTTCCTGTTCCTTGAGCCCAGCCTGTTGCAGTTGCTGCTATTATTATCAGCCTCTCTTGAACAGAGCTTGCAGCCCCAGGGAATGCTGTGCCACCAGCTCATGTGCTGTAGTTTTGTCAGATATAAGTAGCTGATAGGGAGAACACCAAACCTTAAATCTGCCAGAGCAGGCTGCAATGACTGAAGGTCCTTTCTATACTACCTGGTCTTTTCCACAGAGCCACAACTGCTGGATTTCCTCTGTAAATAAGAGTGCAGTGTGTCAGCAGTTTTAAGCTGGACATAGTATTTTAAGGGACACACAATATTCTGCAACTGAAAAATTTTACTGACACACTAAACTGACCTATCTGGACATATTTCTGTTCTCACAGTTATGCAAATGCCTGTAAGTCACAGAGGCACACACAAGCTGATTAAATGGCTGCCCAGATCTGTGTATGCATAAATACAGGCCTTTATGTAGCAGACAGGCAACAGCATTTTTGCAAATGCTTTTAGAGAAGTCTGTTAAAAATCAAGTGGAAGGCATTTATTTTAATTTTTCCAAAACACATGCTAAGCTGCTGCTCAGCCAGGATTCTGTGCTGTTTGTGTGGCTGAACAGGGAACTAGACCAGCAAACTGACGGGGGGCTGGGGGAGATACTTTGTGCAGGGCAGAAGTTGCTAAAAGAGAAACATCTGTGGGACCATGGCCTTCAGAAATAGCTTCAGAAAAGGAAGAGGATAAAAGATGGTGTAGAAGTGACACAGTACAGTTCCTTAAAGACTTCTGAGTTCTGGAAATATATCTACAGTTCTGATGTACCTACATTCAGCAAATGCTTTTAAAGACCAACTTGGTCATGTTCAAGGGCTAAAAGAGAAGCTCAGTTAATGTATGGCCTTGAAAAACAACAGAAGTGAACTCTTGACTCTTAGGACTACATGAGGGTGTCTTTGCTGGCCCAAAACAAACATCTGAACAATGGCACTGGACAGGGCTACCATCCAGCAGGAAAGGCACCTAAAATATTCAGCAAAAATCAGAGGACAGGGAACTCACGCTGCAGCCATGTTGATGTATTTTCCAATCCCCTGCCGGTAAGTTTTAGGAGTCTGAACCTCTTTCTTTGGTGGGACCACTTCAGCCTTTATTTTAGCTGCTTCTTCTTCCTGCTGGAACTTCTCTCTTTCAGCAGCGACCTGTGGGAAGCAAAGGATGCAATCTGTTGCAAGAGATAGTGCAGAATACGGACAAAATGTCTACAATTCTTTGAAGCTTTAAAGCACTCTAAACCAGCAATCAGCACCGCTGAAATTACAGGGCAGGCTTTAGGAGACAGCCCTCAAGGGCCACTACAAACAGGCTCTCTGCAGCCATTATAGCAAGACTCCTCACCTGCAGCCACCCACAGCTACTGGGGACATTTGAAAGGAAACCATCAGAAGCCTGATGGACTGGGAGCTGTGCCAAACTCAGTTACAAGAGTAACTCTTCACTGAAAGAACAATTGGGATCCTGGCAAAAAGGCAATGTTGAATGGCAGCTGCTTAATCTTAGCTGGCAACCAGATGGACCAGGGAGCTGCCCGTGTGCAAAGAAAAGGCATTAAGTTGCAAAATTCTCCCCAGAAAAGCTTTGGCCTTTCAAAAAAATATTCTCAACCAACCAAGCAACCTCACCTGTGCATCTGCCTCTTCATAGGGATCAACAAAAACGGTTGTTGTCTCAATTCTTATTTCCTCCTGGAAGCAGAAGAGAAGAACAGTAATTCCATCTGCTGATTAAGTTGTGTCATCTCCCCCTATTTTGGTTTCAAGAAGTGTCAGCAGAGTGACCAGCACTGCCATGTGAGGCCACTACCCCCACTGCTTCACACACACCTTGGGACGGTCTGTTTTTGGGTCACTTTCCACATTCTCCATAGCAGTCAGAGTTTCAAAGCCACCAACCACCCTAAAAGAGGAAAGACATGTTATGCAGTTGTCACAGCATACTCAAAATATTCCTACACCCTTACCTTTAATGTATCTCATTTATGCCCATTACTCTAGCAGTTTTTTAAATCATCATGTTTGGGGAGAGAGGAGTCAGCAACTGTGTTTGGAAGACCTAAGATAATGTCATTCAGAGTGGAAGATAAGAATTTTTTCCTCAAATATGGGATTTGAATTTAAAATTAAACAGAACATGGAAAAGTGCAACACTCAGAGGCAAAGCAAAGCCCAAAACCTGGAAGCCACACAAACCAGCCAGATGAGCAAGTCTTTTCTTCTTCTTTGTTTTCAAACTGTCTGTGAGACCTAAGAGTGTTATCAGGAAGAGAATTGTAACTACAGCAGCACAGGAGAGCAGTGGCAGAGCTGTCTGCACTAACGCCACTAACACTGAAAGCACAGCATTCCTCCAGGAGAACATCATGACTGTGAGCTCATGAAGGCTCTGGGAAGGCAGCAGAGCATCAAGTCACAGCCACAGGGTAAGGCCAGGACACTTCTCAAAGCAGTTTTCACCTAGGAGGGCCTTAGAGAAGCCTGGCTTCTCACTTTTCAAGTCAACATGTTCAAACAGTTGCTTGAAAATGTTTAAGGCTGAAGGCTTTCTGGACTGTCGCATGTTTATTTTCAAAAGAAGTGTGGAACAATGGGAATGTTCTAGAAAAGCATATTTAGAAAGGATAAATGGGGAAACCCAGATAATTATAATCCTGTCATCCTGTCATTTATCCCAGCAAAATAATGGAATAGCAGAGACAGGACATGATTAAGAAAGAAAGGAAATAAGTAACAGCAATCAACAAGGTTTTGTGGAAAACAGTGTCTGTCAAACAACCTTCTATCTTTGGGACAACAGATGTGGATAACAGGGATAACAGTGTCCACGGAACAGACTTCTGGAAGGCGGCTGATATTTTGATTGAGGAACCAGAATGATATGAAGTGAATACAGTACACATTAAATAAAAAATTGGCTGACAGGTGTCAAAATCTAATTTTAAACAGGAACCACTGAGTCAGTATGTCTTCAGAGGGGTCCTGCTGAGATCAGCTCTTGGTCTCAGGGTATTTAACACTTTTATCCACCTCATCATCCACAATTAAATTTGAAAACAGCTATTCTTAGAAGAACAGTAAATAAAGAGGAAGACAAGCTGTTGATGCCAAGTGGTCCAGATCCATTAGCAAAGCAGGCTGTAGCTGGACAACATCTGTTTTAATAGAGCTAAGCCACATGGCCAGGAACCAAAAATACAGCCCATACTAACAGCTGTGGGACAATGAGAAGCAGCTGTAATTCTCAAAAGCACTGCTCCAGGAGCCAGGGGAGTTTGGGACCAGGAGATCAGAAGCAGGGGCAGGAATTGGCCACTGAGGAGTCCAAGGCTGCCCATGGGACAGGGCAAGCCAAGAGCCAGCAATCACCCAGCTTCTACAGGGGGGTAACTGTTTTGAAGCCTAATTGTTACTGAGACTACAGCACCAGCACAGGTAGGCTGGCAAGGGATAGGCAGATGAAATGGGGGAAAATCAAATTAAATTAAGCTGGTGGGAAAAAAGGATACCAAACTGGTGGAATATGTAGAGCATTTTATCACGTAACTCTGCTTTCATAGCAAATAAATAAATAATGCCTTGAACAAAATACACATGATATTCACAGTTACCTTTATACACTTTATACACTCGTACCAGGGTATTTCCCCCTCAAAGACATCTGTCCAGTCCCAGCATGGCAGTCTGCCTGTCCAGCACCAGGAGAGGCCTCTGACTCTCATCTGCCACGGTCTCAGCCGATCCAATGGAGAAATACACTTCCTACAGCACTCCCCAGTGCCCTCAGTGCCACCCCGTGGGCTGGGACAGGCTGTAACCACAACCAAAAGGACAGACCCCACCACAGAGAATGAACTGAGAATGAGAGGGTGTTCTACACCTGCCCCAGCACAGCTGTGCTTGCTCATGTTTCAGTGCTGCTCCAAACTCTACTCCCCAAGGGCCTGCTGATATTCTGTAATAAGGCTGTGACTTTTAGGTGCAATTAAAACCCATGGATGCAGGCTAGAACAGTCTCAGTCATTTGTGACTGGGGGGAGCAGACTGGGGGAGGCTGCACAGGGCTTGAGGACCCTGTATGAACTTTGGAAAGTTCATAACAAAAACTCAATTTTAAAATCTCTCTCCAGGCCAATATCAGATTCACTTATAACACTGGTGATTAACACCCAGCCCAAGATATATTCACTATATTTTAACTGCCCCAAAGGAAACTTCTGATTTAATATTGGAGGATTTGCTAGCCAACAGCTCGCTCATTATCTGCTTGTATGTTTTCATTTAATTAGGTTTCTGATAATTTGAAATGGCCAGATCAGCTGTGCACTGGCAATCTCAGCTGAGTAATCCCTTAGCCCATAGCTAGACCTCCCACAATATTAGCCCTAATGCATTTTACTGATGCTACCAGATCTTCAGTTGCTTTGCTAATTAAACTTTATAGGTAATATTTTGTCATTTGTACATTTTGAAAGGCTGTAATAGACATGGCATTCACAGGTCATCAGTAAATGACCTAAATAGTCTATTTTGACATGACTCTTAAGGGCTAAGGGGGAAGAAGACAAAGTTGTTATGCCTGCAGAGCATGTCATTATCTTTTCTTCTTCACTTCTTGTCTCTCAAATGGAAAATTGCTTCCTTTTCTCTCCCTCGCATTCTCCAACATTTTGCACAGAGTATCTCTGTGTACTACACTGTCAGCACAGTCAGCTCTCAATAAATATTTTTGTCTTTATAAAGACACCGCTGTAATACTGATTAAAAAAAAAAAAAAACCTAATTTGAATACAAACCACCAGCTCAGAGGACAGAGCTCTGACCAGAGGGACAGAAAATAATCTACAAGTTACTTCTGTTCAGGGAGCACTTGGGAGATTTGTCAGGGTCAGGCCCAGCTGAGGCTGGTATATGACCACTAAAAATTAACATCCAAAAGGACAAGGTCTGCTTGCAAACAGCACCCATCCAGTAAAAACTGAACAACACACTAACCTGGCAGTCAGATCTGGATGCAAAAGAAATTGAATATTCCAAACTGTAAAGGCTTTTGCAAGCTTTCATCTGATCTAAGAGAGACAAGGTATACGCAGGCCCTTGAAATGGCCCTTGAAATGTTACATGTTGTTATTGTCAAATCTCATTACATTACATTGCAGCACTAAAAATCAGTTTGATGAGATATAATGTATCAAAGCCCATGCACTGGCATCCCTCACAGCAACTGCTCCTCAGTGAATGAGGAAACCAACACACCAGAGAAGTTTTTGGGATTCTTTGCCTGTCCAACAGCACATATTTTGGGCCAAGAAAAAAGCCCAAATAAATTATATGTAGAAAAGACCATCAGATCAGTACACAAAAACATTTAAAAATCCTCTAAAAAGTGAGCTACTACTTAATATTATTCTAATATTCAAGGAAATCTGTACATAATTTTCAGTAAAAGAAAATGCAGACTCCAGAAATTCAGACTCATATCCCTTTATAGTCTTGACATGTGCTAAACGTGTGGCACAGACAGCGACTGTTCACACTGTGTTGTCTGGTCTTGTGCAATATCACTTATGCCAAGCTGGGATCCAGCATGGCAGGGAAGGGAGAAGGGCATAAACAAATTTAACCTTTTCCACTGCTTTTGGCTCTATTCCTTTTATAAGGTGTCATACATGCTTTGTCCTAAACTGACTGAGGTTTAGAAAGGTGTTCAGATGACACCCTACAGTGAAAAGAGTGACACTTTCAAGACACCATTCACATCAGAACAACCAGTGGAATTGAGAGCTTGCTGTGTGCTTCCAGTAGATGCTGAACAGAAATTATGATCTCAACTATATATTTAGCTCAGCAACCCTGAGACAGCTTGTATTTTTAGAGGAGCTTGATAAATGTTGCATTACATTTAAGCATGAACGACGAGGCAGGTACATTTATGGTATTTTTTTTTCTGTTAGCATAGGAATGAAAACAAAAATGTGCCCTTACTCATGCAATTCTATTTTCTTGAAAGCTGGCTAAGTTAGCACTGGAAATCTTTGCATTTCACATAGTTGTGTTATTAAAATCTTACTTCCTGTTAAGGCTCCTTTATGTAAACTAGTAACCTTGCTTCAAAACCACTGCCAATGCCTTTGCATGATGAAGAAGTGAAACATCCGGAGCAGGCTTTATCCATTTGCAATATGCCAATGAAAGTCTCACTGTACATCAGTTAATGCTACCCCAAAGAAAACTGCATCTCCCCTGCAGGCCCAGAGACATTCACACATGAATCTATTCCTCATACTTTTGTTTGGAAGAATTATAGAAATTAAGCCTTCTGCAACACTAGGGATGGCAGTGAGCCAACATGATAGAGTTTCCTGGTCAGAAGATGATAGAAGAACAATGTCTGGACTTTTTTTTAAAACAAGCTTTAAACTACAAACATAAAACAGAAAGAAAAATTGCTCTTTTGTAAACACATTCTGCCCCAAAGGTTATTTTTATAAAAAGGAGAACACACATTTATATACACACACAGAGGGAACAACACATATGTGCACAAACACGTACACTCAGGACAAAATGTTTTCTATGCATACACCCAATCTGCAATGGAGTGAGCAATTCAAATGTGCAACAAGGATGCAGCCAAAATGTCTCCATCTCTCAGCTAGATAAGGGCTTAATCTAGCAGGCGAGACACGGTAATAAAGGGTGCTGAAAAAATAAAACAACTTGGAAAAGAGCTTATTGAAACTAGACTCAACAGATGAACCTGGCACGAAAGGACTTCCCTGTCTTGGCACAGGTCCCTCTTCAGAGATCATACAACTGTTTTGGAAACGACAGCAGCCCTCATGCAGCTCCAACAGCCCAGTACTCATGTGCAGCCATGGCTTCCACAGGGAGGCCTGGCTCATTTCCCCACCTTGCCCTTTGCTCCTATTCTGGTGTCTGGGGAGCAGACTCTGCAGTGCAAAATTAGGTCAGTCTCCCTACACAGAATTGGCTCTTCTGCTGTCACACAGTTTCTCCAATCTTCACATGTACTAAAGCAGAAGAGCCACAAGAACATGACTTTTCCAGCTTAGAAGCAACTGGGATTCACTGATTCAAATCATACAGGGAATGTTGCAAGTGGAAACAGATAATGAGTTATATAACAGTACCTGGGTAACTGAATAATGCCTGGTAGTTGCTTTATGTAGCTAATTATTTTAGAGGACAAGAGTTACTTTCATTGCCCCAGTCCACAGAATTGCAGTAGAAAGCATTAAATAGGTTAAGGAATACTTAATACAGAGTGATATTGATCCAAGGGAAGAAGTCTTTTCCACAAAAGCATCTGGCAAGGAGAGAAGGGAAGAAAAGAGAAGAATAAGCTGAATGCATGTCCGCTATTGACTGATGCCTCCAGTCTGACCAAGCCTGAGGTTTCCCAAACCACCTTGTTCATTATTTCTGGGAACAAGAGAATTGAAGAATGAGCAGCAGAAACCTCGAGAGACAGCAGAAGTTAACCATGTAAGCAAATATGTACAGCCTCATACAAAAGAGTATGTCCTTGACATATTCATTTCCTGTCTCAGTTGCCACATTCTTTTCTCAGCTCTTGACAAACACAAGTGATGCTCTAATAAACACACAGAGCTGCTGTACAGATAATTTCCAGCTTTGCCACTCTGACCACAACACTTTTCTCTCTGCTCCCTTTATTGCCCTTCGTTTTATCGCATTACATCACATCATGTATTTGCAACATGCCTTTGTTTTCAAGCCCACCATGCTCTGCTTGTCCTAAATCTCACCCAAAATTCTGGAAGCATTTTTCTCCTTCTGTTGATCACTTTCCACTACTATTTTAAACATGCACATTTTTATATGTTCCTTTAGCTTTGGAACAGGCTCCCAAAAAACATCGATGAAGCAATTTCATTTTTTCCTTTTTCCAAAGGTGGTGGAAGGTAGGTTGAAACGGGTAACTGTCACAATTTCCCTGTATCTATATGCAATCTATTTTCTACTTACACAATTTTCAGGGACAGAGATTGTTGCTATTTCTACTAATAAAGGGCAAATACACCAGATCTCTGATCCACGAGAGCTGTGAACCATTGCAACAGGAAACATAACAGCAACATGGAGGGGACATGCTTGCACCTAAATTTCATAAAGAACACCAAACAGGAACCTAAGCTTATCTGCTGTTTTGGCTGTAATGTTCCTGTAGCCCCTGCAGGTCACAGCACAGCCAAGGCCCTGCTTGGAGCATGGGTAGGAAGGAGACTCAGGCACAGAGCCCAGGGCAGCAGTAGGCAGGACCCTCCCCAGGCAGCAGCCCCCTACAAATGCTTCTCATCCCCTCTCTGCAGAGCAAAGGCATATCAGTTGTTTTATATTATATCAGCTTCTAAATTAAACCTCTTACCAGCAAGCTAAAAGCCCACAAAAACCACCAGTTGGTTTTCATGTTAATTACCTCATTCTCTAAGTCAGAAGAAATAGTAATTACTAGAAATGGTAATTACTAATTTAATCTAGGCAGCTCTGTTGGAGCAGGAAATCCATGCAGCCTGCAACACACCTCCAAGGGAAGATATTCTGCTCTCACTCTCTGTTTTGGCTCCCCAGCCATACCAGATTATCTCCTTTCTTTTCAGTACCAGCATCCTCATCACTGCCACGGTGAGCAGCACAATCATGATGAGCCCTTCCCTGTCCTCCAGCCACACCTTTCTCCTGAGACATGAAAATTCCAGTGCACCAAGGCAGACACATGTCACTTCTTCACTGTCCCACTGCCCAGGTGTGGGCACTGATAGATTCTCCTACAGAAAAATTGTGTTTCAGACCAGTGGGGACATGAATAAGATGCATTTCCAGAAAAGGAACTTTTCAATTTTGCATCCCACAAAGGACCAAAGAAACAGAGAAAGGAGTAGGGAATGGTTGCCCTTTCACTCTTTTTTGTTCTCCTAAGTATGGAAAGCCTACTGGAAACTTCTATACAAATTACAAACAGGTCAAACTGTGCTCTCCAAGACACCTGTGTGACACTAACATGGAGCAGAGTCACGCAGGAGTAGCTGAGAGTAGAGTTCCAATCAGAGTATTTAGGTTTTTATATTAACTGAAATAAATAATCCTCAAATCTATATGAAAGTCAGAGCAGGCCAGTAAGCATCCAGTTAACAATACAATTAAACACTGATGGAAACAAAGAATCCTGATACCATGGGTTCATTCTGCTCTTAAACCTTGATATTATTCCTAGATATGCTTCCCAGATATTATTGTGCTACAATCAGCTCAGATATAGTCACCAAATCCTGGAATCACCCAGGACCTAAAATAGCAAACTGAAGTTGGAGTTTTACTGGGGGTACAATCTCTGGCATCTTCTGGCTTTTATGACTTTTAAAAACAATGCAGGTAAAAACAGCTGATGGATGTTGATGACAAAATACAGATCTCAAGAGTTAAACATATCAACCTTTTATTATTAAATTTGTAGGTAAATTCAATTATTCAATAATTCAAATTGTAAATTAATACAGACTGAGTAGGATACATATATCCCAGCATCTTAATTTTTACCTTCTTTGAATTGATCTTCATTTACATGCAAGACAGATCAGAGTAAAATTTCCCTGCTCTGTGTCCATATGAAGATGTCACTCAGTTTTCATGCAAGAAGCCAAATATTATTCTAAACCAACACTTTTTATAAACTTTTTCCTTGTATTTCAGCTAAAAATATAAGCAGCACCACTTCTTCACTCTGGCAACTAAGCTCAGACTTCTGTTACAGCAAAGACAATTCACAAATTAAGAGTCTTTGCTAAAACTGCAAACATCTCTGCTATATATGCTTAACCAGATTTACCTGGACTAAGTATTTACCTGGGGAAACACAGCAAAGACACTGGAGGACTACCCAGGATGCTCACTGAGGCCAGGCTGCACCCAGAACTGAAGACCAGGCACCTTTTCAGCTGAGCTGTCCTAACACAGACATTACTTGATGAGGTGGCCAGCTCAGGCTAACAGCATTACTGTAGGGGATTTTAAGGGTTTTTTGCAAGGTGGACTCAAATTGTTGCTGAAGTGAAATAGTCCTAAGATCTGGATAAGGTAAGTCCACCAAGAATTACTGACTCTCAGCTTTTAGTATTAGAATTCACTTTATTTATCTGCTTTCATGAAAGGACAAGGGAACTTTGAATTTTTCTAGGACAAACCTGAGAAAGAAAAAAGAAATACATTTCCAAGAGTGTAATTATTGAAGAATCAGTATTGGAACTAACAGCACTAAAATAAAGTGCCATTAAAATGAAGTAGTTTCTGCCTCAAAAAGTTGCAAGCAGGGAAGATGGATTAAATATATCACTTCCACTGTACAGCACAATTCACTGTACAGCATGACATTCAATCAAAGTAAACAGCACATGGTTCTATTTTCCATTGCCAACTTCCAAATGAATAGAACCATTAAAGGAATAAAACCCCAAATCTACAAGTAAAAAAGATTGTAAGATTCTCAGGAACTCCCAGTGCAGCAGGCTAGCAACATTCCCACTCCTGCCATGCACAAGAGATGTCTGAGAACAGCTCTGCTTGACTTGGTAAATACCAAGTACCTGCAGCAGAGGAAGCAAAGAGCAAATCATAACAAAGATTTTGTAATTTCTTCTTCAATAAATACCTTAAACTTTATCATGTGAAGACTTCACTGGAAAAGACTTTCAGAAGAGACTTCTTTATACGGAATTAATTTCTCTCACTGACTGGGCGTTGGTAGTATCTTTATATATGTGTCCATAAATATACAGATTTTATACCATTGTCAGGAATAAAAGAAAAGAAGAATAAAATAAAAAAGAATAAGAAGGGCCAAAAGACCTCATCCATGAAGAAGCTCTATGCCTGATGAACAGTCCTGTCATGACTAATTTTTCACTTGATGGCTCATAAGAGGATGAAAGCAGTATTGAAGAGCTAATCTCTTGTGTCCCAGCAATTAACATGCACAAATATCAGCATGGTTCATTACATGATGGTGATTACTTTGCTCGTGACTCCTGGAGGGCCACCCACAGAAGGGAAGTGAGGCAACTTACAGCGATGGAAGGAGGAAAAAAGGCAGGGTCTGCTGACTGGCATTGGTGCAATGCTGCCCACCTACTCATGACCAGGAGAACTGGATTGTGAGCTGGGATTTTGCTCCAGTTCAATTACAAGAGTCACTAGATTCTTCTCTTTAGGCTTCAGACATACAAGGGAGAATGTCTGTTATGCTGCTGCCCAAAATATCCTTCACTTACCTTCCAAAAACTGTGTGCTTCTTGTCCAGATATGCACAAGAGCGGAATGTGATGAAGCTAGAAAGAATAAAGATGTAACAGTTACCACATTGTCCCACTGACCCTCAACAACAGCCAGTAATGCTTAAACACACAAAGTGTCTGCAAAAGCTTTTGGAGAGAAGCCAAGCACCTCTCCTTCTCTGGCTCCTCTCTGGAAGGCCTATGGACCAAACATCCTTTAACCCCTCAGTATTGTGGGTTCCACCTGGATTTCTGGAGTTTTGGCTTCTCACTTTTCATCACACTAACATTTTTAAACAGTACTTCAAGAGTGGGGTCTTGCAGCAAGTCCAAAATTAATCTGAGCATCTGCCTCCTTGGCCACACAGGCCCTGGGAAGCTCCTGCAGGGCAGGCAGACGTGCGTCCTGCTTGGGAAGAACATTTCTGGTGCACGATGGGCAGCTTGTATCCAGCAAATGAAGTTACATGACACAACAGCCTCTGCCAGTGGAAACTTCTACTTTCTGGATATTTACTTTTTGTATTTCTCTTCCCTTAAACTGGCCTGTTGCTGATCCATTTCTCCTCTGGACAGAGCACACTCGTGCACCAGATACAAACATCCCAGAAGAATACTTTGAAGTGTCAAAAATAATTAATTGGACTTTTAATTTTGGGGGCTGTACTTTTAAACTTAAACATGGGAACTAAAACACTAATCCAAAGCAACCTTTACTACTAAAGCTTTACTCTAAAGCTTAATGCTTCTTTGGAAGTCCTGGACTATAAATGTATGAGACAAAGGTTTCCACACTATGGTCTGCAGACCACGATGGCCTGTCTTGGCTGGACATGCAGTGCTGGCTCTCCTCCCTGTCTCCATCTGTTACACTACATAGGAGACAGCTAAAAATATATAAGCATTCCAAAAGCACTTTTCCATATAAGCAACTGCCTCAGGAAGTTATATGATTGGAAATAGGAGCAGCTGTAATGTTCCAGACAGTCTATTAAGATGTAGCTTGCCCTAGGAAAGCACTGGGATGTAGTGCAGAATGCAAACTCCTACATGGGATACCACTTTATTCCTGAATATCCAATACTTAAAATTATCACATGGTCAGTTATGTAGCATTGTAATAAAAAACACCTGAGAAATAGCAAATACACAGGGAAAGCTTCTCATCTGTCACTGCAGTCAAAATAAATTAAAGACAACAGAATTAACATAACTCAGGATGGTCCCAGAGAAGTCCTGAGCATTATTCGAGCATCGCCTTGTAGGGGGGACCCAGTCCCTGTGCCCTGTAGTGCCTGTCACCTACAGGGAGAGCTATTCACAGAGTTCCTAAGGCTAGAGGAGATCTATCTAAGTGCTGCCTAGGAACCTTTATAAATATGGGCAGCTGGACTCTCTTAAGAACTTACATATAAAGGAATTTCATATTTCATTTGCAAATTTTATGAGAACATACAATCACATTTACAGCAGCAGATGATGTGACTTAAAATGGCACATCACTTATGGTCTCTGTAACTTCTGTTATTAGAATCCCCTTTGTTTAAAAAAAAAAAAAAAAGAGGAAAGAAGCCTCTACTCTCTCCTAATTTAGCACGTGAGAGCTGGCAGTAACATTCAAATCCAAAACAAGTTGTACAGCAATTCGATCCAGCAAACTGCCCCACACGTGCTTAGGCTTAAGAATGCAAGTAAGCCTAAGAATGTGAGGCCCTGAGACAAGCCCTTGTGTTTAATTAAAGCAAATCACACTGCTGCAGAGTTTACAAGCCGTCCTAACACCCAGCATCACGAACAGCAAGACCTGCTCCCTCCCTCCCTCCTCAGTGCCAAGTCACAGTACCCTACATACACACACACTATCTCTTTCCTGGGGCTCCCAATAAAAGGACAATTTTTTATATTACAGTACTTACAGAGCAACCAATAAATAGTTGGCTCAAAGTGACACAGAACATTTTTAAAGGACTGCAAGCAAACACCCATACTAATGTTACACATGAACAAGGCCATTACAACTTCAGTATCTTTAAGTTTTCCCTCATTTTAGTCCTCATTCTGCTTTTGTACATTGGAAACCAGGTTATTCTCCCAGAATGTACACTCTGCCATGTCTGGGTCTACACATTTCAACAGAGCAGAACTGTTTTTCATTTATTAAAATCAGGTGACTAAAAAGAAGTAATATTACCATGGAGTTTATGTTTCATCTAATTCCTTCAAAAAGTTCAATATGGAGCTAAATTTAAACAGAATGAAGAGGTGTGATAAATGATGATAATTATAGGGGTAATACTGGGGAGGGACACTGACAAAATCAAACAAAAACTGCAAATCATTACAAAAAAGATAAGTTATTGCTGATATAATAAACCCTCCTTGCTGTGCTTCACTTTGCTCTTAGATTAGCTAAGAGCAGCTGTAGCCCTGATTGCAATATGCACCACTCAACAGAATATCTCCCTTTACTGAACTTTACATTTAGAGTAGCTCACAAAATGTCATTTTTCTTCTTAACAGAGTGAGAGATAATGTCCAGAGGCAACCAATAATGCACAAGAAAGCAAATGACTACTTACAACTGTGATTTGTTTGTGTTGGGTCCTGAATTTGCCATACTAAGAACACCACGTCCCGTGTGGGACAAATTGGGCTTGAATTCATCTTTGAAAGGTTTTCCCCAGTAAGATTCTCCTCCTTAAAAAAAAAAAAAAAAAAAGAAGAATCATGTTTGTTTCCATTAGTTTCCCACTGTGTGTTGCAACAGGCATTGACATCAAATTCAAGGTTTCCAGCACTTGCAGTCACTGTGTGTTAATACATTGTTACCTCACCCCTATCTCTAGGCCAGTATTTGAGCACGACCTTGAAATCTGGTGTTGGCAACTGGCAACACATTTCTGTGCCCTCACACTATCAGCTGCAACAGACCACACTTTATCAACAGCTTTATGTATCCTGTGCTGAAGAACAGTCAAGGATTTAATATTTTTCCTCCTGGTCCATCATAAATTTTCTCTTTTGAGACATTAAATCTTTAAAATTGGCTTCATGACAAAACACAGAGCAAAGAGTTACCAGTTTAATTGCACTCTGGATATAGCACTGCCTCTGGAAATAAAATATCAGGGAGATGAAACGCTTTCATAGAATCAACTAAGAATAGGAGCTATAAGCTCAAATACTTAATCCCAGACTAAACAATGAAGAATGACGACATAGAGTGCTCCAAATTAAAAGGCAAAAATTAGATATTTGGACTAGATACCTGGATTATGTGAACACTTATATGCAATGAAGGTAAAAGAATGATAAAATTGCACAAACCCCAGCCCCAGCCCTCCAAAACTGATTTCTTTTCTGTGACTGTGCACAGAGAGAGGGTCCGTGAGAGGTCTCTTCCTGGCTGTCATTTTTACATTATTTATGACAGATCTGACATTTTAATTTGCACTTTCCTTCAGGATCATTCTTAATAAGAAAAATGAAGGCTGAGATGAGTCACAGTTTTACAGTCAAATCCATAATCTTGTTTGACAAACCATGAAAAAATATTTCACCTTAGGACAGTATTAAAAATAAAACAAACAAAACTATCCAAACAGGCAGCAAGGCTTGTCCATCTGCAGAACTGGCTCAAGAGCCCTCCAGAGTAAGTGTATCACTGGAGAAGCAGCAGGTCAAGGAGGGATCTGGATCTGTAGTGCTCCTCAGCCATGTGCACACATAGTACAGAAAGCAATTTGATGATATGGCTGCACACAGAAGCAATAAATGAAAAGAAGGAATGAATCAGGCTCCTATTGAAAATCTTAGCCAAAAAAAATCACAAGAGTGCATTAAATGAGGAAAGAGTTTCAGATGATACTGTGAAAATAGAGCATCACCTATGGACAGCTGCAAGTGGAACTAAGTGAGAAATTCTGGAAGAAGCCAACCAACTTAAAAACCCAACTAATCATATTCAAAAGACCTATTAATAGAGTTGAGTGTTGCCTGCTCTGCAGTTTGACAAGAGGTAGCAAAAGGGAACAAACCCTGTAGGGATTTTCTGTAATCAGGAGTACAGCAGTGGTTACTTCAGCAATCTCTGGCTATTGAATGTTCTAAGATCACCTAAATTATGTCAGCTTGATCCTATATGCCAATATTTTCCTGAGGTGGGTGACAGTGATATGGTACGGTTGCAGGCAGCTCTGGAGGAGTTTGTGCTGTCTGAATTTTTCAGAGGGCAGAGAACATGAGCACAGTCTGTTTAGATGGGACACAGCAGCAAGTGGCCAAACCTGTGAGCCTGCTACACTCTTCATGTGCTTCCAGCTGATGTTGGAATTACAGCCAAGCTGCTGAAAGACAGTGGAATCAAGCCTGAAGCCTTCACTGGTCAGAAAAATAATTCAAAAGGAAAGAGAAAAATTGTGAATGACAGAGAGATTCTCTCTTTCTGGCATTGCAAACAACCAGACCCAAGAGCCTGCAGACAGGAGCAATGAGCCATGATCTTTAGGTTTTGGAATATTTATTTTTGTATGATTTCATTTCGGATCATGCACTGCAGGTCAGAATTAATCTCATATGTATGAAAGCTAGGTTTGGTTCATTCTGGTTCTCTGCAAATAAGCACTAATATTTTAGCAGATAGTTACAGCCCCTGCTCTGTCTGCCATACAGCTCTTTCCAAGGTTAATTCTGTCTGCCCGGGAGCTGCAGCAGGAGCAGGGAATGGCCTGTGCAGCATTTGCCTAAAAGGCCAGACGTCTGTGAAGGACATAACTGAAGTGTCTGTGGAGACCTGGCAGCACAGACTGGCAAAGGGCAGTGGAGATGCTGCAAAGGCACTCAGCAGAGCAGCAATGGCTTGGGGGGGGTTGTTGTTATTTTGGTTTGGTTTTTAAAAATAATTTAAAGAGAATACTTTTTTTTTCTTTTTCAAGGAAAACCCCAAAGTATTCTCCTTAAATTAAAAATAGCCTGAATGTGCTTTTCATCAAACTCCAGCTAACCTCTGGAATTGTTCCAGGCTTCAAGTATCTGCTTGAACCAGGACTAGACAGAACAAGTCAGAAGATGGCAAGTTACATCTATGTATTTTTTTAATTACTGAAATCCGGCATGACTTTCTCCATGAAGATTAAGTACAGACCCCTCATCAGTCTAGGGCCATGGCAGTACAGTGCCTAATGCTCAGCTGGAACAGGGATTTTACATCCTTACCTTTTACTCTCCACATTAGAGCTCAATGTAAACTTGGGAAAACCACTCCAGTTCCAAACCTACTAGTAATTATGAGGTGTTTGTAAGTATCCAGCAGATTTTACTGTGTTTATTATCAACACAGTTGGGAGGTGTGGCCATACATTTTCTGAAAGCAGAATGGATGCAGACAGAGGAGGTGGGAGCATGGCACTGTCTGGCTCCAGCCTTTTTATGTTACACTCCCTGTATGTGCCACAAAGAGAGGAGGCTCCTCCTGACACTCCCCAAATCTTCCTCAGAGTGCACACAGATCTCTGCTGGCTATATTTGGAGTCACGATGATACAAACCCCTCACCCCAGTGCTGATGTACCAGCCTACAAGCAAAGCCCACAGAAAACAAGAATTGATTCCGGGTGTTGGATTCACAGCTGGCAGCACTGCCTGTCATTTCACCTCCCTCTCAGCTTATCTTCTGTCCAAGTGGAGCTGTGTGCCTACCGGACTTGTAAATGTTTCTGAGATCCTGTTACAAAAATGCTGGAAAAGAATTCTGTGGGCTTCTGTGCTAAAAATCAGTTCACATGGCAGCAGCCATGGCCCCAGCATGTACTGCCACTGGCTGGATTGGTGTTGGGAATAATTACAGCCTGCACATGGGAATCTCCTGCTTGCACAAAGCTGGAAATGTACTTGGGATCAGCCACAGAAATACAGTGCCTTTCAACAGCATTTAACCTGTACAGTGTCAATGCCTTCAGGAGCCAGAAAGAGTTTTTGTACAATTCTGTAAAATAAAAATCACATGCCTACTCAGATACACATGATTCAAAGCTGCAGGAAGCTGGGAGACAATTCCACGCATTCTCCTTTTTAAAAAAAATTCTCTTAAATTAAAGATGTGTTTAACTCATTCTCACACAGAGTTGAAATGAAACAGACCACACAGCTCTTAGAAAAGAACATTAATAATTTCTGTGGCTATCCAGAGTGGCAAGATATATTTAGCTTGTACTGAAGCATGGTTAGTTATTCAGGCTTGTATCTGCATCTTTACTGTGCTGATAGTAAACAGGTGAACAGATCTAAACTGACATCTGAAGCAGTCACACATCAGCAACTACACAGAAAAAAAGCCACAATTTCAGATTGTCTTTTGAACTAAACCAGATTACTCTTTGGTAGTCTTTGTTCCTACTAAAAGCATGGTTTTTTGAGGTACAATCATAGAATTTGTGCAACTTTCTTGCAAAGAGCTGAGAGATGCATCTAAAGCTTCAGAAATGTAGCAATCCAAAAGCCAGGTGTGGGCTGGGAATCATCATTCATGACAGTTGTGATTTTAAATAAATCCTTCCTTTTTCTGGCTTAAAAACTGCTAAGCAGTGGTAAGGAAGTAGGAGGGTTCTGATTCACAAAAATGATGGCTTACTTTCTGTAATTTTCTTCTTGTCATTTGGAACAACAAGGCACACAATAACATCTGACACTTCTGTAGAGCTTTCCAAGTGAGATTCTGGAATCATTTTGCAAGTATGAAAGCCTTAGCTCAGGCAGTAAGTGCTTCTCTCCTTTCCAATAAGAGGACATAGTACTCAACCCCACAAACTCCAGAGTGGATTTGCAGAGGGACTGCAGATTAAAAGGAGTATATTCTAGATAAAAAGGTCTTGCTCCTGCTTTTGCTGTGCTTCAGTCATGCAAGAAAAGGGGCTCTAAAACTGGTACAGTTAAGGAACTTGCCATCTTAGGAAATCACATTGCATTGATCAAGTTTGTCCAGAGTCCTTCGCTATTGACATTTCAGAGGAGCTCTTCTTGCTGCCAAACAAAATGCAATTCCCCTCTACCAGTAGTATTTCATCCTGGACTTTTACAGCTATAATGTGCCTCCTTTGTGCCCTCCTGGGTTCATAAATCACAGGCTGATTCATGAGACCTTCCAACAGGTTGCAAGAAAGAGTAGCTGAAAAAAACCTGTGCTGCTTTGAAAATGTGATGCTTTGCATATAGTTTGCCCTTTTTCATACAAAAGGGTTAGGATATTAAACCTATTTTTTCTACATGCAAATTTTCTTCTATTATTTGGAACATTGAAAATACAGAACAGCTGCTCCACTTGTACGACCGTGAGTTAGAATTACTCACAGTGTTCAACCACTTACTTGTTATGAACAGCAGGAAAAGAGATACATCACAAATCTAAAATTAATTTTCAAATAATTAATCATTACAAAGAATGACCATGACTCAGCTTATTGCTCTGAATACTGTCTCTATGGGTGGTTATTTTGTTAGAGAAGAAATAAGCTGCTGCACCACAATAAAATTTCTCCCAGTAGTCTTATGAAACATAAAAGTGAAGGCTCTAGGAAAATGAGTCTGGTCCTCCAAATCAGTGTCATCCTTGCAGGAGTGTATATCTGACTGCTCTGGCAGTGCAGGTCTGACAGCTATGCTAAGGTAAAACTCCATTCCCCACTCTTTTGTCAGGGTGGTACCTCAACTCCCAGATGCCATAATGCTAATTTCCACCCTTCTCCATTCCAAGGTTAACAGCTGAGTACCAGGAATTAGCTGTCCTTCACGTGTCTGCTGGGTCACATTTAATTTACAACAGTCCAAAAGAGACTCAAAAAGGACATACTGGGGAGCTGAATAACAAACAACAAAACAAGGCTCAGGGCTGCTTCCAGAGAGAACAGTTCAGCTGGAGCAGCCTTGGGAGAGGACGGTCAGTGACAACCAGCTTGGCATTTACTTCTGTGAACGGTTTCTAAAACACAAGCACACTTAATCCAGGTGAGCCAAAGCACGGTTACAGTCTGTGTATGTATGACAAGCAACCTTCTTCATGTTGTACTGATTGTGCCCAAATCCACCCAGAAGATGAACAGTCCTGGGCTTAGTTAGCAATGGAGTGGGTGATCATCGCAGCATCTGGGGGCTGCAAGCATAAACCTGACACCCTGACACATGGGATGAATGTCAGATGACAGAAACCAAATGGTGGGAAGATATTCAAACAAGTCTGTTCTAGTTCCTGAACTAATGAACAGGAATAATTAAATAAATAGAGGAAGAATATATAGAGGCTTAATGCATCTTCCATGTATCAGTTTAGAAAAGGGTTTTTTTTTTTTTCAAAAAACAAACAAAAAGGCCAAATCTCTTAGCTAGAAATTATCACTTAAAGCAGAAGGTTCTGTGTGAATGAGGAAACAAAGCATGTTCTTTTTGTTCTGAAGTCTTCCTACAAAAGACTCTAATAGAAACAGTTTATAATATTGACATTTAAAGGGTAACCTCCAAATAGTCCTCCCTATTGCCAATTGAAATATCTGGGAAGAAAGCCCTGTTCTGTTCTCATATGCTTCTCTGTTATTACAGAAGTCAAGTTATTTACTTCTAAAGCCCATTTAATCTTACAGACTTTTTTTAGATTTCAAAGGTGTATCTTTTTTTTCCCCTTCTAAGAAGCAGTGAGTCAAAAAAATACTGAAATCCCTCCAGCAGAAGACATAAAAGAAGGGAATTTATCCTGCAAATAACAAAGAGGCCACAGGCAAAAATGGTACAAAGTACTGAATCCCAGTGCTTTACTCCAAAGCTTTCCTGAAGTGAATGCCTGTGATCACATTAATTATGCACAAACAAATGGACCAACATTTTTACAGCATGGGAGCCCAGGAGAACATCAGTCCATCTGCCCTGCTAGAGCAGTGCTGCTGAGCTGAACCCTCCTCTGGCTGCCCTGCTGCAGAGGGAACATCAAGCCTCAGGTCTGGCCACCTTCTTACAGCTCGAGACACACAAGTGGAATTTCTGCCTCACAGAAATTCCTGGATCTATCCAGTAGTCAGGAACAAATCCTGACAGACTACTTGCACTCTGTGAACTGTCTAAGCAGCTTCTCTGAAGTATTAAACACAAAGGCATGACAGTTCAAGAGCAATCTACAGCCCACCAGGCTCCCCATTTAGATTTTCTTGTGATATTATCATATTCAACAAGCGATTAGGTGAAGACATATAAAATTCAATTGTCTTCCAAAAATAAAAGCCATTCAGGTGCAAAGAAGACACTTGCACCGTTTGGACTCTACAATGATTGCAGTCAGTCTCTAAAAATCTCCAAGACTCATGTCTATTTGAGTGCACACTGTTCATTTCATTAGAACTTTAATAGTCCTGACAGATGTTTGCGAGACATCTCGCCTGCGATATACTCATATTTAATTAAGAATGACAAGGAGGAAAACAAGATGGAAAATACTAGAGGTCATTAGACTCCTTTTTTTAAGTGAAAGAATATATGTAGGAGGATTTTCATCCTTTGTGCTCATTAGCATTTCACTTCCTACTGGCAAAGGCAGTGGAACTGAGCTTTGCCCTTCAGTGCAGCAGTGATGCCAGTCCTCTGCCTCTGTTAAGTCTGCTATCTTACAGCACTTCTGCCATTTGCACAAACAGAAGCAGGAATGACACCAGCAAATTAATTTGCATTCCACAGCAGGATCTGAACTCCACCCTGCAAGGGTAAGAGGTGTCTGAGTCAACCTATTAAATCTCTCCCATCTCCTGACACCTCTTTAATTTCTCATTTCAAAAGATGTTCCTAATTATGTCTTTCGGGATTTGAACCAAGACTTTCCATATAAAAAAATCAAATCACATTTGACAGTCCGAGCATAGATGGTAACAATTCTTGTTAATGGGTTTTTGCCATCAAAACACTAAACCTTTAACAAGTCTCAAATCCTGCAACTGTTGATTATCACATACACTACAAGAAAAGTTGTTGGGCCACTCACACTAACATAATTAACAAAGTAAATACAGCTGAAGTATTTAAGCAGGCAAGGAGCTGGGGATGCTGGTGACAGTCACAAGTGGTCAGATAGAAGGTGCACAAGGAAAATGAGCAAATTTACAGCAGTGACCAGAGGTATTACATAACCTATGTCCTGTGGTGGGCAATGCTGTGACACCCTTTGGCTGCTCTGCCTCCTGACCATTCCTGCTATGACTGTTCCCAGATCTCCAACCAAGGGAGAAAGAACAGGTGAAAGAATTTTGTAGCAGTGATCCCCAAAAGTTAGAAAAAGAGCAGCTTGGGCATTACAAGGCAACTTAGCTGGAAGAACAGATGGTGTCTGGCCAATCACCAATTCCAAGGCAGGTCTCAAGTATTTCATTAACACTGAATTTGAAAGCGACTTTGCATGAATGTGTTTCTTCCTTTATTCTTTGCCCTGGAAGACCAGCTGTAAAATCATTATAATTTTCATTTATTTATTTTCTGAAGGAAAAAGGAAGCAAAAATGGCAAGAATTCTGCAAGGAAGAGAGCCCAAGCTTTAGACTGAGAATATATTGGATGAAATTTTGAACATAGTCAATATGGTCATAAAAATATATCAAGGAAACCTCTGTTTTAAAGTAAACACAATGTCCCACTTACCATCATTTAGAGAATTTTAATTTTAAATTGTCTGGAAGTAAATGTAACAACACAGCCCATGAAGTGAGAACAGCTTACTTGATTCAAACTCAACCTTACCTGTTCCTGTTCCAGTGGGATCACCTCCTTGGATCTGTAGAATTAAAATTAAATCAGCATTACCTATGAATCTGTGTGAAAGACATTAAATACAAACCATAAAAGCCAATTGTGCTCAATTTTCTGCCTTCCATATTGTGTCATGTTGACAAGTCAGCAACAAGGAAACTATAACTTCTTATTTGGAGCTTATTATCAGCTGGCTGTCATCCCTGACATTGCTTATCCATAAGCAGAATGGCGGTTTCATAAAAATAATAGGTCTTTTACGAGTAAATAGGGAAAAGAACTGATCTCAAATGGGTTAACCAGATCATCCTTTTTATTATGTGCTGAATCAGAAGCTGCTTTTTAACTGATGATGCACTGGTTTTGGAATTGAAAAGGCTTTGCATTTTGCTACCAACCCTCCACATGATGGGAAGGCAAGAAAAGGGGCAATATGGAATATTTTTTGTATCTGAATCTGTATCCCACTCACTACCTCCAGTAGGAAAAATCCTCATGTGAAACTAATCTTTGAGTAACAAAACAGTGTGTTAATCACTGTACATGCAGGATCTACAGAAATAATATTCTATGCTTTAATGCCAGTGGAGGGAGTGTAACATGATCAGTTTCAAAGTAATAGCACACAAGCACAATTTTAGTTGTGAGCTTAACTATGAGCTGAGATACACAGTGCTGTCAAAAGAAAAAAAGCTTTTTGTAGGATGACAAGACAGAATGTAACATTCAGTGATGTTCCTTCTGAGTTGTGCTCTGCCTTCAGGATCAGGTTGTTCATTCTTCTGAAAGGAAGTTACAGGGCAGCTACAATATCCTAAGCTGCCTGGACTGTAACTCTGTAAATAAAGATCTTTGACTACCAAAGACACATTTCAGGAACACAAGGTGCTCTTTAACTCCTTTACAAGAAAGCCTGGGCACCCAGTGCTGGAGCACACTAGTAAAGGATAACCTGATAATATCCAAGTACCACAACCTGAAACAAAAATTCAGATGCTTGCTAAATTTTCATCTGAATGGGATTTCAACAGGCCACAGTATTACTTATCCAAATTAGCATTTCCCTCTCTCTCCTTCTGTTCATTAACCACCCACCCACATCTTGGGGAAGAGCCAAGGCAATGACTCTTCAAGGCTTTGTCTGGAATACCAGCAAATGGAGTGCTGAATGCAGTGATGTTCTGAGTGACAGCGTTAGTCAGAGACAATTGTTAGTAACAGCCGTAAGTACACACGGCATAGGTTAGGAGAACTCTCATTCTGATGGTATATGTAATATACTTCTATTGCAAGTTGTCATGCATGGAACAACCTAAACCTGAGGTAAGTTAAATATATGGGATATTTTGAGTACATCATATATTGTACATTACACAGGAGGTTTTTAATACTCACCACAAAATTCCGAATTGATCGGTGAAAAATTGTTCCATCGTAATAGTTCTTCTTGCACAATTTGATAAAGTTTTCACATGTTCGGGGTGTCTGAAAGACAATGGGGAGTTTCAATTAAGCACAACCTTTAAACAATCATTACAGTGGCTACAATAATCACTTTTCACTTGTGCCTCACAAAGAAACAAACACGTAGAACTCAAAGAGGATGGAGGCTCTGTCTATAGGAAAAAGCCTGTAATATACCTTCTTTTAAGGTACACTGGAGAGACACACACTGTGTTAAATAAATTAAACCCAGACCTTCCAATTAGCACAGAGAACTGTGGAACATTAGCTCAGATAACAGGAATTCCCAGTTGGCATCTTAATGGTGAACACAGGTAAGCTCAGAGACTTGCAAGTAACTGAGTTCCAGCAGTGCATCACAATCCTGTTCCAAAGGAGGGTTTCTAGCACTGAAAAAATGTTAATTTCCCAGAGTAAAAAAAGAACCTGACTTCTCTGCTCCACTATTTCAAAGTGAGCACATTGAAGCTAACTCGGAGAGAAGCATTTGGTCCTCTTTACCACTTGGAAGTAACAACGGGACTGACCCAAGTCACTGGAACACAGGAAAAAAAAAACCTCAAACTGTTTTCAAAATTCTAAATAAAAGAAAAAGATGCTAAATATATATACAATATAACTTCTAATTCACTTTTACAGTACAAATTAAAGTTATTTAGTGAATTTATGAGCCATGATATTCAAACATACTGAAAAACTTACTTTCCACCTAATCATCCTTCCACTGTAATTGTAGGGATTCTCTTCTCTGCAATACTAAAATACCTTCAGACATACAAACACAAGTACAGAAACAGCCTGTTTTCTATACTTGGACATGTTTTCCAGCCCTGCTGTGGATTATGTGCATTGGTCTATTTCAGTTTTACAAAAGAATACATCTAACTGAGTTCTTACAGGCCATAAAAATATCCTTATTGCTGGATGTGCTGGCAAGTAAAGCCCCAGCATGAGCTGCAGGGGCTGTAAGTGAGCACACACAAGACTTGTCTTTGTGAAAGGCACCAATCCACTTTGCACTGCTGTGAAATCACTCTTGGTCTGGGAGCTGCTGAGAGACAGAGACTGAGACTGAGCCATGCAACCTGAAGCGACTTAAAAGCAAAAAAAAAAAAAACAAACCAAGGCCAGCCTGATTATAATAATTTAAGGATGAAATAATCTCTATCTCTTGAAAAGCTAAAAGCTAGTTCCTACAAGTATTCATTCAGACCCTACAGAACTTTCTGTATATTCTCATCTGAAACACAGTCATTCTCACCCCTCTTTATTTACACTGAAATGTCTCTTAATTTTCCAAACAAACTTTACCTGTCATTTTAAATTCTCTATATTGATTCCTTCTTAATTACTCTGCTCAGATGACAGTTGTCAGTTGGGCCACAAGTGAAAAAATTAGCAAATTCTAATCATACACCAGCCATTATTTCAGATTTCCTACAGAATTCATTACTGAGTTAAATGGTAATGGTACCATAATGGCTTTATGGTAGAATGACACCAAGACATGTACTTTGGTAGCATCCTGAGGGCAACTCCTAAGTAACTATAGTCTATAAAAATTATATCAAGCAACAGGAGGTTCTCGTACAGTTTCAATGTTTATAGTAAATGTGATTTTTTTTCCTTTGAATTCAACATATATGCTTTAAAACAATCTTTGTACTTAATCCTTCTAGTAAAATTCAACCCCTGAGGAATCACTTGTGGAGCACAGTTTTCCTTTATAAGACAATATCATAACAGCATTGATCCTAGCGTTTTGCTATTAGTTATTACTTGTGGAAAATGTCAGTAAGGATAAAATTAAGTTTAAAAATTTCTTTATGAATCAGAAATGGGATCAGCAGCTTTTAGCCCAAGGCACTTTATGTCATGAGAGCCAAGCACTCTTTGGAGAGAGAGACATAGTTAATAAGTTCTCAAGGGGGAATACAGCAACCTGTAATTAATTTTTCACAAAAAATGAAACCAGGCAAAAGACTGAGTCCCCTAGGAATGGACACCAAATAATCTTAAATTTGCACAAAGCTGATAACCAAAAACAGATTTCCTATTTATTTTCAAAACATGATTTGTAAAATATACATTAAAAAAACTGGCTCTAGTAATGTATTTTTTATGCAGGATGTGTGCTGAACCTTCTCTCTAAATGGATTTCTAGCTATTATAGCCTTTCCCAGAAATAAGCTTTTAAAATGCAACTTCAGAAATATTTAGTATACATGCAATAGTCATTTCACTGCAAGGTTTTCTTTAAATAATTGCCACCAAATTGGTTCCCATGGTCACCTCATGCATCACAGAGATACATTTGGCAGGTAAACAGTTCCTTAGCAACATTGCCACTACCTTTTATAGTGCTTTTTAGTAGACACAAATAAGAAGGTTTGCATTCAATCAGTAATAAACCCCAGTTTCAGTCATGCAATAGATGTAGAATATCTGGCTCAGATTATCTGATTTATTCAAAGCAGTCAATGTTCCTGCCAAATCTCACACTGCCAAGCACATTTCAGGGATTTTTTAAAGCAGCGTCCTGTCCAAAGCAGGAGAAAAAGGCTCGAGGTTTATGGGGAAGGTGCAGATCCTCAGTAATGAAGTCGTGTTCTGCACTGACCACACAAACAAGGCCAGTCTTTGAAGTCTTTGTTCCAACTACAAAGACTGATGACATATAAATACACATAAACAAACCTGACTTTGTTATTTGATGTAAGATCTTGTGGCAGATGTCAGACTCCCATTCTCTGAATGGAAAGCTGTCTCCTTCTTCAGAAACTTCCTGCACAGCACTTGGTTTTGTCTTAAACTGGCCTCAACAGCAACAGCTAATTTTTCCCTCTTTATCCCTTTTACATTAAGCAGGAAATGACTTAAATGATTTTATTCTACTGACAATGATTTAGACCTATATGTAAGGAAGTCAAGGGAAAAATGCCACCATGTTAACCTGATCTGAAATGCACCGACAGAAAACATGGTTTTTAAATCTACTGCAATATCTTCTCAGAATGATGCAGTGATAGTCCTAAAAAGGAAAATTTAAAAATTGTGGAAGGCTTTTCTGACTAAAGAGTGTGGTAGGAGAGCCCTGAGAAATCCTCCTTTTCTTAGGTCAAGTTGGGACCATGTAAGTGAATGCAGTGTCTCTATGATGTCCTTCAGCTAAAGACACTTTTCTTCCCAAATGACAAATAGTAAGAAGAAAAATTTTATTTATACCAAAAATGAGTCACCTGCACCAACTGTGCTCCCTATTTATTTTGTAGATGCCAGATAACTGTCTTTCAACTGCTGAAAATTCACACTCAAGACAAGCAGTAAAATTTTAATAAATGCTTTGAGACAAGAATCCAGAAGAGTACTTATCCCAGAAGATGTCACAAATGCTTTGCTTGGCTCACAGATGTACATATTTAATGGGGCCACAGCCCAATGGTTTTCTAAGTAGGTTTAAGTCTCCATTTAGCTAACACACTTAGTAGTGTGGAAACACCAGCACTCTACCAGTTACTATGCCCAGACAAATTTCAGAGTTAATGAGAGATTGCTACAAAGAATGACCCTGCAAAAACAGCAGTGACAGGAGACTGTGAAATCATTATACTCGGCGAACACTGAAGAAAGGAATATGCAATTTAGAAAACCAAAGCAAAACAGAAAAAAAAAACCTGACTGCTTACTACAATCTCCTAGGATAAATGCAGATTTTATCTGAGCCAATTTCAGTTTCCATTTTGCCAGCAAGGGTGGCTCCAAGCCAGATAAAATTCATCTTTCCTGCTGCATCCTGAGACCTGAAGGGTGGGACCAACCAAGCCAGGTCCCTATCTGATTTCTCAGTCTGCAGCTGTCCTTTCTCATCAGTTACAATGGGTCATTACATTTGTAAAAGTTACCTTAACTCAGAATCTCTACTGGGCAGCAAAGAGCCAAACAGGAGGAGATGAAAAACCTGCAGCACTCCTGTTGCCAAGGTGCGGGAGATGGGAAAAGAGGGAAGAGCTCCTGAGTTGTTGCCATGACTGCAAGGAAAAAGGCTTTACTATGTGAAGAGCTAATCATTTCAAAATGCTCCATCCCTTGAGGATGTGCATGAACCTTGAAGGGAAATTTCACACTAAGAATTCAGAAGCTGTCATTCGCACATCTGTATAATTTTCTTGTGCTAATTCCACTTCCCTTTTATTTCTTTTTTTCTCTCTAAATTGGATGAACCGTAGTAGTTACACTAAACTGCAGAGCTGTGCTATATGCTCATTAACCCTATGTTTCAAAGCAGGAAATAATGAAAAGCTCACTCTTCTCAAATTAAAATTGCATTCTACAGCCTTCATCTTATCACACAAATGCCAGAATTCTGCTACTAAGGGGCATGAACTAGTGATGGAAATTTCTAAAGCTTCAAATGAAGCTTTCCATTCTCTTAACATAGATCTCCTTTAAAATGCAAGGTAGATTTTGTTTTGCTTTAAACCATTTATGTACTTTTACACAGAGCATTTTTTATCTTGTAATCGTTCATTCAGCAACTCCTCTAATGCGTGAGCCCATAAAGAGGTGATTTGGTAAGGTTTAAACTCAGTTTCCCCCCTACCTTTCAATCTGTAGTACTCAGCCTACCCATCACACAGAAGAGAATTCAGCAATAAAAGCTTGGCTTTTTTTTGGGGCTTAGTCAGAGCTAAACGTAATGATACAATTTCAGGAATCACCATCTATCAGGTGCAAGTGTCTGTTCCCTCCTCCAAGCCATAGAAAGAAATATGTAAATGTTTCAGTGTCCAATACTGTTCTGGAAGGCCATTTAAACCACCCCATTTCACTTTGTACCAATGAACTGTTAGCACATTCCCTTTGTTTCACAGCAAGAGGGACAAGAAAACCCAAAGCTCCACAAAGCCCACTGCAAGAGCACATGGGAAGAATTTCACTGTGGGAAGCTCATGACATTTCCTGAATGAGAAACATTTACTTCAGACCTAAACACCACTCCCTGCCAGCTCCACTTTCCTGCTAACAGTTCCCCAGTGTGAGAGAAGGACTGAGCCAGTGACAGGTGATGGTGGCAAACAACAGCTGCCTATGGTGGCTCAGTTCAAGAAAGCCACAGTTCATCTAAGGGACACAATTCTCAACTGCTTATACCAAGAGCAAATGTGTTCAGGCAATTTGTGATCTGTGATCAGAAGAGCACAGTACCAGAGAGTGAGCACTGGGAGACATGAAAGCTTTGGGGCACTGTGGGGTGAAACACTCAGCCAGACTCCCACTGATAACAAAAAAGAATCAGAACAAGCTAACTATGCCTTGGGAAATAGATTGCTGACTTGATAGCAAACATTTGCCTATTTTGCTACCTCAAAGCCTTCAAGTTTGCCTAGAACAAAGAGCAGAATTAATGCATTCTCATTACGCAGAAACTCACTGTAATTTAATCAGCTATTTAGCAAAGACTTCAGCAGATAGCTACATTTCACTTTTAAAAGCCATTTCTTCCACTATACTGACGTTCATGATGTTACCGAAAACTTTTCTGAAGTCTAAGCAAGATGCTCAGCTTAGACAAGATGCCAGTAAAAAGATGACACACTTCAGTTTTAGTTCTCACATTCTTGCAAACACAGGGACAATCAATCAGTTTAGCTGAGCACAACTCAAATTAAACAAGGCATCTAATTCACTCATCTAATTTGTCAATGTTAACTACTAGTTCTCCAGAGGCAGAGTCAGCCAGTTACTACTTTTTCTCCAACTTACATTTACTGAAGTGGTAGAAAAGAAAACAATTCTCACCCCACCTCACTGGCCCCTCCAAATTTGCTGTCACACAAGGACTAAGGAGCTTGTCAGACAGCACAGTGCAGGGCTGGGTGCTGATGAGGATGGACTGGTAAGCAGGACAGCCAAGTGGCTACAGTCTAAATGAGGATGCAACTTTAATTGCTCAGCAACCTCCAGCAGCTTAAAACTTGGAGTAACGCAGGTCCCACAGCGGCTCCCTGGCATTTCATCAATCTGCAGCTGCCTGCACATAAATTCCACCTTTTCAGAAGATGCAACCTGTAACAATTTCCACGCTAGACAGAGAAGCTCTGGTAGCTGTCAACCTCTCAAGGTCACCCTGCTCTCATCAGAGCAGCCAAGGTACAAACAAGAAACACGTCAGAGAAAGATGAAGAGCAGCAGCTGTGTAACTCCAAAACACCCACCTCATCCTCGGGTTTGGGATCACTAAGTGGCAGACACAGCTGGTGTGGGATGTCTGCACCTCATGTCTGCAAATGTCAGAAATCAAGGGGGCATGATCCAATAACCATCAATTCCCTTCCCAGATCCAGCTTGCCAGGGCAGCTGGGAAGGCAGAAAGGGTCCAAATGTGCAAAATGCCTTTTTTTTAGTGCCAAAGGCTGCCAGGAAAACACACAGGCAGCCCAGGGCAGCAGGGACCAGTTCATGGAGAGGTGGCTCAGCATATAAAGCTGTGGGTATAAGGAGGAAGGGGATAATGTTTGTCTTCCCAAGTAAACATTATGGTGATGGAGCCCAGCTTTCCTGGGGATGGCTGAACACCTGCCTGCCCTTGGGGAGTGGTGAATTCATTCCTTATTTTGCTCTGCTTGTGTGTGCAGCTCTTGCTTTACCTGTTAAACTGCCTTTACCTCAGCCTACAAGTTTTCCCCTTTTCTGATCCTCTCCCCCATCCCACTGGTCAGGAAGTGAATGACTGGCTGTGTGGGGTTTAGTTGCTGACTAGAGTTAAACCAGGATAGGGTGTTATGCTCCCAAAGTGAAAACTATTAAAATATCAGCTTCCAATCACTCAGAACAACCCAGAAGTGACCTCTTCATCAAGATGGCCGTGCAGAGCCATCCTGCTCTCAGCCCCAAAGAGCAATAGATCTGTCTGCTGTTGTACCACTCGGAGGAAAAAACACACCAAGATATAACAACATCCTCTCTAACAAACATTGTTTTAAAAACATATACAGCTCTTCTACTGGAAAAACACAGCTTTGTTTGTTCTTAGTTTCTGTTGACAAGAACTCTTAAAGTTGAGAGTTGCAGCTCTTCCTATAATGGCCTATTTTGATGAAATAAGCCATTACAACCATGCCAAGACCACTGTATTTCATCTCTCTAATCCTATTACCAAATTAACAGACACTGGTAAAACATCAGCCAGTTATTTCCCAGACAGTGCCAATATCATGTTGACAGAGAGCAAGTAGAATGGAGGTTTAAATCAGGAACAAAATGAGAAATTCCGGAAGACTAGAGAAATCATCATGCCAGGAGGTCAAAGGACTTTTTCAGCAACTCACTTCTTTGCCAGAGGAAATGGATAAGACGTTTATAGGCTTCTGATCTTCAGAACAGTCCCTCACACAAAAGGAGAGATGATTTCAAAGAACAGGGCCTGGATTACACATTTATAGATCACAGGCATATTTAACAGGTCAGAGGGCCTAAAAAATTAAAACATCAATGTTTGTAGAGTAATGGCTTCTTGGGAAAGCTATGCCAAGACATCACCATTAAGCAGAGTTTGCCAGGCCCTAAAACCTCAAAAAGCATTTGTGGAGTGTCAGATGGAGCTTTGAAATCCATCTCACATTCTTCTTTGTTTTGCCATCTTGCCCTTAAACCTTAAAGTACTAAACCTGAGAGAGACAAATGAATTTATGAAACCTGCCGTGGCAGCTACAGATTGGCATTTGATTACAGCTCTTGGCATGTGCTGAACCACCAGATCATCCCCCCTGTGACCACTTGTAGGCAGAGGACTCACCCAGCAGAGAAGGGAGATAGAACACCAAACCATGTGTTCAGCATTTTGACAGGGTCTTCTGGAGCATTACATTTACATTACATAGATTTATTTTTAGGTATATATATATTTTTTTAAATGGCTGCTCCACCACCTACGAGGTAAAACTCCATCACTATAGTGACTAATGCAGCAGAATACACGTGGATAATATGCAGTTGTTCCCAGCAGCAACTTGATTAAAGCAACTAAAAGAATTTGAGGAGACCAGAAAAATCACAGTAAATAAAATACAAGAAATTCAGGGATATTCATTGCCTTTCATCAGTTATTTCTTCAGAATTTATGTGTTTGACACGCATGGGACTAGAACTGAAAGAATAACACTTGTTGGATATTGTTAGATCTTCTGTACTTGCCAGAATTACTTCTGACAAGTAGAATTTTTGTAAATTTTTATCCAGTTAGTGTATACAACAAATGTTTCTTACGTGCAGCTGAACTCAGCTTCCTGGAAAACATCCCTACAAACGGCCATCTGATTAGTCCCATCAGGAGGAACACACTGTATCTGAATAGGAGGACTGAATAGGAGAAAAACACATGACCAAAAAATGCAGTAGGCACACTGCTATGATCCCAAGAGAGAACAGTACCTTTGCTCATCTGAGGCACAAATTCAAAAGGGTGGGAAAAAAATCCAGCTTATCTTCCAAAGTCTTTTTATTGCCTTTTTTCAGGTCAATGATTGAAACCACACACCATCCTTCTGGAACCTGAGTGAAGTTTTCTGGTGCTCTGAACAAGTGATTTCAAACACTGAAATTATCTGGATTCTAGTCCTATTTCATGCCCTTTCTGAATCTTGTCACAAAGTAACTGATGACTTCAATCACACTGCAACACTGATTTCCTGCCCTGGATCAATACAAAACATTTCTTGATTAGGTTTTTGGTGCTAGGAAGAATTTCATCACTATCAATCTTATTGACTGGCACCTTAAAGTACTAGTATATGAAGAACCTTACATTTATTTTTAAACAAAGGTTTCCACATGTACATATAGACTGAACTGCAAATAATCCACACTGGCAAATAGCTCACAAAAATGGGAAAGAAAGGAAAGAGCTGTGAAGGGACAGGGAATGAGCACCCAAGGAGAGTGTTGAAGGCAATAGGTACTGGGCAGATTTCAGAAGCAGTGCAGAGTGCTGACAGCACAACTGCAAGAAGATTTTGCTTAAATAAAGACAAGAGGCATGAAAATCCAGTTGAAGACTCAGTACACATACCATCTAAGGGAGCAAGTATGTCACTTGCTGCTCTCCATTTTAGTGAGGACATTTCACCTCAAAGTATGTATTGAAACCTACACCATAAGACTATTTTAGAATGTAATTTAAATGTTGCAAGTCCTACCTCTGGACACAGGTATTTATCTGTCATATTTATATAGCAACTTCATCCTCAAGCTTCCTTAAACATTTCACAATCGTATATTTGCACTGCTGTGAAATTATGATCACTGCCAGGGTGGCTTCCATAATGATATGCACAGGATTATCCCTCAGCAATTAAAAAAACCTGTGCAGTTCAATTTGAGAGAGCATTATGGTACAATCCTGTTCCCCCAACTGCATTCAAGGACCTTACCCACACTATATACTTTGACAGGAAAACCAAATTCTGTATATAAACCAGCTCCAATTAGCTTCCAGGAACGGTCCAGCCTGTGCACTGGATAAGGCAGAGAAGCTGATAAATACTTCACATATGATTAATTAAGACTATTGCCACACATATTCACAAGCAGGGTGAACTGGAAGTGTTTAACAATACTTAAATTTTTTCAATCTTTGCAGTCTCAGTAGACTCAGTGTAGCTGATTTGTGTATATGTTTGTGACCTATGTATGTGCTATATGTTTGCAACATGTTTGCTCTGTCTGCACTGAACTGACCTCAGTGTGATTCAGGAAAACCAAAGTTAGAAGCACAAACTCCTTATTTAGTAAAGGGAGAAAAACAAGTGCCTCCCGGAAAGAGCTGATTTCACAGACCCAGGATGATGACCTAAGGTGGATGTTGTGAAAACCTCCCTACAGCAGCAAGTTTTTCTTATTTTTTCTAAATATATATCTTTTTCCCCTCTGCAGTGCCAAAGGTCTGCTAAATTCACACAGATTTAATTGACACGAAGGAACAGATGGCTGGAGGCCAGCATTGGAGCATATCTGGCTGTGTAAAACTGCACACACTTCCAGGGTGTACAAGAAGCTTTGTGTGTGAAAGGTGGATGAATAGGAATTCATCTGGAAAAAAAGGAAACATAATGGATATCATACAGGAAGTTTATAATGAGCAATTGAGCCTGGGTCCTCAGGACTGAGTGATACTGGTCACACATGTGGCCAAAAAGCCCACGCTGATAAGAATAGCTGCAGTCAGCCTGCTTTAGCCAGGAGCCAGTTTGAGAACATATGGCAAAACAAATGATTCAATGCAATCTGCTCGTTCTGCTGCTTCTCCTAAATATTGCTGTACTCACATCCTCTGCTTTTTGCCTTATTACAGTGTTACTATTTCATAGCATGGAAAACACCTGTAGGGATGACAGAGACCTACAGAATTACTAACACGATACACTGCTGTGGAGATTCTCATGCTGTTTGCATAGATCAGCTTGAGATGTTTACATATATCTTGCTTCTTACTCATGTGAGAGAAAGGAAGAGAAGGGAAAGCCAGAAGACTTATGCTGTTTGCTCCTTTTTCTTCCTTGCACACAAAAATGGATGCATTCTCCCAGTACATCTGGATTTCACACCAGGCACGCCAGCTCTTACCCAGAACCACTGCCCTTATGCTTTGTGAGGCTCACAAGAAACAGAAGTTTTACCATTTAAACCCCTATTCACATCCTTCAACTTTTTAAAATACCAACTTTCAGGCCTATAATATCCTGAGACAAAAATCTCAGTAAACCATCAAAGCTTTGAAAACTTCTTTCCTTTCATAGAAGTGGCTGTATAAATAAATAAGCAAACACACTACCCAAGCAGTGACGTCTGAGACATCACTGTCACAACAACTCATTCATCTATCAGAAGCCTTGCCATGTTTATTATTTTAAGAGCCACTGATTTCCCCCAGAATCAGACAGTATAGACTATAAAAAACTCCAGTCTGTTGTTCTTTAAAATCAACTTCTCTTAGCGGCAAAGGGAAGGTGTTTGAAGACTTGAACTTTAAGAAATGGGATAACAGGAAGTAAAAACATATTCTAAGGTTTTCATTTAGGTTTGTTCTATAAAACTTAGGCTTTTAGAAACAAATCTAACAATTTCTGAGGATCTTAACTACATGGACTTAGACTGACAGACTGCTCCTGGTTTAAGTGAAGTTCTTTTCCTGGGTCTGTCAGTAAGCTGCTGTGTAACCTTAGATTATTCCCTTTTCACTGTGCTCTGCCTTCTCTTTGCTCTCTTCCTTCCTGGTCATTTTTTGGGTCATTAATCCTGACCCTTTGCAGTTCTAAACATGTACCTTGGCATAATGTAGGTAGTCCACTAAAATGATGAGACTACTCACAGAGAACACTTACACGTGTAGTGTAAATATATATAGTTAATTAATTAATGTATATATATATATATAAACATTTCCATTGCCAGCTCCAATTCTGGTTGTTATCTACAGAAATTCATCTTATGGGGCACAGTACCATGTCACAATGCAGCTCCAAGTTTAGGTCTCCTTTATTAGTGTGAAGTCGCACATATCCCTTCTTCTTCACATATTGGTATCTCACAACATCATCTTCAATAGCAGCTACATCAAAACAAAGGACAGTAATTAGCTCTCTGTAGGCTTGCTCACTGATCCTTAGAAATCATCAGTAAACAATTCATAGAACCTACTGTCTGACCTCTTCTCCTATGATACTGAGTCTTGAGGGATCCTACTCTGCAATTCATCTATGATAACCTTGCATTAATCTCTGTGCAAAACACTTTCCATTATAGTAAACCACCAACTCTTTGAGAATCAACCAAATAATGTATATTTTAAATCCCAGAAGCATTCAGTATTACAAACTATAATTTTCAAGCAATGTCTACCAACCAGAAACATTACTTTGAACCCAAATTGCTTCTTGTCAATTCTGGAAGCCAAGCAGGTAGTCATCAGCCAACCACAAACTGCTGACATACAGAGACCTACCCAGTTCTGAAAACAGCTGAAGCTATTACTGGGGACATTACTGGTAAGTCAAACCAAAGGATCAATCTATGATGTTTCCATTCCCATTTTGTCAAAATGTCTAGTTAGTCAGATATTTTCTATACTCTGTCACCTTCAAATCACTGTAACTTACCAAGTAAAGGAACTGAATTTGGTGAACGTAGTTCTAGCAGTGCGTTCAATCTTTGCCTAAGTATTTGCCATTTCAACTTTAGTGCTCAACTTTCTCAACTGGAAATACTAATGACTCGGCTATTTAATCAATATCCAAACTAAATAAATCTTATACATTTGTCTTTATGCTGGAGAATAAAAGGAAAACTTTATTGTATTAAAATGTATTTTTGTGTGAAAAGCAGTAAACTAAAAGTTACCATCACAGACTTTGCTGTTGTTCTAATACTGGGGTAGGCCAAAAAGGTGGCCATGGTTCTGTGTGGTATCTGAGGAAAGATTATATTTCATTCCTAACTTAGAAAAGGGGATATGTCAATTTGTCATCCCTGGCCATAGAAAATGTCTCATTAATTGTGGTTCAAAAGAAGTTAACTGTCATTCAAAGCCAAAGCTTGATCATAATTGCTCCAGTATTTTCAGAACAACCTCACTGGAAAGTAAGGATATATCTGGTCAGGGAATACATTTCCATGACATCAGCACTGACCAATTACCAATGCATTCTTTCAGTCCTCATAAATGTATGTGTGCTAGGGGGCACACTTTGAAACTCAGAAATAAATAAATGGTGTGTAGGTAGGTAGTTCTGGTACCTGCTTCGTGGGTAGTTTCAGGCACCATTGCAGTGGAGGTGAAGGAAGCACTTACAGCTCCAGTGGAATAGTGAGCCTATTTACAGAGGAAAAAGCAAGAGAAAAAGACATTAGATCTTAGAATTTACCTACCAAAGATACTGTATAAGCATTAGAAACACACAAATGCCATCCTTCTGAAGGCAGACTTTCTGCTCCAGCTCCTACTGAAGGAAACAAATACCCAGTGCAGCAGTAATTCTCCATCTGTTGCCCGCATTTGCTCTGATGAAAATGTATTTAAGGCTGCTCATGTGCTGAGCCAAAGGGGCTTAATGCTTCCACTCCAGTTTAATACATCACTATGCAGAGATTCTATCATCACAATTTATTTGTATGTCCAGGGGTACAGATAGGCAAGGAGTATCTGTAGAAGTCTGCAGTGCTGCTGAGAGGAAGGAAAATCCAGTGAATCACAGAGATACTGTAGGGGAGAGCAAACCAGCCCCTCCCACAGCTGGCCCTTCTGTGTGCAGAGGCACCATCCCATATTTTGAGCTCTGTAATTCTGCAGAAGGGAAATGTTAACGTCACACACGGATTTTGTAGCAAATTACAAAGATCTAATAAACCCAGAGACATGTTTAGCAGTTCCAGGGAAATGCCTGTAAAGAGTCCAGCCAGGTCACTGCTCATTCCCTAAGGTTTCACTGCATTCTAAGCAAGTTTACAGCTATGCCCACCCACGTCATAAGCTGACAATCCAACTCCCCAACATGTGTAGAACTCATCCTTATCTCTGCCCTCTTTCTTTTTCTCTTTAACTTTTTTTTTTTTTTTTCATTTTAACACTACAATGTCCCAAAAAAGAGGGCATTTGTGATCCTACTCCTTGGTAACATACGCTCCCTAATCTGTCTCTAAGCCCTCTCATTAAAAGCTGTATGCTGCACTGCTGGTTAGTTTTCATGTAAGTGTAATCAAAGCAAGTAGGCAGACACATCCCAGAATTATTAAAGGACAGAAGAATACTCTCGCCCATTTGAAACAGCCTTTGATGTAGGAAATCTAGATGCAGACGGGTTGTTTCTCTTGACAACCATGAACATGCACCTGGAAGAACATCCTCTAAAATATTCCAGTAAACTCTGCATTCTAGTGGAAAAAGAAAATGGAGGAGCAGCTTGGAATTATTTATGTATTTGTCCACACCAGAAATTATTCACTTGCACTACCTTAAGGTGTGCTCTCTCTGCCAATAAATGCAGGAAGCAATGATAAACAAACTCAAAGTGAGAGATTATAACCTGGGAAAAAGTTTCTGCCAACACATACATAACCACATCATAAGGATTCTTCCTTCTCATTGTGATTCAGTTCTCAAATGTTTAGATTCATTTGCAATGATTTAACAAATAGAAACTCACTGACACATACTATGCATGTCTAAGGAATCCTGATATGATTTTCATCTTTTCATCTATGACAAATTTCTGTGTGAGAGGAAAGAGAAGGAGCAGTGTTTGTTTATACTGCAATACGGCCTCTAAGAAGAAAAACAACTATTACCATTCTTGAAGAAGTCAATCAGTACCAAACTACAAATTAAGTCAACTTACTGCATTCAGCTTATCCACTTTCTTCTTTTCAGGAGCTTTCATAGTAGCTGCTAAAATATCATCACCTTTGAATTCCTTATAAAGCTCCAGTAAAGTCTCTCGGGTCTCTGTATTTGTATTCTTCAAATAGTAAGATGGATCTAATTTTGCTTTTTCTTCATCTAGGTAAGACAAAGTTAAATCACTCAGAATTAAAAGAAACATTGTATTTTGTTCTCCTTCAGTTTATTATATAATTAATTACACAAAAATTTTTCAGCTATTAATGCTACTTTTTTTTTAAATAAAAAGGTCTAGCAACTATATATATTCCTCCAGACACAGTGACAAATAGCAATGCATAGCACTAATGACAGTGTTAAAAGTACATAGCACAAAATATAGCAAAATAAATGCCAATATGATGTACAAGAAAAAAAATCAAGCCAACTGTCATGAAAATTTATTTGAAACCACTAGAAATCATCTAAGTCCATTCAAGTCTTGTAAAAATTTTATAGAACAATAAAGACAAAAACCAGTTGGGTACAATATAAACTTCTGTCCTTCACCTCCTCACTGAATGGCCAGGCCTGTGATACTAAAATCCCAGGATCAGATATTTAATGTGACACTAGGGAAAGAAGGTTGTTGGACTAGACTGTGGAATTTGATTTAGTTAAAATTTTAATTTAATATTTCATTTTCACAAGTTTCACTTGCCCTCTGTCTTGGTATGCTTATTACTTGCTGGATATTAGATATTCCATATCTGAGATAATACTCACTTATTCTGATTGGGTAAATAGAAAGAGATGCTTGCTTGCACAATAGTAGAATTAAAAAAAAAAAAAAAACCAACCCAAAACCCAGATATGAGCATAATAAGCTAACCACTGAGATGTCCTTCCAGAAAACTGAGTCAATTCCACAGAATCATCTTCAGATTTTGCACATTTGGGTTGGTGTTTTCTGAGCCTACCTTCAATTCATCCTTACCTGGATCAATTACTTTTATGTTGTTCTTAACATGAAAGAAGTTTGAGACATTGAACTTATCCAGATTTGTTGGATCCTGAAAATAGAAATAATTGAAAAAACTAATATCAGAGACCTTTGATAGGTACATATTCCAAGCAACAGACTAGACTGAAGGGCAGACACCATAATAAATAAACAGGGAGAGACAGAATAACTCCCATACTCCCCAAACCACAGAAAGATGAAAAAAATATAAAGCAATCAACCCCAACCAACATCAGCAACGAGTCTGCTCACAGCAGACTCCTTAGGGATCTGGAATTCAGTTTCAAACATAATATTACACATATCTCACCTACAGAAGTTACTACCAGAACTCAGCCGTCTCCCCTATCCTAGAGAAGCAAGAACAATGCAATTCCCTGGTTCTTTCCTTTGTTCTGAGCTTTGGTCTAAGATCTGTGCAAAAGCACATCAGCTATCTCCTGCTATTTATAATCCTAGGCCTGATTTGCACATGCTCTGTGAACTTTTGCAATGCATCTGAAATACAAATAAAACCCTCAGAGCAAGTCTCTGCAGTAAGAACTGTGTTGACAGTTTTTTTTTTTTACTAGTGCTTATAGAACTATGCTTAAAAATGATGAAAAAAAAAGAATAAAAGCTGTTATGAAAATTCAATTTAGTGACCATTGGCGGAAAATAGCAAAAACACACAGTCCATTAACTGTGATCCTTTCTGCTATCTCTAGGCAACTTTCTGCAGAACTCTGACCTTTCAGAGAGAGTGGGACAAGGAATGCCTACTGGTGATGTAGGTTACTTCATACTATTATTAAACAGTCTTTAATCCTCTCCTTACAGTGACTTCAAGGCTTTCTCCTCAAGCTCCTCTGCAGCACAGAAAGGTCAAAACACCAGCCCAGGACACCCAGTCACTACTGGAAAGTCTATCTTACAGAAAACAATTCAAACTTTAAAATACCAAACTAACAAAATAATATGCAATAGTTTCTAGTTCAGGATAAAAAAATGCAACATATTATGCAAAAAACTATGAATAAAAAAGTAACATGAACAGTATTAAATATATTATCCTAAAACAATTAACAAAGCTTCTCAGACCACAATGGTTGATAAAAAGTTTGACAATTTAATCTCTGCCAGAAGTAATGCTGAATACAAGCAGAGCTGCTAGCTCAATAATTTATAAAATTATCTAATTATGCCTTTCATTCATCCCTGAAATAGTGTGCTTCCATCAGAGAGTGCATTTTTAGTTTTATTGCTGGTAGTAAAACCAAAACACATTTATGAAATCAAGCTGTGTGATCCTGCACCTTAATGGGACCTCCTGTCTTTCTGCTGTCCCCTTTCCTAAACACCAGATAACAATTTTGTATTGTTTCCTGTCCCACTATACCCCTCCTATAGATCTCCATTGAGACAAAAAAACTGCCCCAAAAAATTACATCTTTAATATTTTGCTTTAGAAACAGACAATCTTTAAATAAAACTACTAAAAAATAGGAAATTGGGATCTGGTTTTTAGCCATTTTTGTTTCCTCTGACACCAGCACTCAGGTGTATTTACTATTTATTACCTTACATACATATTTATATATGTGAATAGAGATGATTTTGAGCTCTGCTTTCTGACAGTCAACAAGATGCACAGAGAAAGTCTGGAGAAAGAACTTTGTGTGTTTTCACAAGAGGTTTTCACTCTGAAATACTCGGCAGCAATCACGAGCTGCAGCTTTCCAAGACAGCAATCTTGCACATAAATATACTGCCTCAAAAGGTGAAGGAAGGAATGACTGTTTACTCTTTCAGGAAAGGGAAAGAATATCTATGTATTAATGTTAATAGAGATAATAGATGTATAGCAATCCATGTCTGCAGTTCATGGCAAAGTTGAAGGGCAAGACTGACTCCTGAAAACAATTTTTCATGGATAGGAGGGAAGGCAGCAGTAAAAATGAAACAGAAAACACTTTCATGATGTTCCTCTAAATAAAGCATCTTCGTTTATTGACTTATTGATTGTTTGAAAATAAATAAAGGACATCACAACTGCCAGTGCCTTACAAAACCCAGGGCCTTGTGCTCAGGGTACCACAAATCAGATTAGTTCACATCGTTTAACAGCCACAGTTCATTCAAACATCTATGTGGCTTAACCAGCCTAATCACAGGCATTGAGCAACTCCAGCACAATGTTTACAGCCTCCTTCTTTGCAGGGGATTTCTCAGGGCTCTCCAAATCACCACCAGCCCCGGCTTTGGCAGTGCATCTATTATCGTGTGAAGGACAGCAGAGGCCACAGGGCAGCTCTCTCTCCTTGCAGACCAGCTGTCCATCTGCCCCCTGGGAGATCTGAACTCCAAACCCCAGAACTGTGACCCAGGTCCTCTGTACAAGGTCCTTCCATCACAGCCACGTGGGCCATCTCTTTCAATGGAAACCTTGACAAAGGTTTGGTTTACAGCGTTGTACCTTGTATTCCTGATTCTGCAAAGCAAGAGTCTCACCACATTTCGAGAAGGGGGACAACCCACACTCCTACCCCAAAAGAGATTTCCCTCTGTCAGTGGAATAGCCCCTCAAAAATGGCTCCTCAAATTGAAATTTGAGTATCATCTTGTACAGGATACCTAGGATATGTTTATTTCTCCCTGTGTATATAGCATCTTGATATACTAAGAGAAGTTTGATTAGAATTAGTTTGATTAGAATTAGTGTGAGTCAGAATTAGCATACTATGAAAGTACTGCAGTGAATACTAAGTCAAACACAAGATACCAGTTGCTTCTACCTGCCCCCAAGAGGAGAAACACATCTGACTAGTCCAACCTGTGCTGCAGAAGACACAAACCATTTCCTTACTGGTGGTACCGCGTCCTACAACACGAGATAAACATTTTTTAAAGGTAACATTATGAAAATTTTGTAAGTCTTTAGACATATCACTTCAGGAAGAAAACTGTCTAAACACTAATAATTAGCCTGCCAAGCTCTTCTCATTGCATCCATGACAGTTACTGGGCACAGAATCAGAGCAGTCCAAACAAGATGCCACAGACATGGGCAGACAGACACACTCACATTGTCAAAGGGTCAAGCTCTAATGAGTTAATTGCCTCTCCTGGTCAGAGAAAGGCTGGACTCACGGGGATGTTCCCAATCCTGTCAAGATTAAGGCCGGGAGCCCAAAGACCTATAGAAATAAGTTCTGTGTAAGTGCACAGAAACCAGAAAGGAAGATGAACCATGGCCTACTTTTGCTTGTCTTAGCATGTTTAAAAATACGTACACAAAACACCATAGCTGGCAGTCTCAGGGTTTTTCTTATTAAGGTTACAAACCATAAACTTTAGTTTAGCAAATTACTAGCACAGATATAGACTTCAAAGGATTGATAACTATCATCACTATTAAAAATCTCACATTTAAAGTTTTCCTGAAAGCTGAGTTCTGAAAACAGGTAATCTCAAGTTTTATTCCACTTGTTTTATTCCAGTCATTTTCTGGTTTTACCTACTTAAGGAAACAGCTTGAACTGTTAATCTTATGCACCACATAGAGGCCCCAAAAAGCAGGTTAAAACCAGCAGGTTTAGACTGTGTGATTTCTTTGACTTCTGATTTCTCTCACCATTTGGTTGGCCATGCCGCATCCCTAATTATGCTCAGGACTGTCAGCCTCATATGCTGACCATGTCCCACTTCTTTACCCTCTACTCTGCACGTCCATTGGTGCAGGATTCTCCCTCACAGAGACCTCACCCACAACCGTGAGGAAATCTGCTCTGACCTTCTGTCACACAAAGAGCAAATGAGGAATAGCTGAGGAGTGAAATATCAATTAACAGTGTGCAGCTCAGCTACCTCCAGTTCTGCTCATTAGCTGTGCTTCCTGCCACAAATGTCAGCGGTGTTTAACAGCTTGTCAGGAGCCATGTCTTGTCCACAACTGATTAGGTTATATAGAAACAATAAAGCTGACATAAGGAAGTACATAACAGTATGAGGCTTTTTTCCCTTTAACAGCAGCAAACCTGTTAACATTTACCCAGATGTGGTGTTTTCTTCTCTTCTCCCTCCATTTCTGCAGTGCAAAGATGCATTTGTCAGCCTGCACCTACCAGGGAAGGCTCTCTGCAGGCTGCCACCAGAGCACTGTGCCTGCTACCCCTGGCACAGCAGGGCAGGGGCTTTATTGCAATTCCTTAGGCAAGGAGGAACCCCCACATGTGCCTCTGCGTCACCTGCAGCACTGCCACTGAGCACAGCCACATTTCTGATTACATCCCCTGCCAGCACACAGCTCAGCAATAGCTTCGAAGAGTTTCCAGAGAAGGAGTAATTTCTGCTGTATCCTCACAAACTGAAGTTTGTCTCTTGTTTGTGAATAGATCCACAGTGGAGGATGATAAATGGACAGGGTGCTATCAAATGGGATGTGAAAGCTGGGTATTTCAGCATTCTTACTTTGCTCTCCTCAGGACATCTCACACTTGCTGGGATGGGAAGGTCACCACTGTGTGCAGCAAAGCACTACCTGACTCTGCCCCTCTCTCCAGCTTGAGCTGGGGCAGACACTTGCTTCAGCCTGCCCTGGTCTTATAAGAGGGAATTCAGAAGACAGGTATTTATGTGCTTGCCATTAAGTTCCACATCATTACACAGAGAATGATTTGCATAATATAGGCGGAAACACACATGGAATTTACATTCACACTAATTAATAATAATTTCTACCAGATTTTCTCATAAATATTTGACAGTAGACATTGAGATCTAGCAGTAAATGCCCCAAAAATTTACTTGGAAGATAATTTCAAATTAGGTTAAACATTTAGACTGAATACTAGCTAAAAACCTGTAAAACATAGGACTGGAAGAATTACCTAGATCTAAATTGAGGTCTAATACACTATTATTTCAAAAGCTTTGCTCAATCCTACCTTGAAACAATTGCAAAAATGGTGAACCAATTGAAATGATGAACAGTAATGTACCAAAATGGCAAGCAGAAGAGGGAGGTAAGAACACTGCAAACAAGTGTTAACAATATCAGCTTTTCCATTACAGACACCCTGTCCCCAGGCACTGTACATCCTGCCTTACCCATTAAGAGTAACTAATTAATCTTACAGTACTTGAGTTGTCTGTCAGCTGGGAACACATTCATGACATTTTCAAGGGATGCTGAGTTAGGCTGAGCTGATCATCAAGGAAAAGAATATAAGTAGGTTGAAAGTTGAGAAACATAGACAACATACAACAGCAAATTCCATTTAAAAGAGACATGAACCAGTACAGTTGGGAGAAAAATTATTTGAAATAATGATAAGGAGGGAGAAACTTTGAAAAATATAAGACCTGCACTGCAGAAGATGGAAAGCTTAACTTGAGTTTGTATCAAGCTCACAAAGCTAAGACAAGGAAAATTAAACTTTAGTGTAAAGAGCTACAGTCTAAAAACCCAGTCATACTAGGAGTGCTGTATGTAGGAAGGGTATCATATGGAATAATGTCATGTGCATTTCTGTCATCATCAGCAAAATCCTAAACTAGATCCATGACATCTTCTGCCTCAATAACCCCATTCCAGTACTGCTAATGCATCTTGCACACCAGGATATGGTATTACTCTTTACCTCCTGCCCTGACTGGCTGGATAATATGGCCATATGCTGATGAAAAACTGCCATGCTCCACCCCAGGACATTTGCATTTCAACAGGGGAAAAAGTAATTTCTGCATATGGAATACATGTAGGAAGCACTGCAGATTCCTTTACAAAGAGAAGCATATCATAGACCTAACACAGTATTATTAACAATTGAAGTTGTGATTCTGCTTTTTTTAGTTTTGAATAAAAAAAAAAAAAGTTGTCCTTTTTAGCAAGTAAATAGCACATAAATAACTACTACTAAATTCAAACCCATCAGATGAGATAGTGCTCAGCAGAAAAGATAACAGGGTGGATTACGACTCGTGTTTGAATTATGTTTAGCACCAAGAACAGGAAAAGCATATTATGCAATTCTGCCTCCTCTGAAAAGAGCAAATCTTTCTTGTTTTGTTTTTAATTATATATATTAGGAGAGAGAAGCCAAGTTTGAGGTCAATTACTATTCTGGTAAAATCCAGCAGATGTAGGATTGTCCTTTATGTATCAATAAGGAAAAATGAGATCCTACAAATAATATGTAAACATCCATCATTCATATTTTCTACTTATCATGTTGTATTTCACTACCAAACACAGGTACCCCCTCTGTTTCCTAGGACATTCAGAGTCAGCCTCTGGAAATGCTATTTTCTATTGCTAAACACAGCTATTACAGACAGCCCTATTCAGCTGTTATTTGCAAAGCAAAGAATGTTTTTTATAGCAACTTCCTTTATAGCTACTTTTTTTGCCAAACAGCAGGGTCAGTGATATCAACTCAGTCTCAATTCCAGCACTCTTGGATACCACTGCACTCAATTTACATGGGGAAACGAGAAAACAACAAAGTGATAAATTTCAATACAGAACTGAAAGGTTTTTAAGAGAAGGAGGAACTGGGGTAGAGCTCTGAAACACAACAGATTGCAGTCATGAACCCTGGCTAAGAAACAGAGCCACAGGTGGTGGAGCTTGGCAGTGTGAAGCCTGAAGCCACCACGCCGCCTGCAGTGTTGTCAACAAGAGAGCTTGTAGAGGAGATGTCGGTCTGTCTTTCAATAATTTATATGAAGAAAACAATGTGAGAAAATAACAACTCATTTCTCTACCACATCTACTTAAGCAATTCTAAAACCCAGGCTAGTCATGCCACTTCAGGTTGAATCCTGGCCTCAACAAAGCAAGTCAGGGTAGGGCAGATTTTGAATAGGACAAATCAAGCTCTACGTGCAAGTTTGCAGTGGGTGTTGTGCAGAGCAGTCAATGGCTCTTCTCCTTCAACAGCCTGAAGCCATTTTGGACTGTTAAAAATAATTCTGAAAAAAAAAAAAATTAAAACTGATCTGGTAAAAGGTCGAACTTTATCTGGTCAACAGCATTCAGATGGTCAAATCTCTTGCAGTCCAATCCCAAGATGGGGATGTCTTTGCTATTTCTAAACTTATTTAAGAAGAGTGTAGCACAAGACTGTACGCTGCAGAAATTAACACCAATCCACAATGAACTGTTTGCTTAAGAGAATCAAATCTACTCACACATTATGAATGCCACCCTGAATGGAGCTGGGAGAGGTGCAGGGCTGTGGCTGTGACCTTGGACCGCACAATTATCAGAATCTACTTAGTTTCATATTAGACATATTCCTCCAAGCAAGACAGAAACCCAACATGTCAAGAATGAAGATGAAAAATACTGATAAAAATTCACATAGGGAACGACTAAATTTTTAGATGTTGCACTTTGAGATTTAGAGGACTAGAACAGCTGTGAAAAATCAAAGCTAGGCAAGTAACAAGAACACACTCTTGATACATACATTCAGTTCCAACCCTACAAAACATACCAAAATATTTTTAGTGACTGCACATTTCAATTGTTTGTTCAAAATAACTTGGTTTTCCATATGGGTGCACAGACATATTTTTAGACACATGTCTTTTTTTACTTTTCCAAATCCATTAGCAACCATGCAGTTACACAGAAATAACATTCTGTTGGGAGCTTTCAATCAGAAAAAAAGCTGTATTTTTTGCATCCATTGGAATAAAAACATTTTACTTTGTTGCATTAGCTTGAACACCAACAAGCCCAAAGGAACAGAGGAAAAAATATTTAAAAACATGGTGTTAAGCACTGGGGAGTAGAGAAGAAGGGTTACACTTTATTTAAATTTAGACATGAAATGAAATGACTATTTGAATTAGACTGTATTGGTCTTGGCTAGTGGCAATTAAGTGTTCATGAGATGCATACTAACTCATGATTTCAATAATAATGATCAAGGAATCTTTTTTTCCCCTATTTTGAAATTATGCAAGCTTAAAAGTACCTACTTTTAAACAAAAGTTTTAGATCTTTTGATACTAAACTTCATCTGTAAATAACTATCTTTTACACTGTAAAATGCGCAATGGTCTTTTAATTTAAGTTTTAATTTTCTTAAAATCTGCAAAGAACCAAAACTGATATCTATCAAGAAGCAAAACATTCCAAACAAGCAATTAGAAAAAGTCCTCTGGTTTGCTGCCTTACTTTACATTTAGAGAAACATTGCATGGAAAATATTTTTCTGAACTTTTGACTCTTTTATACATCTTTGGAAGAGTAAGATGGACAAGCCACTTCAGTCTTAATATAACATGTCAAGTTCCTAAAAGCTTAAATACTTTACATTCTAAATATTGTTTTGATACCACAGATCATGTTACTACTCATCCAGATTGTGTCACATGGAATCTTTGTGGCTTATCTGGATAACAAAGAAAATACAGCGAAGTTTCTCTGTTCAGTTACTCTAGTTTCCTGCTAGAACAGTGTACACAGCAGCATTTCACCCTCTGCAAAATAAACCCCTGGATGGGATAAGGTGTAACAGAGAGAAAAGTTCACCTGCAGCGTGACGATGTCTTGCCGAGTGAAGGGCTCATCTGTCAGGAGATCCTTGTAGCTCTTTGGTTTTATGTTCAGCTGCTCAACTGCCTAACAGCCAGGCAAAAGACACAGATACCAAAATCTCATTCTTAGGTGGAAAAATTACAAGTAAATAGGTGATATCAATAAAATGTTGAACACCAAATCATAAAGAAAACAATTTCACCCTCATTCTCAACTGGCAGCTGCAAGATTTTCAATGTGGGCTTTAACAAATGAGAAGCTTTTGTCTCTCATCCCTACAAAACTTGACAGTTTTGTGTGGTTTGCTGGGTTATTTTTCTAAGACAAACTTTGCAGTCTCCATTCCGTAGTTATGTCCATCATTCAACCAAATTAATCATAAAAGTACTGCCAAAATTTAAAAAAATATCTTGCTTTCAGCTTTCTAAGCTCTTACCTGCAAAAGACCTCTGAATCTATCTTATTTACCCAAATGTCCTCTGTGGTTCTCAGATGGAAGAGATAATGTCCCAGTACCTCCAGAAGGCCATAAATTAATTCCATGCTTATAACAAACCAGTAACTGCAATTAATTCATGTGGTACCACAAGGGGCACAAACCCTCCTGGCAGAGCCCATTCAGGAAGCCCAGTATTGCAAATTGCAGCAAAGAGAGCAAGAGTTCTGCAGCACTGACCAGGATTTAACAAAGACCACTCTTAATCTCATCCTTGCCTGTTAACCCCATGCTGCTTGCAGAAAGAACAGAAAATATTTTCTATTTTAACCTGATCTAGACTGCTGTCACAGGTGAGGACAGCTCTACTACATCAGAGCAAGTTTTCAAAACCATGATGAATCCAACCTTTTCTCCTTGATTGCAATGGTTTCAGCCTGTTCCTCCCTCAGTATCTGATTATCCCATCAGAATTCAAAAAGATGTTCCAGTGTTCAGACTTTTTACAACATTGGATATGGATTCATTAATTGAAGGATTTATTTGCTACTGTAAAAATTAATAAATCTTGCTTTTACAGTAAGGACTATGCAAAGAAGTCACAATTAAAATTCCACTTGGGCTTACATAAATGTTCACAAAACATGAATAAAATGCAGTTTAAGTGTCCATTAAGGCATTCTTTCTCCTATTCCCCCAGCTCCAGCTAAAATGCTCTTTTTTACTCACTGAATGAATAGAAATGAGGCAATGTTTTTGTGATGATATTGTATCAGAAAGAAGACAACAGAAAATTTGTCTCTTATTTCAACTGAGAAGCATATAAAAGCTACTCATTTTGAAACACAAGATTCAGTACATGCAGATTAACTTAAGAAAAGGTTTTAGAAATACTATTTAATTCATATTCTAAAGTTGTTCCTATTTTGAAGGCTAAAGTTGGACAACGATCTATGAAGTCAGTCTATATCCCATCCCTTAACTTCCTTGGCTGTAAAACAAGAATAAAATTTACTTGTCTTTCTAAAACATTTTGTGATTTTGACTGAAATACATCAAGTACAAAATATTAATAATGAAATGCAACAGAGAACCTACCTCATAGGCAAACACATTTCCAGTAGTCTTGATGGCCACAATATGGGAGTTATTGGTAAATACAGTAAACAGCACTGGACAGTGGTACTTGCCTGACAGAGGGAAAAAAGCATACATTTCACACGAAGACCTGTAACTGTTTTGAAACAGCTAATTTCTCTGATCTCTGTGGATGCTATTTACATTAATTTTTAATATAAAGTGTAACTTCAGTGGGTACTTAATGGTGTTTTAATAACATTTTGATTCTCCAGTGACAGAGAAAGTACTAGAAAAAGTAACAGCAAAGAGAGCTATAAAACAAGCAAGGAAAATGCAGTTTTGAAATCTATTGCCTTCAATTTCCTAACTCAGAACTTTGTCCAACTTGCTTGATATTTATGAAATACCACCATATAATTGTTACTGTTGTAATCAAAGATCTATTGATAACATGAACCTTGTAACGTGTCCAGTGCTCTGTATCACTCTTGTTCCCAGGAATAAAAGTTTAGCTTATTGCCCACAGAAAAGTACACAAGAGGAGGAGAGCATTTTGTATTCAAATGTGGCAAGGAGAATGCCATTAAATCTGAACACGTTACTCAGTAAGGAACCCAGCTTCTGCTCTCATCAAGCTGTGAATTTTCCCAGGAGGGTCAGCATAAATATTAAGCAAGTCAACAGCAAGCAAACTGATGGGAGGCAATGTAGGAGGAAAAAGAAAAATGTCTGGATAATCTCAGCAGAAAGCAGTTAGAAGAAAGTTATTAATACTTGATCAGTTTGCTAGACCTGGGGGTTTGGGTGAGATTTTTTAAATAAGTTGGGCCTATTTAGTTCTTTTCTTCCTAATTACCATTTGAAAATCAAAACCAGCAGGGAGGCCAGAACAGGCTGCTCACAGCACCTGCGGGGACAGGGAAGCAAACACCTGCAGAGACCAACCCCTCACTGTGCACCCAGAGGCAGCTCTGCCCCCCTGCACAAGTCAAAGCTGAGGACACTTTTGTTAATGCCACCAGGGCTGAAGGAAAGCCATTGCCACAAGGGACTGAAACTCAAGAAAGGCATTTTTGCAAGTGCCCAGCTGATGGATACAGAAACACACTGGTAAAATGTGAGGCCTCATTCCAGCTTTATAAAAAAGAACAAGTCACCCTATTCTCAGTCCTAGGAAAAGCAAAACTGCTGAGGGCACACACATGTTGATCTGGATGGAAAGTACTCAACTCATAAGTGATCTCTAAATGTGAGAAACTGCAAGGCCCAAGGATCATTTATATCACATTTATGTGTGAACAGAGAAGATCCTACAACCATTCCACATTATGATTTAGAGAAAAGTTCACTGACAGAAATGCAACACTTAATTTTTGTCTTTTGTTGCATTTTCCCTTGATTGGTTAATGACACAGAATTAACCTTTTTAAGGAAAAGGCTTCTTCTGTGGCTGTTGTCATTCCACTCCAGCATTGTGAGCTGGATTTCTTTAGGGAAAGCCTTGGCCACACTGACTATTGATCAAATTTTAACACCCTGCTCTTGAGACAGATGGAAAACAAGGCACAGAAGAAATCCATCAGCTACAGAAAATAACTTGTAATCCATAGATTTTGGTAAGATAAGGAGACAGACACTCCAGAATTTTATTCCCACCTAATCCTAGCCATTTTCATTTCAAAGAAATCATTATCTGCTTTGTAGAAGATGAATTCATCTCTACTCTCCTCTTTTGCTCCTACCATGCTCTCTTAGGAGGCTGATTTTATAGCTTGCAAAATAAAACTTGAGGCAGCTGTCTTGTGTGCTTCTATTCATAAAGTCCCACGTGTTTATTTAAGTCTAATCCCTTTTATAAACAAAAAGCTGTTCAAAACCAAGTGAACAGCAAATATTGCCACAGGCAAGTTGGAAATAAGATAACATTACAGAAATTTCACTTTTTCTGATTCTTTCCTTAAAGTAAATAGTACCTTAGTGCCGTAGCAGCTATAGTAAAGTGAAATTGCTGAATAATTTACAGCTCCCCAGTGTAAAGAAAAACAGAAATGGAACTTTGAAGGTAAACATATCACTCACAAGAAGCAATTATTCTACTCCAAAAAAAATGGTAGAGAACACAAACTACTCAAGTTCACTATGAGTAAGACAAACCAGAATTTATTAAAGCACTTATTAAGGAAAATAACCCAACAAAGCACCACCACAGAAAATGACTGCACTTACCTTCACTGTTTTTAGCAAAATTCAGCTTTATAAGTGATTTGGCATCTAGTTTCTAAAGAAAATAAAGCATTAAAAAGATTAATCACAACAGAATGTAACCATGGAAATAAAAGGAAACTGTAGCATCATTGTTAGGACTTCAATGGTACATAATTTATTAATAATATATTGCAGGTTGTCTGAATTATCAGAACCCTGGGAATTCAAGTCACAGCCCACAAAAACAAGGCTCAGGGAGCCTGAGAACTGGGATATGTTTTTTACAGGGCTATATTTGACTCAGGACAGTGCTAACCATGGGGAATCAGTTCAAGGAGTTGCACAATTCTCAGCATAGACTGAAAGGGGAGTTGGCATGAAAAGCTAAGAGGCAAAGATCATTGCCACTGACCAGAAAGGACAGTTCAGCAGGGGCTTCTGATCAAAGTCATAAAGCCAGCAAGCCATTTTGGCAATCAAGCTTGATGCCTTTTCTGAAATAACTGTAATTTTCCTTTTACCTAGGAAATATGCAGCAGAACTCACATGACAGCCAGCAATAATAAAGAGAAACAGAGGCACAAGTTCTCTGGAGAGGCACTTGGGGTAACAAAGGGAGTCCCAGGAGGGATTTTCAGCCACTTAACCCCCAGGTAACAATTCCACTGAACAGGGAACTGAGGTGACAGCCAAGGCTGGGATAATGTTCTCCAGCCCTAGAGAGGACACTGCAAACTAAGCTACTCCTGTTCTCCCACACTTCATCAGAAGCATGTCTATGGCATTTTTCTGCTGCCCTCTCTCTGGAAGGGTTTTCTGACATGGGAAGAGCAGAGCTGATGGGCTGGTAAACATTTCTGGACAATCAGGCTGCTCCTGTCCTGCAGCCTTCCCTAAGACATGGAAGCAGCACACACCCCAAAATAACAGTGAGCCTTCAGTAACATGCCAGGCCTCCAGTCATTCCATGGGATCAGTGTGGGATTTGGGTACATCACTGGCAAGACAGGGCACATCACAACCTGGGTGATCTCATCAGCACAGCCCAGCAGGATGGTCAGGTAGTGCTTGACTGTGGCACCCAGCTGGAGATGAAACAAGCTGCAAGGCTGAGTCAGGATCTGAGACTTCTAAAAAACAAAGCCTTTGATTGTATCAGCTGTCAGAGACAGTTTCACAGCCAAATGGATCCTTAAAAGCACACACAGCACAGGCCTTTTAAAAGAAACAATTGGTTCTCTTCTCAAAATACGCACCTGAAGAGATTAGGGAGGTTTTTATAACCCAGACAGCTACAAGTGGAGATCTGCCAGCCCTGGTGCCAACACTGCCACTTCAATCATTATGGCAAAAAACAATAAAGTGTGAAACTAAGTTAGTGGGCTTTCTGTGCCTAATCAAAATTCATATTCTTGGTTTACAGAGTACATGTTATGACAGCTGGACTCATTCATTTATAGGAAGGTGCTTCTCAAATTGCTCTCAACCAACTGGCAGGCTCATTTGCTGCCAGAAAGGTAACAATCTCTCTAATTTATTAGCAGGAAGGGCAATGAGAGCTAGTAGGAATAAGATGTGAAGGGAAAAAAGAGGCCAGGTTTGGTTATATTTAGTTATGTGATAGAAGACCAGTATCACTGCTTTTCCTTAAGTGCATTCTCAAAAAAAACCTACCCAAACCACTCCAATATCTGCCCACTGCTGGGGTACAAAGAAGGACAGCAAAGGCAATGGCAGCAAATGGCAGTCTGAAATTACTAAGTGAATGCAGAGCTTTATTTATTTATTTATCCTCTTGCAAGAACAATTTTATCAAAGAAGTAATAGGGGAACTGCAGAGTTGCCAAAATGAACATCTGATCCTGGACAGATCTGCTCAACCTAAACAACTATTAACACAAAGCAGCATCCATCTGTGCACATGTTGTGCAACTGCCCAAAAATTATGTTTCAGAAAAAGCTTCTTTAGAAATACAACCACTGTAAACATTGATAATTTCAAGAAAGGTCCTTAAATTATCCTCCTGGCAGATCTTAGCTATGCTCAAAACACATGAACATCTTTAAAGAAAAATGGAAATAGTTCCATAAGAAACAGTTCAGCATGATTGAAGATTCATATTTATACCTTGACAGAAATTATGCAGAAAAGACAGCCTAAACTGCTGTGCAGACTTTAAAGGTAGCAAAAGCTGCAGTGCACTTTTCATCTGTCAACCTATGATGTATTGTTAGAAATGCTGTCAAGTCCTCGGACTTTCACTCCGTGCCCAGGGAAACAGTATGGTATTTCAGGTCATATCTTTCCATAATATGAAAAAAGGTTATTTTTCAGCCTCAGTTACTCATGGTGCATCAGCTGCTCATGCTGGATCTGCTCCCCACAGAGACCAGCACTTACACAGTCTTATGTCAACAATAAATAAAAAAACAGTGACTGTCATACAGGAGTTGAAGTACTGCTTAGAGTGAGAAGTCTGTAGTGAAGTGCTGTATGAATATTACAAACTTTTATTGCCACAGGCTGGCCTTCTATCAGGCCTCTCTTGAAGAAGTGACCTTGGCATGTCAACTCATGCCCTTTGGAGCAGCTCCTTCAGCTTGCACAGCAAGGCAAGAGGGGATTTAGTATTTTGCCAAAGGAAATCTTTGAAGCCTCAGAACAGCAAAACCAGATGATGATGTGCTACAAAGGATTGCTCAATGCCCAAAACCAGGCTACAGGATCTGCCAACTGCACACAGAGCAGCCACAGAGGAGGGAGTCCACAACCATGACTTCCAGGAGGTTCGGTTTTGAAACACCCACACATTCCCCAGGAAAGTATAATAGGACATGATATAGGCAAATTGTCTAATATAATTTTTTTCCTCTTAAGTTCTTCATTTCACATGAAGACAGGATTATCTTGCATGTGGGTGAATCTCCTTTTATTTATTCTCCATCAAAAGTCAAAGCTTTCCAAGCACCATCACACAGTTTGTTGCCATGGAAATGACCGTTATGCCACAAACGGGCACCGATCTTCACAGGAAGAGACAGCAGGAGTGAATGAATCCTAAAATGAGTTTAAGTACTCCTTTTCATGTATTTTTTATTATTAATAATGCTTAAGAGAGAACAAATATTGCATACACAGCTCAAGTTCACAACTATTTTCAACCTGAGTTTCCCTGATACACACCCACCATCCAGTTTCAGCCACGCTCCAGTTAAGAAAGCAAGAGGAAAAAAAAGTGTTTATTAAAAACACTTGATCTAATTAAATTCTAAATTCCTAATGACAATGAAAAGACCACAAGCATCTGCCACTTCCCTTAAGCAGAAATAAGAGCCGCATATTCCCTTCTAAAAATATTTTATGCAGAAATACTGGAAAGCAGACGCATTTCATGGCACGTAGTGCCAGCTGCTCCACAGCAAGGAAGGGCTAAAAAAAAAACAAGTGCAAAACCGTGCGAGCTCTTTTCTCAGCTGACTCCTTTCTCACAGGCACACTTCCACAAAGGCAGCCAAGGCTACTTTTGGCCATGACCTACTTTCCTGTGGCAGCGAGCAGCCCCACCGCCCCAGCGCTCTCAGCTGTCAGCTGACAGCACTGGCTCCTGCGGGATCCCAAAGGGCAGCATCCTTTATTGATACCCGGGCAGAGGTGATGACGCCACGGAGGTCAGTGGGGCACTGTGGCAGCTCGTGGATGGAGCACGCCGATTGTTTCCAATTAAATCATTCTCTGTCATCGCTGGGTGTCTCATGCAGATATGACCTACAATCCCCATGCATCAATTAGTTACACTCGCTGAATCTCTTTGGTCTGTGGCTGCACGTTCTTCTTGTTAATAAGGCTCTGACCCTGTTGGATACGCACCAGCCTGAAAAGCAACCAAAAAGGGCTCCACTGATTCTCTACCCACACATGGGCAGAGCTGGTGACGTGCGGCAAGAGCGGTGTTTAGTAAAGACAGACCTTCCCACCCTACCAACAGCGACTGAGTAAGTGTTCAAATGTTCAGCACTTGGGGATTGGACCCCCTGATCAGACACACTGAACGGCCTCTGTCAGGAACACACAAAAATCCAGGGAAGCTGGTATTGGGGTTGTGTGGCCAGATTTTGGTAGTGGGGGTTACAGGGGTGGCTTCTGTGAGAAGCTGCTGGAAGCTTCCGATGTGTCCAGCTGGCTCCAGGATGGACATGCTGCTGGCACAGGCTGGGACAATCAGAAATGGTGGTAAGGCAGCTGGGATAACTTATCTAGGAAGAAAATCTCTCTTGGCCTTTATCTCAAGCCATGAACCCCCAGTGACATTTTCTCTCCCCTGTCCAGTTGTGGAAGGCAGTGAGAGAGGGGCTCTGGTAGTGCCTAGGGTCCAACCAGGACCAACACTATACATGGGGAATAATTAATGTGTCACATCTGAACTGGCTGATAATATGAGGTCAAAAATCATTCACAGCTGTCATGGCCATTTGATAGCTTTTCATCCCACCTAAACAAGACACACAGAGTTACCTCAAGCAGAAGAGAAAGCCAGAACAAATACTAATGTTGAAATGCAGTGTTGCCTATCAAGTACCAAACTTAGCTTAGCAACAGCAAATGAATTTTGTATTACATTCCTTGGTTCCTTTAAAGATGAGACCTGTTACATATAACTTTACATACAGCTTCCCATTTTAAGAAGCCTTCTTACCATTTTCCTTGCTATAAAATCTCCCCAAAAAAGTGGGGCATGAGTTCAATGAATAGTACTGGAATAACTCCATGTATAATGTTACTTATTTCAGATTTTGTAAATGGATTTAATGACGATAAATAGCATTGGAAATCCTCAAGCCTACACATTAGGGTTTGCCAACAGGAAACAGCAGCACTGTTTTAACAAAATAAGCCATCTATATGTATATTATCACACTCCGTGAAAAATTTGGGCTCAGCAGTCAAGAGGCCAGAACACTCTCACAATTCCAGGTATCATTTCTATGTTTAATTCAACAACAAAAATGCTCAATATTTATCACAGCTGCCCACCTAATGCTAAAAAGATACCCTCAATTCACATTCTTGGATGAAGCTGCTGTTTAACTGCAGTCTTCATGTACTGCTGAGCTAGAATGAAAATGGACACAGAAGATCCTTCATTACACACTTCTAGACCACTATATTTACATATTTAAAAGTTAATTAAACTGACACCATATGGTCACCAAAGCCTTGTCCAGAGAACCATAAAGATATGCTTGATAACACACGTGGTTCTCAGATACCAGCAATAATACTGCTCTATCAAAGAGCACATTAACAGAAATTGCCATGAGAAAAAGACATGTAGCTGCATTGCAAGATCAATCCTGCAGTCTTAATGCAGTCAAAAGTCTACCAATCCAGAGATCCACAGCCAAATACAGCACAGTTCAAGGAAAATAAAGCTTTGCAGAAGCACCAAAAATCTAGTCTCCAATTTTAGTGAAAAACAGGCAAGTAAAGATCTGTGGGAAACCTCATGCTGCATCTCATTTAAGGCTAGAGCGCTTCACAGCTGCTGGTTTTTCAAGTGTCACAGTCACAAAATCTCATCCAATGTGCACACTTACACCAAAACACAGAAAAGGAAAAGAAGAGACCATCTGTTCAGTCTGTAAAACCTAGATGTAAATACTTTTTTGCTGTAAGGGACATAATGCATTAGAAATAATGGTAGACAGGTTTATCTGCCTGTGACCAGAGGTGGGTTACTGGATTAAACACTGTCTACCACCACCACAGTCAGCAAGGTGTGAAGGAGGAACAGCAGCTTGGCCAGTGACTCATGACACTGGAGGGCTTTAAATGTCTTTTTTTGATAAAGCACTTGAACAGTAAGTAGAAGCAAATCTCATCTTCTTTGCCCTCACTGTTTCCCAAAGATACAGAGAATTGAAAAATAAATCCCCTTTCTAGGACAGATAAAGGCTAACTCTTAGTAATGCTGGGTGCACTACTGTAAAACACACAAACAACTCTGGAAAAGAAAGAACCAGCTATCTATGTTTGTCAGCAACAAAGGAGAGAGGGAAATTTTCAGAAAACCCAACAAAAGAAGGAGTTATCTGTCAGGATACAACTCAGTGGGATTTTCATCCCCTTGATTGCCCCTGTGTTTGATGACCATTTCGTTATGACACATGACTTTGTGGTCATTCCTCAGGGCAGAAACCATGTCCTCATATGTTTCTATCCAGGGGCCTTGAAAATTTATGGTCACTAGTCAAATATTAACTCATTTAGACTGTTGACTAAAAGCTAATAATTTCTGAGGCCAATGAGGTAAGACGACACGGCTCAGCTGCTGCATATTGAAGAGTTCATCTCGTTCAAAGTGGATTCTGGGCATTTGAGCAGCAGCCTGTGTCTGGTGCCCCAGACAAAAATGCACCTGGAGAGAGATGCTTAATGACAACAGCTGTAACCACCCGTGTCTGAAAGGAGTCTGCTACTGCTCACAGAAATACAGGCAGCAACATTTAACTGGAAACAACAAAACAAAGAGAAAAGGAAGAACTACTGCTCATCCTGGCTAACTCTAACTTGTATCTGCTTCTGAAATGACACAGCCTACCAAAAGAAAATGCAACCAATTCTCATTTTCTCAAAGCACCCTTCCTGTCTCAACACATACACTGAAATGGTTTTTGGTTTTACACTATCATGTGTAATATTATCAGACATTATCAAAGTATTTCAGGAAGAGATTAGAAAATATTCCCACCACTGTACCAGGAATTCACACAGCATTTACTGTGTATGATTAACTCTGTTCAAAGAAGATATTAAAATTTAAGAGATGTGGAGGAGAACCGTGACCATGTAGGGTATGGAGAACTTAAAGGCATGAAGAACATCTGAGAGGAAAATACAAGTCTCAACACCAGAATGTCAAGAAAGCATTAAATTCTTCCATGTGAAACACACAGCTGTAAACACTAACAGAGTGTCTGGGGCAATTTAGGCACCAATGCAAACGAGACGAGGCTGGTCAAACCCAAAATTTACAGAAGATATGTATCAGATGAAAAACCATCAGCAGCTCTCAGCAGCCATAGCAGGCAAAAAGCAGACACTGGTTCAAGACAGAGCATGCAGTTTGCAAAGCAGACTGAGAGCCAAAGACCTCAGACAGTCTTCCAGTTTTCTGTTCCTGACCATTTCACTCCTCTTTCTGCAGCACATGAAAACCAAGATGGATTTGTCTGAATCATTTTTCAACAACAAAGCTTCCCTTGGCTTTATTTCTGTAAGCTTTGTTCTCTGTTCTGTAATAAGCTATTACTCACCCAGAACAAAACTGTATTCGCACCCCACACTGAAACTTTTCTTACAAATAAACAAGGAAAAAAAAAACTAATTTCAAATATATAGGAAAAATATGCTAAGTTAAACAAAAGGGGAAAAAAGGGGACAATTGACATTTAAACTTCTGCAATATCAGAAGACCTGAGTTGCATCAGACAAATTAAGAAATATACTTTGAATTTCAAAGCTGAAGATGTGCCGACTTCTTCTGACATGTACGTGAAAGGAGTTCTCTAGAGAAAAATTAAAATTCTCATTTATACATCACTCATATTACATCCAAATGAGACCTGATGTTACCGATCCACCTAAATGATCACTCATTTCCAAAGCCCCAAGGAGAAAACTACTTGGATTTCAGGTGCTGCGCTCTGATGTTGAGGAAAAAAACAATGTGAGAGGGATATGACTCACTCCTGAATTTCACATAATGAAAATTATCTCAACTGGTCAAACTATTTAGCTCTTAATTAGACAGTCCCAGCACTCAACATACAGAAAACTGATGTGGACATAGCCTGCCTGTGGAAGTCTCCACAGCATTTTCCTGCTGGTATTTTGTATCCAGACAAAAGATGAAAATGCTCAAAGTAAGCACAATCTCTTTGGAAACAGTAAGTGAAGCAAACTTCTCAAGACAAAAAGATGAAAAAGCACAAGGAAAATCTAACTCCTGCTTCAACGTGCCATTTTAGATGATCATCAGAATTGTGAGGTAACATTACTACCAGGTTACAGAAAGATCTCAACAAACACTCTGAAAATGCATCCCACTGCACATTATCTATGGCTATTGCATTTTCCTGACAGGGCTACACTGCCCTGAAAGAGGGCACCTTCAAACCACAGGGTTTTGTCTAATGACATCCATTATTTGCTGCTCATTATCTAGAAACACACCTGGAACAACACAATTAAAGCAGCAATCTGCAGTAAATTACCTCACAGACCATATGAACTGAGTTAAAAGCCATTGTCACTGTCGATTTAGCCAGTAAGGTCACATGAAATTGGAACTTGTCCTCCTCCCAGTTCAGGCCTGAGATTCATTCCACTTGACTCGGGGTTGGATGAGTTTTGTCTGGGACTGATCTCAACACCTCTGACTCAGTAATGTGTGAAGCTCATCCAACCCACTTTCAGGAATCCATTCCTGAAACACAAGGACCCTGCACTGATTATGTGACAGAGTTGGACAGCAATTGGTAGTGAACCATGAAGTCCTGCCTGGAACTTAAACTGTAGTTTAACACCTGTTCCTACTTGGTATTTCCCACGTTGCTCACACACTACAGTTTCTTTATTCAGAATATTACAAAAGTAGAAAAAATACCTAAGCCCTGTTTCTCACTATATTCACTCCTCAGGTGAAGAAACAATTATCAGTGTTTTCTATTTCTATCTCTATGCTTTCAAAATACAAACATGGTAAAAACATTTCTATGTTTAAAGAGTTTCACCTTTGCTCCAATTTCTGTATCCTTTCAGACAGGATTTCCCTTACTTAGATAGCCAAAGACATTTTTAGTGCATAAAAAAAGCAGTGTAAGGTTGTTTGTTCATTTTTAAAGTGGGAGTAACAAACCAACAGTAAAAGAAGTAATCTTCTTCATATCCCCTTCATTAAACCAGGTCAGCAAGCTTCACTGCAAAACCAGTAACTGATTTCTGTGGGATCTGTGAGACTCACTGAAATCTACTTGACCAAAGTGAAAAGAAATCATTATTTCAACAACAAAATGAAGTAACAATACCCATCATCATTTGGAAGATAAATATATTTAAGGAATGTATTTGAGAATGATTTTCCAAGTTTTGAAATAACAGATGTAGTTGCAATTTTTTTATTTTGTGGGTAAGAAGTTATAGGTTTTGAAAGTGCCTGTAATTATTATGGCAAGCATCATCTTACCAACCTCACTTCAAACAAATGATTGGAAAAAAAGGGCACTGTTTACATTCCTAGTGAGCAGAGCTGGAGGGAGGAGGTGTCCACTGCAGGCTGTCATTACTGCAGGGCATTGCAGGTACAAGCTCTCTGATGCTTCCAAAGCCTGCATGAGACAGGCTTACTGCAGGAGCCAGGCAACTGTACTGCCATTATTTGATCATGTTAGTCATAATTTCACCCCAAGTCAGCTTTATTTGGTAAATACAGGATTAAAGAGTGTGGGAGAAAAATAGCAAATATTTATAATGTACACATAGCAAAGCTTTATGTCCAGCTCTCTCTTTTTAAAAGGCATATGTCTCACTGAGAAAAGTCAGGGATTTTTAGCCTTCTGACTTCCAAAGCTGGTTCTCATTTTCCATGTCAGTGGCTCTGCCTTCTATTACTTCATCATATGCATCAGACTCCTCTTTATTGTTATCTTCAGAGGCAGACCAACCAAAAGGCTTTTCTAACCTTAAAAAAAACCCACAGAATTTATAAAAAATTTCCTTCTTAACATAGTGAGAAGCTAAAACCTTGTGATGCTTAAGAAAATGCCCTCTCTGGGCTGCAGGTCTGGATCCCAACCTTGCACAAGACAGGGCACAACACAAATTCTGCTCTGCCTCACTCAGACCACAAATGTGACTCTCAGTCTCATATATCCACCACACGGCATCTTCAGGTCTCCTAACCTGACTCATAGGCCAGGCTAAATTAACTGGACTGAATCAAATTAACTGGCTTTCCAAAAGAGTTAAATTCCCATAGAAAAGGGGAAACCAGGGACAAAGACAGCAGCTACTTCTGGGACAAGGGAACAGAGATACTTGCCCAAGGTTACAGAGCTTTGATAGGGGCTGAAAGTACAGCCACAACAATCTGGTCTGCGCACACACAGTCAGAATGTCACTGAACCAGAGTGGAAAAAATAGGTATTGACATCAGACACATTACAATGAACAGGAGGAAAAATAGCTCAGCCCACATAGAACATATCCATGCAACAAAGAAAACCAATTTCCTTGAAATTCCTGTCAAAAGGCACGCTGATCTATCATCTGTTCATATTTGAGATTCCAACCAACCAGACATGCTCTGGCCAATCTCACTCCTTGAAACAGGTATCCTGAGCCCAGCTGGCTGCCTCCTGTGGGCATACTGGTCAGGCTGTCAGAACGTCACTACATGAAATGTCCTGGCAAGCCTGCAACTCTCTGCAAGCCCGAGAAGCCAAAGTGCTGTTGTCAGTAAAAAGGAATGAGCTAACTATCACTTTCCACTTTATTTTATGCAATTTTAGTGTAAGGATAAGCCAGGGCAGTGTCCTGACAAAGCTGACAGAAAAAGTAAGTGAGACAATGCCAACTGACAGACTCTAGCTCAACTGTGAGAAATGCACTGCTTCTTCCAAAATTATTGGTGTAGCAGTAAAACAAGCATTTTTTTAGCACAATGCATTGTTAAAAGGGAAGGAGGGGGGAAAAATCTAATGTTACTTTCTAGAATAGCTCATGGTAAATTCTAGACAAAGGTCAACAGTGATTTGCAGCATTTCTTTAAAAACAAAGGCTAGTCCAATAGTTTAGGATTCAGAAGAATCATAGAAGTGCCCTGTAGATCAGTTCACAGACATCCAATTAATAAAAGACTAACACAGTCCTACCCCCTGGAGCACAGCAAAGATAAATATCTTAATGACTGCCAGGCTCTCCAGTTCTCCACTGAGGGGTCCATTTCAGAAATAAGGCAGCTAGACAGAACTAGTGAGTGCCAAGAGTGCACCATTAACCCCCCCATTTCCAAGTAGTCTATTGACCTCTCTAAAGCATCTGTCCTGTAGCAAACCACAATTAAAGAAGTATAAGCCACGAAGGGTTTCATTACTATTTTTTACTTCCAGACAAATAAATGGAAAAATTCTCCAGAACCTCATCACCAACCTGTGCAAAGTAACTCCATAAGTTAGTGTACACAACATAGCATTGCAGCTCATCTGGCTCAATTCCTTTCTAAATAAACCCAGAGTCCTGAGTTTCTCCAAGTCACCAATTCATTACAGAAGATACTTTCTGGTTTCCATTAACAAGCTGCTCAGGGAACAGAGGGTGCACACACAGTGACAGATTCAACAGAGGACAGAACAGTCCAGAGATGCACAAAGTCAATTCAATGACTTCCCCTGTCACCTACCCGGCACTCCTATCCCTTTTCTGCCCAATGCCACCCTACTCTTCCAAAAAACTGAGCTACCCTTCTGGGAAACAAAGTCTAAATTACAATCCTTCTTTCAACCCCACTCTTCAACTTTGAGCTCCACAGAGCTGAATTCAGCAGGGCTGTGTGCTATTCTGGAGAACAAGTGTCTCCTTTTTCTTCCAATTGATCTGGAACACCTTGGTGCTGTGGAGCTGGAGCTGTACAGCACCAGGCCACCACAGAACAAGAGGGGGGAAGAAAGGGCTCCCCAGAAAGTGATACAGAGGAAAAGGGGGGATGCACACTGGGGAGAGCTGGAAGAGCACTGCAGATCAACTACAGAAGCACAAGTCTGGTAAGCTAACAGGTCTCAAGGCCTGACTTCATTTAAGCATTTATGGCTCACCAAGGTTATCATGCACAGTCTCACTCTCTCTCCATTACACAACACAGTCAGGCACGTTACACTTCTTGCTTAGCATTTACTCAAAGCAATTTTAAACCACATCATGGTTCACAGTCTGCAATGAGCTGCTCTGAGTGAAAAAAATTGATCTGGTAACACCCAAAACTCCCAACCAATGCAGAAAGCAGCAAGGTGGTGAGAGGCTGGCAAAAACAAATGAAATAGCTGTAATTTCATTCCTTCTCAACAACACACTGGCCTCTTCACGTGTGAAGAAAGACCTTCAATCATCTCACCATTACACAAACACACCTGAAGGAAGATATCAAGTCTCAGACAGGCTGTTCGTGTTTAGAGTTTGGAATGTTGCATCTGTATTTAGCTTTTCCTCGTATCTGTGTGACAGGAAAATCTTTCATCCAACGCAAGGTATTTCAGAAGGAATCTCAGCCCAGAGGCAGCTGCAAACCTCCCCAATCCTGGGCAACGGCCGCCACCCAGTGCCTAGAAAAGTAACTGCACACTCTGAAGGGAAAGAAATTTCAGTCGCTCAAGCAACAGTTCCTGCTTAAAATTTTCCTCTATGCCCTCATAAACACTGCACTTTAACACCTCAGAAAAAAGATAATTCCAGCAGGGAAATATTTCCTTCATGTTTATTCAGTGTTTTACCATTTCACGCTGCTACAGAAAGTAATTCCTTCATTATTATCATTTCTGCAGAAAAAGGGGGGAGAAACCCACAGAGGTTTCTCTCACAGTGAGCCATCATGACAGAAGCTTTCTGAAATATGCTGTCAGGATAACTCAAATGGTTTTGTAGTGTAAGCTTACCATTCATAATATCACCTATTAATCTCCTTAATCTGTATGATACCAAATATCCTTTGGGCTAGGAAACATTGCTGCAAGTTTAATCCCAGATGGAGAGGTGTGAGTCCCTTGCCCTGTAGGGACCAGAATTGTGCTTTTATGAGGCAGCAGGAGAGTCTTTTCCATCAATGACCAGTCAGGCTTTCTGGGCAGCACCAGCATTAACAAGAGTTTGTATTTCCATCTGTACAGATGTTCATTATGCCACAGCTGGAAGGCAGGCAAGATACCCCAGGAGTTCATACAAATGAACCACTCACTCTGCCCTATTTACAATCAGATTACAAGAAATAAATGGAGGTAATGCTCTCCTTTCTCCCACACTTCTTCAAAACTGCGCTCCCATTTGACTTCTTTTGCTTTCACTAAGGCATTTTTGTTTCTCTAACACATTCAATAAAAAACTGAGCATAAAGAAAGCAAAGCCATGATGTGAATCCACCCATCATTACTTACTTCTCCTGTGATTGGATTGGTTCCATATTTCTTTATCCAAGGTACAATGCTCCTGAAAAGAGAAGGGATAGAGCAATTCATGACAAGCACCATCAGAAACCTCTACTGATGGCCATGACTGTTTTTGCCAAATTGCTAAGACTAAGTGATGATTACACAGCTGTAACCAGTTCAACAACCCAGAAATAAAGCGAAGTACAGGAACTTACAGGATGTCCCAGAAATAAAGCAAAGTACAGGAACTTACAGGATGTCAAAGACTGTCCCATCTGGTGTGCAAACTGGGTATTCAAATGGCTGCAGAGACAAACTAGAAAAAAGAGAACACAACCTTGTTAGCAAAACCAGGTGGAAATCACGATGGAACTGGCAATCACACTCAGCATCCCCTGTTAGGGATGCTTCCATAATCCTGGCAGCTCTTAGCTCACAGGTATGGCAGGCAGCTTCCTGAATGACCCAATTTACAAGGATTTCTAACCCACTTCTACCAGCTCTCTTCCTTCACTCCTGCCCTTTCAGCAGTAAACTCTAAAAAGAAAAAAATAGCAGAAATATTCTTCAATCTACCTTAATCTCTATTTTAGCAAGATGAGTGACTGACCAAGCACATTCTGAGCAGGGACAAGCAGATTTGAGCCCTGATGACACAGATTTGAAGGGCTGGGATGTACACAGAAATTCTTCTGCATTATTTCATCAGTTGTGTATCCTTTCAGCCATCAGCTCCAACCTCTGCAGACACTGATCACGGGTCATACAGACTCTGTTTCAGTTCTTATTCAACTTTCTATTGCCACACTACTGCTGCAGCAGGCACAAGGCAATGAAATAACTGCCTCAGAAGAACATGGCTTTAGTTCAGTGTCAACAGCCTGATAAATAGACGTGTCATTAAATAACAATAATATAAATTTGTTGTCTTACCTGCAGTGATCAAATGACAAACGTCTAAAATTGGTTCGTGGAAGGTCTGTTTATGGAAAAAGAAAACCCACACAACAGACATTAATAAATTCATGGTATGCTAGGTAACAAAGAAACATTTGAAAATTACATATTGCTACATAACCTGCGGCAAGTTAGGGAAGACAAGGATGAATGTCCTAAAGCTTGCGAAAATGTAACTAAAAGTTCTGAACTGCAATTACACTGCCGGGAAAAGATCAAACCGGAGCTCTGACAGTCCGACAGCGCTGAGTTTAAATGACATTATTAACTTCCAGGCTCTGCCCCAGCAGCGGGCACAGACCCTGCGGAGGGCGGGGACGCTCACCTGGCCAGAAACGCGGCCTTTCCGAGCAGCACCACGGGCTCGGGCCGCGGCCCGGGGGCCGGAGCTCAGCACCCGCCGCCCCGGGGATCTGAGGGAGCGGCCCGTCCCCCCTTACCTGCTTTCTTGCCGCCGTAGAACTGCGTGTACTCGGCGCACGTGATGTACCTGCGAGACAGAGGGGTCACTGAGGCACAGCACAGACACGGCCCCGCACGGCCCGGCCCCCCGCGCTCTCCCCCGCGCCCCCCGCTCACATCTTGTCCTTCTGGTGCTGCCGCTTGCCCATGGCTGCGGCTCGGCCCGCCCGGCCCGCGCTGCGCCTCAGGCCCGGCCGCGCCTTCCGCCGGGTGCGCCGGGGAACGGCCGCGGCGCGGAAACACCGGCGGCGGCAGGCGCGTTCCGGGGCCGCGGGAACAGGCGGGAGGGCCGGGCAGGATCAGCCTCGAGAAGGTTGGTGCGACCTCAGAGCAGCCTTCCACGGCTTCCGCGTCACTAAAACGTGTTTTCTTGCCTGGAATTTAACATCTTTGCATTCCTGGTCTGTTGGGCAGTGACAAAACCTCCCAAGAAAAAATGGGTAGAAAAACCTACTTGTTATCTTAATATGGTCTTCACAAAAAAGTATTTCAGTGTCTCTTCAAAGACCTAATGACAAGGAATTTACTGTCCCTTAGGACTGGTAAGACCAGCACAAGACTGAACAGAGCCTGGATCCCTTGCCTTTAGCAGGAGGAAACCACCAGTTGTCTTGGAGCTTTTACTTATCAAACACCTCCAAATCCATTCATGCTCTTTTTTTCTTTCTTTGTTAAACCATCACCCTGGCAGCTGCCCACACAGAGCCACTGGAGTGACACCCATGGAAGTGGAGAGCCAGACCCCCACTGAGTGCACCAGAAGATGGTGTTCAGCTCCTGTTTTAATCCCATCCTTTGGTCCTTGGCAGCATCCGTGAGCACAAGGTGAGCACAACCTGCTCTGCTTGCAGGGGGTTATACTAAATGACTTCTGAAAGTCCATGATTCTATGTTGTTATGGTTCTCCTCTGAGGAACAGAATAGTTGTTCCCACCAGTGTAGTCTAATTGGCAACAGTATATAAATTATTTACAACATTACAGCTGCTTCTCACTATTAGACTCTTTGGCCACAGCAGCAGCACAGCTACTCCTTGTCCTGGCTGAGGGGGAAGGATATTGTTTGTTAGACGTTTAGGGGAGAAACTGCCCTTTTACAAGGCTTTAAATACACTTCATCATTTGGATTCTTTTACTCAAAAACATTTCAAAGCAAGGCATTGAGGCACATCCAAACAGCAGGGCCTGCAAAGAACCAACACCTTCACTTGCTCCTTTCTCAGCACCACGTACACTCTGGAAAAAGAAAACAACTTGATTTGTTTTCAGTGCAATTCCAAAAGCACTCCACAAGGAACGTGGCCATAACTGCAGACAGCTCCCTCCTTGCTGCAGTGCAGGCACTCTCTCAGTGGTGAGGAGCCTGCTTGGCTCTGCCTGGGGACGAGCATTCCCCCACAGCTCCTGCTCCTCGGCCGAGATGGGCTCCGGGGGCACACGCTGTAGCTGTCCACAGACAGCACCAGCACTTGTCTGATCCGAGGAAAGAGCACCCAGACAAAATTATTTATTTCCAGACACATTACTGTGATTCAGCCTGTGTTGACGTTTCTGGAGATTGCTCTTCGCAATAATTCAAGACCATGTTTTTGCTTTTTGTTGTTTTTTTAAACCAATGCAATGTTCTTTTATTTTGTACTTACAAAAAGAGCCACCCCATTGTATCCCTCCCCCTCCCCCCAACTGCCTTTTACAAACATTGAAAAATTAAAAACCTGATGATGACATGTTAATTTGGTAGAATTACTTTGAAACATAGCCTTTGTAATTAAACTCCTACAAGATGACTTTGTAGTGATAGCCTGATTATTGGCCAAATAAAATTCCATATTACAAGTTAGCAAATTCTAGTACAAAAATAGTCCATGTGTTAGAACAGCCTCTTATTATTATTATATTCACAGGAAAGAGTCTATTGGCTGCATAATACCTTAATATTTATGAAATTTCTTTTTATGTGGCTCATTCATCTAATTTAATATAGTGTTGAGCCTCAATAAATCCTCAGGCAAAAAACCCCAAACAGGGTTAAATATGCTGTTCAGTGTACTCTGAAGTACTGTGCTTTTCACAGGACATCCAAGAAACCGCACAAACAGTTCTCAGCTAGTTTTAATATTAAATGAGATCCAGATCCAAAAGGATCCCCCTGAAGTACATATCCATGACTTTCCATAGAAACAGAGGTCACAGCTTCAATGGTCAAGTTTCACTGGGGAAACTGTCGAGCTCCTCCACTCATCATTTCCAGGAATCCGCTGGGACCTCTGCGGCACAGCCCTTCTTCAGGAGTGTCCCCGCTGGCCGGGCTCTCGCTCCTCTCGTGTCTCTGCTAATGCTGTTCAGCAGTTTGGCTCGGACCAGGCCCCGCAGGGAAAATCTGGGGACATGCTACTTGTCTCTCAAGATGTCCAGCTGCTCTTGATACTCTGTGAAAAGCCTCTGGAAGCGGAGGTTCTGTCCAATAACAGGAAGAAGCTCTTTCAATAATTCTCTCTTTCGTAAACCCTGCATAGAAAACACAAAAGCATCCTCAGAAACTATTTGTTATCATTAACATGTTCCATGGAGCTGTCTTAAGATTCATGCCCTTTTTCCTGCCTAGAGAGAGCTGTGTATTTTATGTTCTCACTCTGCTTCCATGACTCCCAGAATAAAAACTTGCTTTACATTTACACACTCAGGAAGCTGGAGCAGCCTCTGCAGTTCCAGACTCCAGGCTGTGTTCTGAGAGGGAAGACTTCTTTGGCATGTCCCTGTTTCAAACGTGCTGTCTCAACAATGTGGAGAGCTGAACATGCAACTCTCCTTCATCTGTGTGATACTCAAGACAGCACCAGAGCTGACACTGGGGCAACAAGCATTTGCCTGTGGTTTCACATGGAATAAATCTCAGTGCCGTGGCAGAAAGCCTGCTTATGTGATCAGATCAGAGTATGGAAAGGATAATACCCTGTAATTTTTATTCCTTGTTCTTCATTAAACAATTATCAGGACTTACCATAACTGTTGATTCCCACTGACTTCCAGCTGAGTAATGGACTGGACCCAGTAAATCCTTGCATAATTCTCGCAAACGATATTCAAACCCTGGAGATAGTCAGAAATAAAATCACATTTGACAGCGTTTCACAACATATAACCACTCCACAATGTAGCAGACAACATTCAGGAAAGAATTACAAGCATTTGGAATAAAATAAAGCCCAAAACATTGATTTCAGGAAAGTTTTATTATTCTTACAGCAATTCTTTGGAAATAGAAGAGGATTTTTAGAGCTCTGAAGG